>NC_054481.1:6456983-6756983 GCF_017639515.1 Carcharodon carcharias | reverse complement strand
TCACTGTTATTACCACTACAAAATCTGAACCATTGTACTGTGGCATGATAACACTGTCAAATACTGCAAGATTAGTTATTGTCTTGTTTATTGTTTTAAATGCCATATTCTTCAGTCTCCTCATTAACATTTCATTAAAAGCAATCTACTGCAACCCTTTCCCACTGTCACACCGAGTTTCAAAGTGAGAAATGATTCAATAAATGCTACAGAGCTAATTTTTACAAATGTTTGCTATAGCTTTAGAAACAAATTTGCTGGCTGTACGATCAGGAAATTGCGGGTGCAATACTTCTGATCTTGCCTCTTTTAATTTTAATACTGCATTGATAAAATTACCCCTAATGTGTTGAAAGTGATTCTAAATTAAGGAACTAGAGGAGATATAGACATTTTCAAAAAGAACCATCTATTGGTTGCATTTAGTCTCCTAGGCTCAACCATCTTCAGCTGCCTCATCAATGACCTTCTGTCCACAGGAGGTCAGAAGTGGGGATGTTTGCTGATGATTGCACAATATTCAGCAGCATTCGCGACTCCTCAGATACTGAAGCAGTCCATTTCTGCATGCAGCAAGACAACATGGACAACATAATTGGCAAGTACCATTCATGCCAGACAAGTGCCAGGCAATGACCATCTCCAACAGGAGAGAATCTAACCAACTCCCCTTGATGTTTAATGGCATTACCATCGCTGGATCCCCCATTATCAACATCGTGAGGGTTACTATTAACCAGAATCTGAACTGGACCAGCCATTTAATACTGTGGTTACAAGTTGGGTCAGAGGCTGAGAATTCTGCGTAGAGTAACTTACCTCCTGACTCTCCAAAGCCTAACCACACCACAAGGCTCAAGTCAGTAGTGTGATGGAATACTCTCCTCTTGCCTGGATAGGTGCAGCTCCAACAACACTCAAGGAGCTTAACACCATCTAGGACAAAACAGCTTGTTTAATTGGAACCCCATCCACAAACATTCACTCCCTCCACCACCCACGCACAGTGGTGCAGAGTGTACCATCTACAAGATGCACTGCAGCAATTCACCAAGGCTCCTTTGATAACACTTTCCAAAGCCATGACCTCTACCACCTAGAAGAATAAGAGCAGCAGATGCATGGGAACACCACCACCTGCAAGTTTCCCTCCAACCCACAAACCATCCTGACTAGGAACTATATTGCCATTCCTTCACTGTCACTGGGTCAAATCCTGGAATTCCCTAATGACATTATGGGTGTACCTACACCACATGTTCAGCAGCGGTTCAAAAAGGCAGCTCACCACCATCTTCTCAAAAGCAATTCGGGATGGGCAATAAATAAACGCTGGCCTTGCCAGCAATGCTCCCATCCTATAAACAGATAAAAATAAATCCAAGTCTACTGGTAAAATCTGTTTATTTAATAATTTATTAACACATATTTCAATCCGTCTTTCATTTTCAGGTCGCTGTGATATATTGGCCTGTGGTACAGGTATGTTTTTGTTGAAGCCATGAGTTTGATATTCATTTTCCATTTTCCTTGCTACTTTACATAGTTATGATGAATTTCTGTCTCTTTACAGATAATCAACTATAGACTGGTACCTGTGTTCTTCAGGATGGCTTTTTTTGGCTGCTGGGGTTTTTTGTGGGTTATTTTCATGTCCCATTTAAGACAGAATCATCATGGCACTGCAAAATCCGAATCTTGATTATTAGCTATAATCAAGAGCTATCAGCCTGTGAATAGATAGGATAACTTAAAAACATTTTTTATTGAAATAAATGGATTTATATACTGCCTCACAGCAATTTTAATGCCAATTTGGTATAATAATGCATTTGTGGGTTAGTTACAACAGTTCACACATTCCAACAAGTGTTTAGCAGGGAATTAAGGGTTTTATATAACAACAGCTAACCAACTATTCAAATGAAGAATTAATTAGCTTTTAATTAATTAGTGATAGGAGCAGAAGCAGACCATACAGCCCTGCAAACCTGCTCCGCCATTCAATGTGATCATGGTTAATCTTGGTCTTCAACGCCACCTTCCCTCCTCCCCATATCCCTCGTTTCCCTGGGAGACTGAAAATGTGTCCATCCCAGCCTTAAAAGAGTACTCAGAAAAGAAATGTTCCAGTGAGAAAGAAAGATTCTAAAGGAAGGACTAACATGGCCAACTAAAGAAGTTAAAGATAGTATCAAATTGAAAGGAAAAGCATACAATTCCCCAAAGGTGAGTAGCAGGTCAGAGGATTGGACAGAATATGAAGAACAGCAAAGAATGACTAAAAGATTAACAAGGAAAGAGAAATTATAGTATAAGGGAAAGCTAGCTAGAAATATAAAAACAGATAGTAAGAGTTTCTACAGGTATTTATAAAAGAAAAGGAGGCAAACGGAGTGCAGCAAGTACTGTGTAAGCAGGCTAAGTTCTTTCTTTCTTACAGTTTTAGACAGGGTAAACTTACTCTCAGCTATAAGGAGCTGAGTAGTTAATTAGCTAACTGGTTACTGTAGCCCCAGTTCAGTTCATGATAAATTCAGGGCTCTTTAGTGCAGCCAGGGCAATGGAATATACCTGATGAAACTGAGTGAAGATTTGGAGTTTGGTGAGTGGGAGAGCTCGGTGAAGGGGGTGAAGGAAGTGTGGGAGCTCCTGGATTACATTGTGATCCAGGGCAAACACACCTGTAATAAATGTTTGCGGCTTGAGGAACTTTGGCTCAGCGTCATTAAGCTGGAGGCTGAGCTACAGACTCTGCGACCTTTCAGGGAAGAGGAAAGTTACCTGGATGCTTTGCACCAGGGGCAGTTACTGATTTGGTCAGTGATAAGGGACAGGAAGGCGTGACGGTGAGTGATTCAGGTAAGGGGACCCAGAGGGCAGAAGTGTGTGAACCTCTGCAATTGTCCAATAAGTCTGAGGTTCTCTCAGCTTGTTTGGATGAGAGTGGGGACTGCAGGGTGGACGAGCAAACTGACATGCAGCCGTGGTACAGGAAACCATCCAAGTGGGGAGAGCGGAAAGGAACGTGGTGGTAGTAGGGGAGAGTATAGTGAAGGGATTAACACTGTTCTTTGTAGCAAAGAGTGAGAGTCCAGGTGGCTGTGTTGCCTGCCTGGTGCCAAGATTCAGGACATCTTCTCAGGGCTGGAAAGGAACTTACAGTGAGACGGGGAGGATCCAGTTGTCGTGACCTACATAGGCACCAACGACATAGGTAGAACTAGAAAAGAGACTCTGCATAGAGAGTATGAGGATCTAGGCACTAAATTGAAAAGCAGAATCTCAAGGGTTATAATCTCTATTATCAGCTGAGCCGTGTGCAAATTGGCATAGGATACGTAGAGTTAGCATGATGAACACATGGCTCAAAGACTGGTATGGGAGAAGTGGGTTCTGATTTGTGGGGCACTGGCACCAGTACTGGGAAAAGTGAGGGCAGTACCATTGGGACAGTCTACACCTGAACTGTGCTGGGACCAGTGTCCTTGCCAACTGCATAACTAGGAAAGTAGAGAGAGTTTTAAACTAAATAGTGGTGGCAAGGGATCAAATGTGGAAAGATATGGTAGATCAAAGAGTAGAGACAAGATAAGAGAAGAAAATAGTAATATGGAAATGAGGGTCAGAGAATAGCAGGAAGGAACAGAGAAAAAAAACCTAAGAGTGCATAAAGAATCAAGACTAGATCTTACAAAGATAACAAAAAGACTAAACTAGAGGCTCTGTATCATGAATGCGCACAGTAAACAAATTGATAGTGCATATTGAAGTAAGTAAATATGGGCCTGAATTTTAGCCTTGGTGGGTGTGTGCGATTGGCAGACCCGCAACTGACTGGGAAACGGGCCTCTGCCCACGATCGGACCCTGACCACAATTTCACGCTGGCTGGCCAGTCAAGGCCCAGTGATCGGGAAGGGCTGGGCAAGAGCGTTGGCCTGTCAGCCGCTGGGTTCAATGGCGACCCAGTGGGCAGTTTAGAAATGGCGAAGGCAGCTCCTTGAAGGCTGCCAGGGAGGAACATATCTTCTGCATGCTAAAGACCATTGCCATGTCCTCAAATACAGCTGGAGACGCCAGGCGGGAGGGCAGGTCAGGTGGGCACTCGGCCCCCTTGTTTTCATACGGGTGCCTTACCAGGAGGGACACCCTTGTCCCTAGAGATGGAAGGAAGAGGCCACCTCACCTGACAAAAACAGCTTGGGAGGAGGTGGCAGCTCTGGTCAGGAGCCATAAAGTTGTGTGGCGCACATGGATGCAGTGCCGTACCGCGTTGGCAAGGATCAGTGTGGAGAAGTGTTAAGGTCTGGCTATCCCCCTGTGGTGCTCAGGGGTGTTAGAGTCTGAGCGCCAACTGTCAATGATGCCGGAGCTGGCCAAGGGGGTGAGCCCTGGCTGCTTGGACTGAGTGCCTTGCGGCTCGAGGGCCACGACTCGGATGTGCCCTGTGAGGTGTTCCGCAGCTGGGGTTGGCCAGGCTGCAATGGTGCTGCAGGTAGAGAGGGGATTCATCAATGCTCCTCTGCCCTTTCAGGAGAAGATGATCCATAACAACATAGAGAGGTCGCGGACAGGCAGAGGCCCTCCACACCTCCTAAACTTAACCACCTACAAACAGAACGCCTTGGAGCTGGAGAGGCTCCACGCACCTCGGTCAACCAGCCGCGGAGAGGCTGTGGTGTCAGACAAAGGTAAGAGTGTACTGCACAGAGGTGAAAATTTCAGATGGTGCAAACATTCTTGTGAAGCCTCCTCATTGACAGGAGCCTCAAAACTGGTTTCCCCATTGATCATTGAAAGATGATGGCACCGTGATGCAGATCTCCATTGTCTCACCAGAGTGCCTGGCATAGTGACAGTGTGGTGAGTTAAACTAATGAAATGTTGCTGTTTTCCCTTAGATTCACCAGCACATACTCAATTGCAGGACCCCGAAGACCCACCCCTGACGCTGGACGACTGCCAAGCTTCATTTGCACCTGCGTCATACCTGCTCTCTGACCCAGGCATCAGCGCAGATACCAGCACCTTGGTGGGAGTTAGATGTTCGGCTAGAATTTCGGAGCACAATGAGGGCACTTCACACTCGTTTGAGGTACAGGCGGAGGCAGAGAGTGCCCAGAGTGCCAGCAGTTGGAGGACAGCTGGAGACCAGGGTGATGTTGAGTCAAGGGCAGATGATGAGCCTCTGGAGTTGTCCATTAGGCGGCAAGTGCTGGATGTCGAGTGGGGTGTGTGAGATGCAGCTCCAGGGACAGAATTAGGGGTTCCTGGGGTTGTACTCGGATCTGCAATGACCTCAGGTGGTCAGTGCCAATGTGGGCAATGGATGGATGAGGCACCCAGTATCCCAGCTAGGTGCCCATCCTCCAATGATGAGGAGGGAGGTCCAGAGTGACTTCACTTTGGCACACGAGCTGCCTATTGTCTCTGCGGGCTCCTCTCAGGGCGCTCTGGATGATGCCAGCAGCTCCTCCGCCCCTCTGGCATCTGATGAGGCGGCGATGACTGGGTAGATGCCAGCCGTGGCACTGGCTGCTCCCTCCCAGGCGGGGTCAGCACAGGCTCCACTGGCCAGAGGATGGCTGCCAAGGTCATCAAGGCCAATAAGATACCAGAGCCAGCAGCCTGTCTCCAATGCCACTGCCAACGAGGAAGGTGAGGGAGGTGGGGTAGGGTGGGCCAAGACATAGCACTCGCAAACGTTAACTTAAGGCATCATGAGCATAGGAGGGTCAGGTCATGGGTGATCTTCTGTTCTGTAATGTTTTGTTTATGTTTACTGGTCTGGGAATGAAGACCAGAGAAGGTTATGTTAATTTTTTTTGGATTGTGAAAATGACATAAACTTTGTTTTTGTCATAATGGCCTGAGTGTGCTTCACTTTTAAATTTTTTTGGTTCAGGATACGCCAATATGTAATGCTGGACATGAGTGGCTCTAAACTTTATTACACAGACACTGAGTGTTCTTTGTGTTCAAATGAAAGGGTCATTTCAGACACCCAGGATGGAGGCAGCAGCCCTGGCATGCAGTTGAAACAAACCTTTGGCAGCCTAGCTGAAGGAGCATTGGATCAAGGAGTCCCAGCCTCCCTGATTGATACAGAGATCTTCCGTTAGCGTTCTCCTCACCAGGCTCCTCTTCTGACTCACTACTGGATTCATCCTCCGTGGCCTGTGCAGCTGCCTCAAGATCGTCTTCCTCTGGGTCCGCCACTTGCCAGTGTCAGATTGTGGAGAGTGCAGTATGCAACCACTATCAGTGACATCCGCTCTGGGGGGGGTATTGTAGTGCTCCCCCTGAACAGTCCAGACACTGGAAGCGCATCTTCAGAAAACCTATGGTCCTCTCTATCACTGCCCTTGTGGAGGCCTGACTCGCATTGTAACACTGCTCTGCCTCTATTGGTTGGTGGCTGAGAGGTGTCAAAAGCCACCTTTTCAATGGATAGCCCTTATCACTCAGCAGCTATCCATCCATCGTGCTGGAGTACTGAAGAGCCTCGGCACCTGGGAGTGTCTCAGGGTATAAATGCCATGGGAGCTGCCAGCATACCATGCACAGACTTGCAGAATCTGTGTCCTGTGGTCACACACTATCTGGACATTCATCAAGTGGAAGCCCTTCCTGTTGACGAAGGCACCCGGCTGACCTGCTGGCGCCTTGATGGTCACGTGTGTGCAGTCGATTGCACCCTGGATGCTGGGGAAGCCAGCAATCGCTGCAAAGCCTCTGGCTCGCTCAGCCTGGCTGGCCTCTCCTGTACAGAAATTAATAAATGTCATTACCTGCCTGAACAGAGCATCAGCTTGATGCAACTGTGGACAGCTGATTGGGACACTGCACCGACCCCTGGAAAGAGCTGGAGGTATAGAAGTTGAGGGCCACTGTGACCTTCAGAGCCACTGGCATGGGGTTTCCAACTACACAGTTGGAGGTGATCTCAAGCCTAATCATCTGACAAATGGACGCCATGGTCTTCCTGGAGAGGTGGAGTCTCTTTTGGCATAGCGCCTCGGACATACTGAGGTAGCTGCATAGCTGCCTGTAAACCCTGGCAGCGAGGCAGTAGCATCTTCTACGGCCCCTTCCATATTGGACTACCGGCTGGCCCTGCACCCCTTGTGCCTGCGCCTCGCCTCCCACAGGTCGATGCCCTAGAAGCTGCATTGGGACATGTGGCCTCCTGTCCCTTCTGTCCCTCTCTGCCTCCTCAGAGGAGGTGCCACCAGTGGAGACCACAATCCCCATTACCAGGGTAAGGGAAGGCTGTCTGACACCTGGAAAGATTCACACAGTCAAAATCCTCCAGGGGCCTTGGAGACACCGATGGACCCTGAAATGAAGCCTGAAAATGCTAAGAATGAAGCTCAGAACAGAGATGAGGCTGTCAAGTTCAAATAAGCAACGAGCAGCAAACTATCTCCTGAACTCCTCACTACTCACACTGGCAATGCTGCCCTTGGATGAGGTTTTGCAAAGTGTGAGCTGCCCGTCTGCCTGTTTTGTCTGTGCAATGAGTGTGAAGTTGCACAGGCAACATAGAATCTGGTTCAGTTGGGTTTTTAATGGCCTTAAGCGACCTTTTAATTGATGGTGGGCGTGGCTCCGACACCCACGTGTACTCACCCACCTGACGATCGCGTGCGTGCGGGATAATGTCAGGATGCTCGCCTGATGTCTTCTTGCGCTATTTTATGTCCAATCCGGTTGGGCATGCGCTCGCCTGCGAGGTGTAAAATTCTGCCCATGATCTGATAATCATTGCGGAGACCTGGCTGCAAGATGACAAGGATTGGATCCTGAATATTGAAGAGTATATGACATTCAAGAAGAATAGGAAGCTAGGCAAAGGGGGAGGGGTAGCGCTGTTAATCAAGGAGGGCATTTGCGCAATATTTAGAGATGACCTTGGTTCAGGAGATCAGGATGTAGAATCAATTTGGGTGGAGATGAGGAGTAGGAGAGGAAAGAAGTGACTAGTGGGAGTGGTTTACAGGCCCTCTGACAGTAACCACAATGTAGGACAAAGTATACATGAAGAAATATTGAGTGCTTCTGATAAAGGGATGGCAATAATCATGGGTGGCTTTAATCTACATATAAACTGGAAAAATCAGATTTGCTGTAGTCGCCTGGATGAGAAGTTCATAGAATGCTTTTGAGATAGTTTCTAGAGTAGCACATTCTGGAACCAACCAGAGAGCAGGTTATATTGGACTTGGTATTATGTAATATGACAGGATTGATTAATGATTCAGAGTAAAGGCACCCCTAGGTAGCAGCAACCACAATATGATTGAATTTTACATCCAGTTTGAAAAGGAGGAGTGGGTCTAAGACAAGTATTTTAAACTAAAATAAGGGCAACTATGTGGGCACGAGAGCTGAGCTGGCTGAAGTGAACTGGGATACGAGGCTAGGAGATAAACCAATAGAGAAGTAGCGGAAGACATTTAAGGGGATATTTCAGAATACTCAGAATAAATATATTCCTACAATAAAGAAAAATTCTAAAGGGAGGACTCACCATCCATGGTTAACTAAAGAAGTTAAGGAAAGCATTAAACTTAAGGAAAAACCCTATAACTGCACAAAGATGAGTGGCAGGTCAGATGATTAGTCAGAATATAAAGAACGGCAGAGAATAATGAAAAGGTTAATCAGGAGAAAGAAATTACAGTATGAGAGGAAGCTAGCTAGAAATGTAAACACAGATAGCAAGTGTTTCTACAGGTATTTAAAAAGGAAAAGAGTAGGTAAAGTGAGTGTTGGTTCTCTAGAGAATGAGAATGGGGTGTTAATAGCAGATAATAAGGAAATGGCAGATGAAATGAACAAATATTTTGCTTCTGTCTTCACTATAGAGGATACAAAAACATTCCAGTAATAGTTGTAAATCAGAGGTGGAGGGGAGAGAGGAATTTGGTGAAATTCCAATCACTAAGGAAACAGTAGCGAGCAAACTGATGAAACTGTGGGCTGACAAGTCTCCAGGTCCTGATGGACTTCATCCTAGAGTCTTAAAAGAGGTGGCTAATGAGATAATAGATGCATTGATTTTAATTTTCCAAGATTCCCTGATTCTAGAAAGGCCCCTTGGAAAATGGCGACTGTGACTCCTGTATTTAAGAAAGGAAGGAGAAAAAAAGCATGAATCTACAGGCCACTTACTTTAATGTTTGTCGTAGGAAAATTGCTCGGATCTATTATCAAGGAGGTTATAACGGGTGCACTTAGAAAATCTCAAAGCAATCAACAACAGTCAATATGGTTTTATGAAAGGGAAATCATGTTTGACAATTTTTTTGAGTTCTTTGAGGAAGTAAGAAGTAACGTGAATAAAGGGGAACCTGTGGATGCGCTGTATTTAGATTTCCAGGAGGCATTTGACAAGGTGCCACATCAAAGGTTACCATGTAAAATAAGAGCTCACGGTGTAGGGGGTAACATATTAGCATGGATAGAGGATTGGTTAGCTACCAGGAAGCAGGGAGTAGGGATAAATGGGTCTTTTTCAGGTTGGCAAGGTGTGACAAGTGAAGTGCCACAGGGATCAGTGCTGGGGCCTCAGCTATTTACAATTTATATCAATGGCTTGGATGAAGGAACTGAATGTAGGGTTGCTAAATTTGCCGATGACAAAAAGATAGGTAGGAAAGTAAGTTGTGAAAAGGACATAAGGAGTCTGTAAAGCAACATAGACAGGTTAAGTGAGTAGGCAAAAATTTGGCAGATGGAGTATAATGTGGGAAAATGTGAACTTGCCCACTTTGGCAGGAAGCATAGAAAAGCAGCATATTTAAATGGAGAGGGATAGCAGGACTTGGAGGTACAGAGGGATCTGGGTGTTCTGGCACATGAATCAGGAAAAGTTAATATGCAGATACACCAAGTGATTAGGAAGGCAAATGGAATGTTGGTGTTTATTGCAAGGGGAATGGAATTTAAAAGTAAGGATGTTTTGCTACAGTTGTACAGGGTGTTGGTGAGACCATGTCTCGAGTACTGTGTACAGTTTTGGTCTCCTTATTTAAGAAATGATATAAATGTGTTAGTGACAGTTCAGAGGAGGTTCACTCAACTGATACCTGGGATAGGGGGTTATCCTATGAGGATAGGTTGGTCAGGCAGGGAGTCTAGAAGATTGAGAAGTGATCTTATTGAAACATACAAGATCCTGAGGGGACTTGACAGGGTGGATGCTGAAAGAATGTTTTCCCTTGTGGGAAAGACTAGAAATAGGGGACACAGTTTGAAAATGAGGGGTCTCCCATTTAAGACAGAGATGAGAAGCATTTTTTTCTCAGAGGGTTGTGAATCTTTGGAACTCTCTTCCCCAGTGAAAGTTGCCTTTGGGAAGGTGGTGGTGAGCTGCCTTCTTGAACTGCTGCAGTTCATGAGGTGTAGGTACACCCACAGTGCTGTTAGGGAGGGAGCTCCAGGATTTTGACCCAGCGACAGTGAAGGAACGGTGATATATTTCCAAGTCAGGATGGTGAGTGACTGGGAGGGGAACTTCCAGGTGGTGGTGTTCCCATCTATCTGCTGCCCTTGTCCATCTAGGTGGTAGTGATCATGGTTTGGAAGGTGCTGTCTAAAGAGCCTTGGTGAATTCCTGCAATGCATCTTGTAGATGGTACATACTGCTGCTACAGTGCGTTGGTGGTGGAGGGAGTGAATGTTTATGGATGTGGTGCCAATCCTGGTGCTTTGCCCTGGATAGTGTCTAGATTCTTCAGTGTTGTGGGAGCTGCACTCATCCAGGCAAGTGGAGAGTATTCCATCACACTCCTGACTTGTGCCTTGTAGATGGTGGACAGGCTTTGGGGAGTCAGGAGGTGAGTTACTCGTCGCAGGATTCCTAGCCTCTGACCTGCTCTTGTATTTATATGGCTAGTCCAGTTCAGTTTCTGGTCAATATAAACCTCCAGGATGTTGATAGTGGGGGGATTCAGTGATGGCAATGCCATTGAATGTCAAGAGGCGATGGTTGGATTCTATCTTGTTGGAGATGATCATTGCCTGACACTTATGTGGCATGAATGTTACTTGCCACTTGTCAGCCCAAGCCTGGATATTGTCCAGGTCTTGCTGCAACCAGAGAGAGACAGCAATGAACGTATACTGTTGCCAGCCTCTCCTTCAGGTACCATGCTCCAAGAGGGCATTGGCATTCATGGACTTCCAGTGGATTGGTCCATGATTATGATTGCAAAGTATTGCAGTGATTTCCTGTTATCTGCTGCAGTTTGGCTGACCGTGAAACTCTCCCGCTCTTACCATCTGCCATCAAGTTGATAATTAATCTGTTTGGCCATGTTATAAACGTACCTTCTATGGCTATCAAGTCCTGAATTGGGACTTAAACCCAAATCTTTCTGGTCCAGAGGTAGGGGTGCTACCATTGCGCCAGAAGACCTCCTGCACTGCCCCCTAGATGTTATTTATTATATTCATACAGCAAACAAAGTCACTAATAGCATGTGTTGGTTGCAAGGGCATGTTTTGTCTCAATGTTTAAACAGTCTCCGATGCTCAGAGAAGAGATCCTACAGGTGAATATAACATTTTCAAGATTAACAAATAACTCCTTCATTCTTAGTTATGTTTATATAACAAACTGCAAGGTCAGCTTTTGGAAGATTATAGACGTTTAGACGTTCAGTGTTTTCAACCACAATTTTGATTGCCTCAATCAATCAAGGAGAACTTTGCATTATTAGACAGTCTATGTTGCATATATGCTCTGCAATGCTGCACGACATGGTCATTCATGTGAATATTCACGAATAAACGCACCCATGCCATGACATTGGAAGAACTCCATGGGCATAGCCAGCAGAAAAAGATGCAGCTTTGGCACAGGGGATTCCAAGAACCCTCAGGAGAATTTTAACTCTCTCCAGCTTCTGGTTTTAAAGGGATAGGTTGGCTGTGTTTGACTAACCTGCTCCAGAGTGGACGAATAAGTAATTTAAATATTTCAATGTGGCTGTATGTCTCAAATTATTACATTTAATGGGTGTGGGCTGACTTTCACAGGCCCCAGGAAACCTGGTACCTGGAGGGAAGCATAAAATACCAGATCCAACAGGTAAGTCCCTTTTCTAGCATTGCTTGTGGGACAAGGTGAGCAGGAGTGCTTCCTCAGGCCCTTCAAGCTAACCTGCTTCCCTCCCCAATAGTCTTCTGCCTCCCCTGCGATCAGCTTCTCTCTCCATAATCTTCCTTCCTCCCCAAGATCTGAATCCCACTCTCACTGATCTAAAGCCCTCGTGATCTCTTTCCCCACCCAAACCCTCCATGATCTCTCCCTCCCTTCCACCTCCTGTCACTTCATAGATGTGGCCTTGTGTCACAGGTCTTCCTGCCCATTAGTCAATGGGAAATAGAAAATAAATTCAAATGAGGCTGTGCTGTTAACTTCAGCAGGACCTCCACATGACTCAGCTTTCCAGCCCTTCAATGTCCCCCGACTCCTTCCCCGGGCTTCCTTGTAACTAATAGAGCCTGCATGTTTACAAATCTTTGCTCTTTCTACCCCCAAAATCCTCATTTCAAGAAATATGAATGGCATAGACATTTCTCTACATAAATATTACGATATTCTTTGTTAACATATATATGAATTTGGAGCAGGAGTAGGCCACTCGGCCCCTCGAGCCTGTTCCACCAATCAATTAGGTCATGGCTGATCTGATTGTAACCTCAACTCCACATTCCCATCTACCCCGATAACCTTTCACCCCCTTGTTTATCAAGAATCTATCCAGCTCTGCCTTAAAAATATTCAAAGACTCTGCTTCCACAGTCTTTTGAGGAAGAAAGTTCCAAAGACTCACTATTGTCCAAGAGAAAAAAAAATTCTCTTTATATCTGTCTTAACTGGCTGATCCCTTATTTTTATAGTTCTAGATTCTCCCACAAGAGGAAACATTCTTTCCATATCCATCCTGTCAAGACCCCTCATGATCTCATATGTTTCAACCAAGTTGCCTCTTACTCTTCTAAATGCCAACGAATACAAGCCTAACCTGTTCAACCTTCCCTCATAAGACAACCTGCCCATTCCAGGTATTAGTCTGGTAAACCTACTTTAAACTGCTTCCAATGCATTTACATCCTTCCTTTAATAAGGAGGCCAATACTATACACAGTATTCCAAATGTGGTCTCACCAATGCCTTGTAAAACTGAAGCATAACCTCTCCACTTTTGTATTCAATTCCCTAACAATAAACAATAACATTCCATTAGCTTTCCCAGTTAATTGCTGTTCCTGCATACTAACCTTCACGTATTAGGACCCCCAGATCCCTCTGCATCTCAGAGCTCTGCAGTCTCTCACCATTTAGATTATATGCTTATTTTTTATTCTTCCTGCCAAAATGGACAATTTCATATTTTTACACATTATACTGCATTTGCCAAATCCTTTGCCCACTCGCTTAACCTATCTATATCCCTCGATAGCCTCTTTAATCCTCTTCACAACTTACTTTCCTACTTACCTATGTATCATCAGCAAATTTAGCAACTATACCTTTGGTCCCTTCATCCAAGTAATTTATATAAATTGTAAAATGTTGAGGCCCAGCATTGACCCCATGGCACACCTCTCATTACATCCTGCCAACCAGAAAATGACCCATTTATACCTACTCTCTATCTCCTGTTAGCTAACCAATCTTCTATCCATGCCAATATGCTACCCTCATGAGCTTTTATTTTCCATTGATGTGGTACCTTATCAGATGCTTTCTGGAAATCCACCAGTTCCCCTTTATCCACAGCACATTTTACTTTTTCAAAGAACTTCAATAAATTGGTTAAACACGATTTCCTTTTCACAAAATCATGTTGATTCTGTCTGATTACCTTGAATTTATCTAAGTGCCCTGCTATAACATCTTTAATAAAGCTTCTAACCTTTTGCCTGTGACAGATGTTAAGCTAACTGGCCTGTAATCTCCTGCTTTCTGTCTTCCTTTTTGAATACAAGAGTTACATTCGCTATTTTCCAATCCAATGGAAGCTTCCCCGAATCTACGGAATTTTGGAAAATTAAAACCAACACATCAACTATCTCATGGGCCACTTCTTTTAAGACCCTAGAATGAAGTCGATCAGGACCCGGGGACATGGCAGCCTGAAGCTCCAACAATTTACTCAGTACCACTTCCCCAGTGATTGTCATTTTTCTGGGTTCCTCCCATCAGCTAGAATTTTAAACAACAACCAAAACATTTGCAAATAGATACTAATTATGTTTTTTAAAAATAGAATATTGCTGAAAAGAGAGACATCTTGCCAAAGCCCTTTTTGTCTTGCACTCATCAGGACAAATGCAAGAATGCCAAAATTCAAATGATCACAATTTATATTACTTGAGAAAAAGGTTGGAAAATCGACTCTGATTGGTCAATGCATTGCCATGGAGAAAGCAAAGGAGAACTGTAGGCTTTCCAAGCTCCTTGGTAATTCAAAAAAGGTGCAAGGCTTGAGCGTGTTCCTTTTGTTTGCAGGGCTTTTTTACCTCCATATGAATGTATGTTGCTTCTAGGACATGTAAATGAGCCACACTATGAGCTTGACTGATTATCTTAAATTGGTTTTTGGTGTAGCTATTAGCGCACTCAGGATTGATCAGCAAGTGCTGCACCATCACAGAATCACATCTAACAGTAGACATTTTGTTCAAGTGGTGTTCACGAAACAATTGATGTTTAAAGGATTGATTAAAATATCAAACAATACATTTGTAATGATTTTACTTTCTCATGGACATAAAAGAATGGGTAGGGTTTAATATTGTGCTGTTTGCTTGACAAATATACTTATAGGGTGTACTTAGCCAGAAAAATACCTTGAGGTTTCTGAGTCTTCACCTAAGTGGTGCCTCTTGTTACCCAGAGGGGGATAAGGCAACCAATAATCTGGAACAGAAAGGAAAGCAGCACATAGCAAAAAAAACCCGGGATTTAACGTACTTTGTAAAACTGAAAATCAGTAAATACCGTATTACAGTATAAAGTCTCAGGAGGTTAACTTGACAACAAAAGGGTGGAAGTGTAAGTAAACAGTTCTTTGAAATGTTGGGTTTTGATGTAATTTATATAAACTTACCTGGTACTACCTGTTACTGTGCTGTATGTCCATGGTATCTTGATATCGTGGGATTGTCATTGTAAAAAATACATTTGCCATTTCAAAGTCTAGTATTAAGACCTTTATTGAATGTTTGTGAAGTTGGAATAACAAATCATTTGTGAAAATAGCAGTAAAATGATAACAAACCCATGAAGTGACTGTGACCCAGGCTCCCCTGATACCTTATATCCCGAGTGTGATATTGGTTAGTTTAACATATTTGTTCCTATTGACTAGGCTGGTGGGGAGCTATAGTTCTCTCAGTGCCAAAGTTGCTGGAAGCAAAAAAAATGTTACATCATGGAAGAAATCCATTCAGCCCCTTGTGTCTGGGTGAGAGAGGAATGGCAGTTCTATTTTCCTGTCCCTCCATACCTTTCAACATTTTTCTTTTTTCAGATGTTTATCCATTTCCCTTTTAAAGGCCATTATGAATTCCCCCCCCCCCCCCACTGTGTCTGGTAGGGGATTCCATATCCTGATAATAATTTTCATGATAATAAGAAAAGAATCTCCTCAACTGTCTATTATTTTGGTGATCTTAAATATATGTTCTCCAATTACCAACACACTGGCCAGTGGAAATAGCTTTCCCTCATTTATCTTTTCAAAACCCCCGCATGATTTTGACCACCTCTATAAGATCTCCTTTTACCCTTCAATATTCCAATGAAAAGAACTCCTAGAACTTCAATCTCACATCATAACTAAAGATGTATCATCTCTGCGCTCCTTCCAATGCCTTATGATATTTCCAAAAATATCTTGCGGAAATATGGATACAAAACTGTGGCCTAATCTATTCCTAACTGATGTGCACTGTCTTCTGATTGGAGGTACACAAGTCCATTAACATTAGATGAGAATTAGCCATTGCTGCAATGCCTCCATGTCAATTAGTCCACCTAACTTCACTGTCCATATTTACAGATGAAGACTGATTACCTGGGCAAATTTTTATTCCTTTTTTTTAATGGGATGTGGCGAATCACTGGCTGGGCCACATTTATTGCCATCCCTAAATGCCCTTATTCAGAGGGCATTTAAGAGTCAACCACATTGCTGTGCACCTAAAGTCACATGTAGGCCAGACCAGGTAAAGACAGCAGATTCCTGTCAGTGCATCAGCTCCAGATTCCTGTCAGTGCATCAGCTCCAGATTCCTGTCAGTGCATCAGCTCCAGATTCCTGTCAGTGCAGGACATCAGCTCCAGATTCCTGTCAGTGCATCAGCTCCAGATTCCTGTCAGTGCAGGACATCAGCAATGGGGGAGGTGAAGCCACACCCCTTGTGATGTCAGCAGCTGCCGTAAACCAGATAAGTTTAAAGGTCCCAGCCACTTTGAGGAGTCAGGGTGAAGGTAAGTGTGTAAGGTAAGTGGATGAGAAGTTAGGTTGATCAGGGGGTGGAGGGGGCAATTGGGTTGTTGGTTGGTGGGGGTGTTGGAGGGGGTGGGGAGGTTGGATGGTGGGGGGCTCAGGGGGAGGGGTCAGGCTGATTGGTAGAGGCCACTTGCCAACCAGTCAGCACTCACTTCTCATACAATATTTAAGTTGTTGCTTCACCTGACATTGGTATTCTTGCAATTGTCCTGATGAGTGCATGACAAAAAGCTTCGACAAAATGTCTTTTCTCAGCAATACTTATATTCTGTGCTACCAAAAGACTTCCTTAAGTTTTTAAAGGCTGACATTACTAATAGGGAGAAAGAGAGAGGGAAATGGGCCTTTAAATTAGTGGTGGGCACCAATTTCCAATTCATAGCCGAACCCCTCTCCCACCGGATGTCCCAATTGAGACAAATTGATGGCCAATTGGGTACGGAGCCCCACCCAAACCTTCACAATGCTAATTGGCTGGCAATCCCGCTGGCTGGCTGCTGATTGGCTAGCTGATGCTTGATTCGATGCGCTGAAATGGCAGAGGTGAGAGTAAGAGGACCGCACACCTCCTGTTTCGCCTCCCTTAACTCACCAGAAACCGGAACATCCAGCATCATGGCCAGAGTTGATCAGTCAGCCAAGCCTTGAGCATGTTTAATGTTCCAGTGAAGCTCAACGCAAACTGGAGGAACAGCACCTCATCTTCCGACTAGGCACTTTACAGCCTTCCAGACTGAATATTGAGCTCAACAATTTTAGATCATGAACTCTCTCCTCCATCCCCACCCCCTTTCCGATCCCCACTTTTTTTCCAATAATTTAAATAGATGTTTCTTTTCCCACCTATTTCCATTATTTTTAAATGTATTTCCATCCATTGTTTTATCTCTACCTTTTAGCCTATTTTGATCCCTTTCCCCCACCCCACCCCCACTAGGGCTATCTGTACCTTGCTTGTCCTGCTTTCTACCCTTAATTCCTTTAGCTAATATCACCACCGTCAACACCTCTTTATCCTTTTGTCTATGACATCTTTTGGTTATCTCCACCTATCACTGGCCCTCTATCCAGCTCTAACTGTCCCACCCCCTCTTAAATCAGCTTATATTTCACCTCTTTTCTATTTTGCCTTAGTTCTGTTGAAGAGTCATACAGACTCGAAACGTTAACTGTGTTCGTCTCTGCAGATGCTGCCAGACCCGCTGAGTTTTTCCAGGTATTTTTGTCTTTGTTTAGTTATAACTATCTGTTCAAGGTCCTGGTCACTGGAAATGTGTCAATCAGACAGACTCTGTTACAATGTAAGTAACAGAAATGACAGCTTCAGCAAAAAGGACAATTCATTGTAGGAAGTAAAGGGAAGAATAAACCTTTGAAATATATAAAGGTCTGATTGAGGAGCCTAAAACACAGGGGTACAGTCTCATGAAAAGGGACCAGTCATTTTGGACTGAGGTGAGGAGAAAGTTATTCAATCAAATGTGAATCTTTGGAATTCTCTATCCCAGGGGGTTGTGGACGCTCCATCGTTGAATATATTTCAGGCTGGGAAAGACAGATGATAGTTCTTTGCATACATTAGTTTTATTTTACATCAGTATTCTGTAGACTAAACTCCCAGAGTTCAGATTAAAGCTGTCTTCCTGCTGATTCTTTCAAAATCTTGAGGGGTCTAATAGAACCATAGAAAAGTTACAACACAGAAGGAGGCCATTCAGCCCATCTTGTCCATGTCAACCTGAGGACCCCCAGGTGCCCTTTCTAATTCCACCTTCCTGCACCCGGCCCATAGCCCTGCAGCTTACAGCACTTTAGGTGCAGATCCAGGTACTTTTTAAAAGAGTTTAAAGTTTCTGCCTCTACCACCAACTTGGGCAGTGAATTCCAGACACCCACTACCCTCTGCGTAAAAAAGTTCTTCCTCGTGTCCCCCCTGCACCTTCTGCCACTTATCTTGAATCTATGTCCCCTGGTTCTAGAATTCTCCATCAAGGGAAATAATTTTATCCTGTTCCCTCTACCTATTCCCCTCATCATTTTGTAAACCTCAATCAAGTCACCTCTCAGCCTTCTTTGTTCTAAGGAAAATAATCCCAACCTATCCAATCTCTCCTCGTAGCTACACTTTTCTAACCCTGGCAACATTCTTGTAAACCTTCTCTGCACTCTCTCCAGAGCTATTACATCCTTCCTGTAATGTGGTGACTAGAACTGTGCACAATACTCCAGTTGTGGCCTCACCAGTGTTTTATACAATTCCAAACATTATATCCTTACTTTTATATTCTATACCTCTGCCAGTGAAGGAGAGTATTCCATATGCCTTCTTTACAACCTTGTCTACTTGAACTGCTGCCTTCAGGGACCTATGTACTTGTACACCAAGATCTCTCACTTCATCTACCCCTCTTAGTATATTCCCATTTATTGTGTAATCCCTGTAACTGTTTGACCTCCCTAAATGTACGACCTCACACTTCTCTATGTTAAAATCCATCTGCCACTTTACCGCCCACTCCACCAATCCATCTATATTGTTTTGGAGATTATGGCTATCCTCTACACTATCCACTACTCGGCCAATCTTCATGTCATCTGCAAATTTCCCAATCATGCCCCCCACATTCACATCCAGATCGTTAATATATAACCCAAACAGCAAGGGTCCTAACACCGAGCCCTGTGGAACATCATTTGAGACAATTTTCCATTCGCAAGAGCATCCATCGACCATTACCCTTTGTTTCCTGTTACAAAGCCAACCTGTTATCCAGTTTGCCACATTACCCTGAATCCCATGGGCTTTTACTTTCCTGACCAACCTGCCATGTGGGACCTTGTAAAATGCCTTGCTAAAATCCATGTACACAACATCCACTGCACTACCTTCATCAACCCTTCTTGTCACTTCCTCAAAGAATTCAATCAAATTTGTGAGGCAAGACCTTCCTTTAACAAATCCATGCTGACCATCCCTGACTAGTCCATGCCTTTCCACATGACAGTTAATCCTATCTCAGGATTGATTCTACTAATTTGCTCACCACCGATGTAAGACTAACTGGCCTATAATTGTTTGGTATTTCCTTTGATCCTTTTTAAACAATGGAACTACGTTTGCATTTTTCCAGTCCTGTGTTACTTCCCCTGTATCTAGTGAACATTGGAAAATCATCATGCAGTAGATAGGGGTAAAGCTGCTCCACTAGTGGCAGGCTCAAGAACGAGAGGGCACAGATTTAAGTTAATTGGTAAAAGAAGCAATGGAGACAGGAGGAGAAACTCTTTCATGCAATGGGTGGTTAGGCCCTGAATGCACTGTTTGACAGTGTGGTGGAGGCAGAAACAATTAAGGCATTCAAGAGGGAATTAGATTGTTATCTGAAAAGGAAGAATGTGCAGGTTTACGGGGAGAAGGCAGGGTATTAGCACCAGGTGAATTACTCCTTCAGAGAACCAGTACAGACATGATGGGCCAAATGGCACTGTAACAGTTCCGTGATTCTTTCTGTTTCAAATAAAAAGCCCCATAGTTTGGAACAGGTGGAGTCACAATACACCAACATTTTTTTTAATGATGATGGCAAGACTGTGAATTCACAGGGTGTGTCGGGAGTTGCTGTTTATAAGCCATACCTCTCCCTAACGCCTGTACCTATCCCCTAAGCACACACCATTGCTTCAAGAGTATAACCTTTGACTCACCATGGTCAATACCACAGTGTAAATATCGAAGTGAAAGCAGGAGAGTTGTGAGGTCAAAGGGGAGAATAAAAAATAAATAAGCATCAATCACTAAGGTAGGAAGAGTAAATTACTTTTATAATGGAAGTAGATTAGGAAAGAATAAATAAAGTTACTTTAATCTCAAACAAGTTTAGTAAAGTAGTAGGTAAATAGTGTCAAAAATATTGGGCTGGGGCAATGGGGGTTTTTCTCCTTCTGAACTTGGACATCAAATAATTGCCCGAACAAAGGACAGAGGATGTTTAGGAGAGGAATACTGTACATCCAGAACAGACCCCACCTCATTATCAAATTGTTACCGGTGTGAGTTCCCCAGCTCAATTTTCCTGCATGCTCTGTGGCTAGCTAATTAATTAATGCCCCAGTCCAAAAGAGGCATGTGTGCCCCAATTATATCTCTGAGGCCTGTGTCTTTCAGTAGCTGTAAGATGTATCATATTTTAAAATGTATAATGTTTCACCTTCTGTCAGTCGTACATTACTTCATTAAATCTAAGGTAGCACAGTGAAGGTTGATCTGCTTCACAGAGCAGTGAGAACCTTCAGATGTCACGTTCCAGAGAAGCATGGTGAAAACTTTAAAACATGATTTCACTCTTCTTCTCTCTCTCGCACATAAACACCCACTCCTACCCCCCAACAACACACGCACACACATACATTTAGCACTGAGATGAGGGGAAATTTCTTCACCCAGAGAGTGGTGAGCCTGTGGAATTCATTACCACAGAAAGTAGTTGAGACCAAAACATTGTATGCATTCAAGAAGGAGTTAGATATAGCTCTTGGGAAAGGGATCAGAGGGCATGGGGAGAAAGTGGGAGCAGGCTATTGAGTTGGATGATCAGCCATGATCAATATGAATGGCAGAGCAGGCTCGAAGGGCCGAATGGCCTACTCCTGCTCCTGGTTTCTTTATTTCGATACATAGGGCTTAATTTAATTGCCATGGTAGTGGCCCATCCACCAGCCAGAGAGCCAGTGGCCACCCCATTGCAGCCATTTCCCGGGAGCCCTGATGGGACTAAATCCCAAACAGGCACTTACCTGCCTGTCACCTGGGTTCCTACGACCCTCAGGATGAGGATCAGACCTCCAAGTGCTGCCGGCCAATCAGAGAGCCGGTAGTGCTTCAGATCCAGCCAACTGATTAGGAGCACTATGGTGGTTGTGGCGGGGGGGGTGGGGGGGGTGGGGGGAGAGTGTGTGGGTGGGTGGGGAGTGGGGGGCGGGTGGTCTTTCTGCAGTGGGTGGCCCATGCCTCCATTGGGCACAGGGTGCCCTCTTCCCACCCAGCAGCCAGGCAGCCAGCTTTTGTCGGGCAGCCTGTCCAATGTGGCATGGCCACACCCACACACACCCACCCCACACCCACCCACCCCCACCCACCCCCACCCACACCCACCCACACCGCTGGTAAAATACCAGTGGCAGCGGGATGAGGCCCTTAAGTGGCCCCTTAATTGGTCAACCTATGAGTTTGCCATAGAAAATCTACCAGTTTAACTTATAACCATTTATTTACCTACCAATGGTGCATTACAACCTGTGTTCCTTGTTAATAAAACCTCTGCTCAAAATCTCAGTATCGACCTTTTCATTCTAAACAGCCTTCAGTTCCTGACAGATGCTCTGGCAGCGAGGCAGAACAAACTGGTAAACCCGCGTTCCTTAGAGAACTTGAACAATTAATTACCTTATAGAGTTGACCGCAGGAAGTATTGAATTAAGGTGGCTTTGCTGTGCTTTTTTTTTTTAAAGCTATAACACTTAGATGTCGAAAATCCAGGATCCCTCTCTGCCACCGTATCCACGAGGGAGTGCCACCATGTCCTGATGGTGAACTGTGATCCTGGCCCTCTCCCAGTTGTCAGAGTCAGGGTGAGGGCAGGAAGTTTAAATTGAACAGCTGGGCGTCGGTATGGAGGAACCTTGGCTATCTACTGGTGGGCGGGTGGGCTGGTGAGGAGTGGGGGAGGGGGTGGAGAGGAAGAACGCAATACGTAAAAACCACACATAGAACGAGCCGGCAGAACTAAAAAGTGAATCGATCTTGGACTGTTAAATCATGGCCAGAGAGAGAGAGGGGCTAGAGAAAGAATGCATTAACCATGTACTAATTATACACAGCTTTTCAAAAGTACGGTTCAATGTTTAAATAGTCAGTGATGAAGCAAGGGCGCTTACTGCTCATTTCAAAGAGAGCTTCCAAAAAGATCTGAAGCCCTCTGAATTATAGTTTTCTCCTTCCATGACGGAAGTTTAAGTCTGGCACCAAATAAAGGGAAAGTCTGATTATGCAGCAGCAGTGATGTCAGCAAGTTGAGTAAGCAGCCAATCACAATGAAGTATTCTCACAGAAAACCAGGAAGGTAAAGAACTCAATCACTTAACCCTTAATTTAACTTTTCAGGTAGCAAAATAAATGATTACGATGGGATTAAGACAGAAGCTAAAATAAATATAAACAAACTTTACTAAAAAGAACAAAAGTATTTACTTAAATATGTAGATTTTTAAAATAAATTTGACATTCCACAAATATAAAACGAGCTTTTCAAGGTCAGTGAGAGTGTTTATCAGTAATTATGAAGTTAGTACACCAAGAGGATACTTCATTCTACAGGGAGCAGCTTTTTAAGGGTTTGACAAGGGGCTGGAGGCCTGGAATTTTGCTCCTGGGTTGGGTGAGCAGAGTCTGGAGAATTCCCGGCAAATCCAACTTTAAAAAGTGGCTGCCACCACCACACTTCACTCTTAACCCCTCCATGCCAACTGAGCTAGTATCCCTTGACAGTCCTTTGATACTTTGACATTCTTTGACAGTTCTTTGACA
Organism: Carcharodon carcharias; assembly: GCF_017639515.1. NCBI lineage: Eukaryota > Metazoa > Chordata > Chondrichthyes > Lamniformes > Lamnidae > Carcharodon > Carcharodon carcharias. The sequence goes on along the minus strand of NC_054481.1, from coordinate 6,733,860 downwards.
ACTTCAACAGTTCCAATGAGTTTATGAACGTTTTACACAAATTATGTATACTTTTAGCAATCCCAAAGAGGTACCTTACCTCTCTCAAAGGGATTTCCTGCCTATCCAAACGAATCCACCAGGTTTAGACCTCCTCTTACCTGGTCTAATCTGCACACTTTGAGTTTTACACTCCTGGCCCCCTAAAATCCCACTTCAGTGGAGGCAGCTGGTGATTTAAATGGTCAGCTTGACTCCGTAAACCATGTATGTGGAAACCCTGGCCTGACTCCAGACCTGCCCCCACGAAAATAGGAAATGCTGCGTTTGAGGACAGGACTTAGAATTTCTGACCATTTTCAGGATCTTCGCCATGACAGGGAGCATTTCCATTGCACTGAAAATCTGGGCCTCTGATACATAGAAACCCATTTACTACATCTACATTTCTTTAACTGCAATAAGCCATATAACATCAAATGTTTCTTTCAGTTGCACAATCCCTTATAACAACAAGCATTGGAATTCATAGTCCCACTTCAAAGAGTCTGTAACCACTTGTAGCTGTCAATCAAACTGTGAAAATGGTTGTGAAATCAGCCATGCAGCACTAATCCAGTAATGGAAACCCTCAGTCTTATATCAACAGACAGAGTGAAATAGCAAGCAATGGTTTTTTTCCAGACATTTTTCTCCAGACATTATTTTCAAAGATTTAAAGGGCAGGACTTTTAAATGCCTTGACAACTTGACAGCTCACTTTGACAGATGCTTTTGATAAGCCCTCTTGACAGTTTTGACAATCAATTTTGACAGGTGTGTTGGCAGTTCGAGTGAGCTTGACATTTAATTAGTTTATGCACTTTTTACACACATTTATCCCTACTTTTAACAATTTCAAAAGGCACCTGCCCTCCCCAAAGGTATCCCAGGACTTTGTCCAAAGGGGTACCTTATTTCTCCAAAGGGATACTCAAGCTATTAAATGAATCCACAAATTTCTGATCAGCTCTTACCTGGTCTAATCTGCACACTCTGGGTTTCACTCTCCTGGCCTACCAAAATCTGACATTAGTGCTGGGAGCTGATGATTTAAATGGCCAGCTGCCTACTTGAAACATGCACGCGCAAAACATGAACCTCCCTGATTCCTGCCCATGCATAAATGGAAAGCGCCATTGTAGAAACACACTCTGGGAGGCTTCATAGTCAAACAAAATTAACTTTATTTACATGAGAGCTTCTGTGGCTGCTTGTATCCAGCCAGCCCCTCATACAGCCATCTTTTTTTCTAGGAAACTCCTCCCTAGAATTTATTCCCCCCGGGCTAGCCTCAGATTGGCTGAACAAATCACGTGACCCCCCCCTACTCAGTTGAACTAATCTTAAAGTGACAGTCATCACAGCTGTGTTCATGGGCAGCACTTTCTGGGCTCACCCACTGTTATTGCCATGGTGGGGAGGTTCTCCATCCTGGTGAAAGCCCAAGTCTAACAGTGTAAGAGTGGAAATTCTCATCAATCCAATTGATTTCCGTTGATTACAGTCTGGGGAGAGGGGCCACATCACTCTGGAGAAGTGCAGAATCATTGAGAGAAACTTCTGGGTTTCCACATTGTTGTGCACACGTGTGGATATCGGGAGTTGCAGTTTCAGTGGAGATTTGACTGTGGATGTTTGTCATTTTGCCACTATCACTACTGATGCAAAAACCTGGGCTAACATTACCTATTTATTATAAACGCAAAAAACTGCGGATGCTGGAAATCCAAAGCAAAAACAAAAATACCTGGAAAAACTCAGCAGGTCTGGCAGCATCTGCGGAGAGGAACACAGTTAACATTTCGAATCCGAATGACCCTTCAACAGAACTAAGTAAAAATAGAAGAGAGGTGAAATATAATTACCTATTTATTCTTGGGCATTGACAGGGTGTTTCTTGGTTTAAGGAGAATTTTGTATAATGCAATGGGTTTCTATCTCACTTTATTTCTTCAATGCTGTGGAAATTCTAGGTCAGGGATGGGGAATACTTTCCTTATCACAGGTCATTCACGTATGGACAAAATCAGTCGCGAGCTGCACACGCGTGAAAATCAACTTAATTTTGTTACTTTTAAGAGAGAATATAGAAATATTCAACTCACCCGCTGTTTTAAGACGATGGCTGAATTTGATTATATTGTTAACTATTATTATATCAATCTAGCTGATGCTTTCATCCAAAGCAAATGCACAATGATGATGATAAATACTATTTTGAAGGCGCCCCTGGTCTATATTTTTAGGAACCTTGTGTGGGTGGGGGGGGGGGGGGGGGGGGGGGGGGGCGGGGTGGCGGTGGGGGGACACACACACCTTAAACCAGCTTATATTTCACCCCTTTCCTATTTCTACTTAGTTCTGTCGAAGGGTCATGAGGACTCGAAACTTCAACTCTTTTCTTCTCCGCCGATGCTGTCAGACCTGCTGAGTTTGTCCAGGTAATTCTGTTTTTGTTTTGCTTTAATTATACTTCCTTATTGACTTATTTCTTAGTTCCAGTGTCTAATTTCCTCAAACTGTATTTTCCTTCACACACATGAGGTGTTAGGACTTGCAATTGACATGCTGGGTTATCACCCACGGGTATGTTGGTGCTATTCAATCTTAGTATAATAGCTATTACAGGCTGGACATAGAATTTCGTCAACAGTTATTGCTGTGCTCAAAATGTGACATATCTTTGAATTTGCTGGGGGCAACTCCTGGATCATTATTTGAATGGAAATTTCAAGCTTCAATGCATTGCAAATTAGTCCTGTCCTGCCATAGATTTGAGAATTATTTTCATTTCATTTTTAAGTGGAAATGTGCAAGAAAATTTGATTATAAAGCCTCTTGCTACTGAAGTTTCATTCTTCATGGGGCATTGCAATCAAATTGTGGTAGTTGAGCTTCCTTACTTTCTTGCCTGAAGAAAGAAACTATAACCTCATTCCCTTTTCATCTTCTCGTTAGACCAGGAGAAAATAATATTCACCCTCGGTGCAATGTGTTGTGTACTTCCTAATAGGACAGAATAATTATAATTCCTTGGCTTGTCAGTGTTTCGGTCCAGGTGGAAGTGGCCACTTTCTCAATTGAATTAAGACCCTGCAGAGTGCCAATTAATGCAGGGGAGACATCTTCAAGTCTAGCAAATTCAGAATTTGTGCCACAATGAGTGATTATTCCTATTAATCATTTCAAACGTTTGGTCCTGAAACTCAAATCAGTGAAAATATTCTGACCCCTTCATCATACTATTGTTGATTGGATTTAAATTGTTTTTTTTATTCATTCATGGGATGTGGGTTTCACTGGCTGTGCCAGCATTTGTAGCCAATCCCTAGTTGCCCTTGAGAAGGTGGTGGTGAGTTGCCTTCTTGAACCACTGCAGTCCATGTGGTGTAGGTACACCCATAGTGCTGTTAGGAAGGGAGTTCCAGGATTTTGACCCAGCGACAGCGAAGGAACGGCGATATATTTCCAAGTCAGGATGGTGAGTAGCTTGGAGGGGAACTTCCAGGTGATGGTGTTCCCATGCGTCTGCTGTCCTTGTCCTTCCAGATGGTAGCAGTCTTGGGTTTGGAATGTACTGTCTAAGGAGCCTTGGTGAGTCCCTGCAGTGCAGTGGATAGGAACATAGGAACAGGAGTAGGCCATTCAGCCCCTCTTGTCTGTTCCGCCATTCAATGAGATCAAGGCTGATCTGTACCTAAATTCTAGCTTACCTCTGTTCAGCCAATCAAATCCTTTAATTTTCTGAAACTCTCTCAATTAGATAACCTCATAATCTTCCATGCACAGGGGAATGCAACTTGTACTCATAATTTAATCCTTTTAGTTCTGGTATCATTCCTCTAAATTTTGCTGCATCTCTCCTGGGCCAATATATCCTTCTCATCACTTAGAAAGTGCTCTGACCCATCTTTGTTTGATCTGAAGCAGATGAGTTCACGTTCCCCCACTCACTTAACCTCTCAAAGTCCCTTTGCAGTTTTCATGCTCCCATCTATATTTCTTATAGCAAGATAGAAATTTAGCAACATAGATTCCTGAAGATTGTTTGCCGACAATCATATGAAATTGAGATGTTTTGTAGGTTTAACATGAATCAGTAATTGTGATTTCCGCTGGAAACAAAGGAAGCAAAAATATCAGGGACTAAAAATTCAGCGAGGCCTGTTTGCAGGCACAATGACTGCGACATGCAGTTAACCCACGCCTGAACAAACTTCGTGCTCTCTTCTAATTTTCATGATAGTGGTGTGCAGCTCAGCTCTCAGCCCGCTGTTGACTGGCTGTGAGCTCTGCAGGAGGCCCAGATGTCCCTACGAGGCTCAACCCCTTAAAGCCATCCTGCATCTCTTAAAGAGGAGGCACATTCCAGCTGCGGCAGTCACTGGAAGAGGTGCAGGAAGTGACCGCGTCCCAGAAAACATCAAAGAGTGGCACAACATGGAGCGAGTGGGCTCTGAGGTTTTCAGATTCAGCACTTCAAGCCCTGGCTCAGGAGGGAAACAGAAAGAGAGATGTCCTATATCCACAGGAGGCAAGGCCCTCGAAACAATAAGAAGGAGATAGTTACAGAGGTTAATGAAAACAGTGTCGCCCCAAAGGACTTTGTTGCAGCACTGGAAGAAGTTCAATGACCTCAAGAGAGTGGTTAAGGTCAGTAGTTACTTCTTCAATTGCCATATTCTACCCACTGCATCACAAGTCCCACAAAACTGTTCAATGCACCACACTTCCTTCATTCACCCACCAACAATCTCTATCAACAGGAGCTTACACCTCACATTCAGAGCATTGCTGCACTGTCACACATTTACAACTGCTGCAAGCATCATACCCACATGGCACAGCTCCCACACACTGGCAGCTATTCAAATATGATAGACACGTCACCCAAACACATAGCGCCACAGTCACTTCTGAGGACACAAATAACATACCGGAAATGTTGGGGAACACAGGGTTTAGTGAGAGGGAGGAACTGAAAGAAATCAGTATTAGTAGGGAAATGGTGTTGGGGAAATTGATGGGATTGAAGGCCGATAAATCCCCAGGGCCTGATAATCTACATCCCAGAGTACTTAAGGAAGTGGCCTTAGAAATAATGGATACATTGGTGGTCATCTTCCGACATTCTGTAGACTCTGGAACAGTTCCTACAGATTGGAGGGTAGCTAATGTAACCCCACTATTTAAAAAGGGAGGTAGAGAGAAAACAGGGAATTAGAGACCAGTTGGCCTGACATTGGTAGTGGGGAAAATTTGAGAGTCCGTTATAAAAGATTAAATAGCTGAGCACTTGGAAAACACTGGCAGAATCGGACAGAGTCAGCATGGATTTACGAAAGGGAAATCATGCTTGATAATTCTACTGGAATTTTTCGAGGATGTAACTAGTAGAGTTGATGAGGGGGAGCCAGTGGATGTGGTTTATTTGGACTTTCAGAAGGCTTTCGACAAAATCCCACATAAGAGATTAGCATGTAAAATTAAATAACATGGCATTGGGGGTAGTGTATTGAGATAGATAGAAAATTGGTTGGCAGACAGGAAACAAAGAGTAGGAATAAATGGGTCTTTTTCCAAATGGCAGGCAGTGACTAGTGGGGTACAACAGGGATCAATGCTGGGACCCCAGCTATTCACAATATATATTAATGATTTAGATGAGGGAACAAAATGTAATATCTCCAAATTTGCAGATGAGACAAAGCTGGGTGAGAGGGTGAGCTGTGAGGAGGATGCAGAGATGCTTCAGTGTGATTTGGACAAGCTGAGTGAGTGGGAAAATGCATGGCAGATGCAGTATAATGTGGATAAATGTGAGGTTATCTACTTTGGAAGCAAAAACAGGAAGGCAGATTATTATCTGAATGGCTATAAATTGAGAGAGGGAATGTGCAACGAGACCTGGGTGTCCTTGTACACCAGTCGCTGAAGGTAAGCATGCAGGTACAGCAGGCGGTAAAGAAGGCAAATGGTATGTTGGACTTCATAGCGAGAGGATTCGAGTACAGGAGCAGGGATATCTTTCTGCAATTGTACAGGGCCTTGGTGAGACCACACATGGAATATTGTGTACAGTTTTGGTCTCCTCATCTGAGGAAGGATGTACTTGCTATAGAGGGAGTGCAGCGAAGGTTTACCAGACTGATTCCTGGGATGGCGGGACTGACATATGAGGAGAGATTGAGTCGGTTAGAATTATATTCGCTGGAGTTCAGAAGAATGAGTGGAGGATCTCATGGAAACCTATAAAATTCTAACAAGTTTAGACAGGGTGGATGCAGGCAGAATGTTCCCGATGATGGGGGAGTCCAGAACCAGGGGTCACAGTCTGAGGATACGGGGTAGACCATTTAGGACTGAGATGAGGAGAAATTTCTTTACCCAGAGAGTGATGAGCCTGTGGAATTCACTACCACAGAAAGTAGTTGAGGCCAAAACATTGTATGGTTTCAAGAAGGGGTTAGATATAGCTCTTGGGGTGAAAGGGGTCAAAGGATATGGGGAGAAAGCGGGAGCAGGCTATTGAGTTGGATGATCAGCCATGATCATAATGAATGGTGGAGCAGGCTCGAAGGGCCGAATGGCCTACTCCTGCTCCTAGTTTCTCTTTATGTTTCTACTTACACATTTTCCTCTCTCTTGCAGTACAAAAATCTGATGCTTGTATTCGAACTCATATGAAGCCCTATTCACTCGTCACACCTGTGCCCACTGACCTGCATCGGCAATGCCTCAATCTCAAAATTCTCTTCCTTGTTTTCAATTCCCTCCATAGCCTCACCCCTCACCGCCTCTTTAACCCGCACCAGTCCTACAGCCTGTGAATTGTTTGCACTCCTACAACTCTGGCCTCTTACATATCCTCAGTGTGAATCATTTCACCGCTGGCAGCCAGGCCTTCAGCTGTCCAGGCCCAGAGCTCTCAAACTTCCTCCCTAAACCTCTCCACCTGCCTGCCTCTCCTTTTTTAAAGTACTTCATCAAACCTACATCTTCCACCAAGTTTTTCGTTACTTATCCTAATATGTCCTATGTACACTCCAACTCCTCCTGATCCACAAACAATGCAATAAAAGAACTTACCTCAAGGACCTAACCCTTCTTGCCTCCTCTTAGCTGCCAGGTCTCCCAGGTTAAAAATAAAAGTCCAGTTAAAATGCACCTTTTAAAGATTTCTGTGACTGACCTATCTACTGAGAACAGTTTCATCCCCATCCCCCAGCCTGTCTCCTTTAAAACTAGAGGGGGTGTGGGTTCGAAGCTGGTTAGTGTTGGGTTTGAGAATTTTACAATTTTTACCTTCCCATCCACCCCCCAGCCCACCCATCTTTGGGGATTAAATTGCCCCACCATATTCCTGTTAGGAACAATTAATATAAAAATTAGAGAGGCTTTGCAAAAGCATTTGGAAGCGAGCAGATTTCTTCTAATTCATAATTACCAAATAGATGTATATAATCATAAAATCTTTCCATCCTTATTAATCTAATTTTTGGGGATATATTTTTGGGAATGGGCTTGCAAAAATGCAAAATCTAATAAACAGCAGAAATATCAAGTTTTGCTGATCCACAATTAGTTCGATATTAATGCCCTAGCTGCAACAATAAGAAGCTTTTTCATCACAACGGACTTCCTAATACCAACAATTCATGCAGGCCGCATTCCCTCTGGCAAAATACTATATATCACAAACAAATTGAGAAATTACTGCTAAAAAAACAATTTCACAAGTAGAGACTTTTAGCATCCAACAATCTTAACAGTGATGGAAACTTTATGACAACATATATAAGCTTCTATTTCAGATCTATTGTTGATCTATTGAAACATTAGAACATTTTAAATGTCAAGGTGCACTCCCTTTGTTCCTGATGGGTCAGTGGATAAATGTATTATCAGGACAATACAGAGAATTTACAGCACAGCAACAGACTATACGGACCAACATGCCTATTCCAGTATATGTGCTTCACATGAGCCTCCTCTTCCCCTACTTCATTTAACCCTATCAGTAAATCCTTATATCCCTTTTCTCCCTCATATACTTAACTAGCTTCTCGTAAATGCATCAGTGCTCTTTGCCTCAACTACTCCTTGTGGTATTGAGTTCCACATTCTATTCACTCTCTGGATAAATAAGTTTCTCCTTAGTTCCTTATTAAATTTATTAGTGCACATCTTATATTTATAAGCCCTACTTTTGGTCACCCTCACAAATGGAAACCATATTCTCTATATCTACCCTATCGAACCCCTTCATAATTTCAAAGGTATTTATTAGATCACCTCTCAACCATCTTGTCTATTGAAAAAAGCCCCAGCCAGATCATTCTTTCCTGATGGTAATAAATTTGTGCTTCTGGTATCTTCTTTGCAGCTTCACCAGTGCCTGGATATCTATTTTGTAGTATGAATAGTATGGTATGGAACTGAGCCTCACTGTCTAGAGGTAAATATTACTTCCACTAGCACAGAGCTTTGAACATGGGAACGCATTTTGGAAATCAGACATACATTGAGCCAGGAATGTATTGTGCCAGGAAACAATTTGGCCTGTGGCATTTGTTCACACATTGTGTATGTGCATTTTTTTTCAATACATAATTAAATTGCATCTGCACTTATTGCTTGGTGTATGACTAGTTTAGCTGGTCATCACCAGGTCTGGTTAGATCACGTCAGCACCTTGCTCTCCTCTGCCATCCAGACTCATCCTGGAATGTGAAGATAATCCCTGGCTTCTTCCTCTGTTAACAACCGTTTCTTTAAATCCTCTCCCTTGCTTGCTCCAATCACCCTCACCTCCAACAAGTGCAAGGAACTCACGGACTTCTTTCTTGCTCAGATTGAGACCATTTGTTCAGCTGTCTTTGCAGCATTGCTTCCGTCCCCTCACCCAGTAAGCCAAGATCCACATAAAGTTCCACCTGCCCTAGCCTTGATCCCACAACCTTCTCCGCTCCTGACCTCTCTGAGCTTCTGCTGTTCATGCAATCTACCTCCTGCTCTCTCGACCCGATTTCCACTAAACTGCCGACCACCCAACTCTCCTTCCTGTTCTCATGTTGGTGATGGTAGACTCCCTGCTATTTGAGAGTGCCCAAGCTGTAAGTGCCTTCACCTTCTTCTGTGGATCCTCTCATGACTTTAAACTCCGATGCAAGATTAACATGGACGTCCACAGAACTGGTAGTTCATGTTGTTATTGGTAGCCGGGGGAACTTCTGCACCATCTCTGTTCTTCCTTTGGGCAAGTTGGGCATTGTGGGTTTAGTGGAGACATTCCTCAAAGCACGCTGAACTGAATTTCAATGTTTGCCTTCAAGTGGCCCCCATGTTATTTGATATTGTAAATGGTTTCATTTTCTCAGGTACGATCCCCATTCCTATCAAATCTCCCACCATCACCCTTTTCCTCAAACAAAAGCACTATTCAACCCCCGATCCTGAAAACTATTGCCCCATCTCCAACCCCCCCTTTCCTCTCCAAGGTCCTTGAATGTGTCGGTACCTCACAAATCCATGCTTAGCTTTCCTGCAGCTCCATGTCTGAGTCCGTCCACTCGGATCTCCGCCTCTGCGGCAGCACTGAAACAGTCCTCAGCAAAGTCACTAATGGCATCACCTGCGAGCAAAATGCATTATCTCTCCTCACCTTTCGTGACCTCTTTGACCCTTTAACTTGCTTGACCACATCATCCTCCTAAGTGCCTTTCCTATATTGTCCAGATTAGTGGGACTGCCCTTTGACCTCCCCACTCAACCTTACCACTGCCTTTGTATTGTCCACTAGCCAGTCCTGGATGAACCAAAATTTCCTCCAATTAAATTTTGGAAAGGTCAAAGTCATAGCCTTTGGTCCCCACCATTATCTCTGTTCCCTCCCCATCAACACCATCCCTCTACCTGGCAACTGTCCGAGGCTGAACCAGGCCCTTTGCAAAAAGCAAAAAACTGCGGATGCTGGAAATCCAAAGCAAAAACAAAAATACCTGGAAAAACTCAGCAGGTCTGGCAGCATCTCCGGAGAGGAGCACAGTTAACGTTTCGAATACGAATGACCCTTCAACAGAACTAAGTAAAAATAGAAGAGAGGTGAAATATAATCTAATTTAAGTTGGGGGGGGGTGGGGTTTGGGACAAGTAGAGCCGGACAGAGGGCCAGTGATAGGTGGAGATAACCAAAAGATGTTACAGACAAAAGGACAAAGAGGTGTTGAAGGTGGTGATATTATCTGAGGAATATGAATGTGCTAATTAAGGGTAGAAAGCAGGACGAGCAAGGTACAGATAGTCCTAGTGGGGGTGGAATCAAAGGAATCAAAAAAGGCTAAAAGGTAGAGATAAAACAATGGATGGAAATACATTTAAAAATAATAGAAATAGGTGGGAAAATAAAAATCTATATAAATTATTGGAAAAAAGGGGGATCACAAAGGGGGTGGAGATGGAGGAGAGAGTTCATGATCTAAAATTGTAGAACTCAATATTCAGTCCGGAAGGCTGTAAAGTGCCTAGTCAGAAGATGAGGTGTTGTTCCTCCAGCTTGCATTGAGCTTCACTGGAACAATGCAGCAAGCCAAGGACGGACATGTGGGCATGAGAGCAAGGTGGAGTGTTGAAATGGCAAGTGGCAGGGAGGTCTGGCCCTTTGCAACTTTGGTGCTGCATTTGACCTAAGCTGAGCTGCTAAACCCAGCTCATCTCTATAACATGGCCTGGCTCAGCCCACCTGCTGTTGAAACCCTCATCCATGCTTTTGATACATCTGGGCTTAACTATTCCAATGCTCTTCTGGCCATCCTCCCAGCTTCCAGCCTCCATAAACTTGAACTGAAACTTAAGCAATTATGCGATTAAGAAATTATTTTCTTTGAAGCCATCCTGTTTACGTTAATGTTTATTTTGATGCCTTCAGATATGAAAACTTACAAGGTGAAATGGAGGAGCCCAATTCTATGTTCTTAGAATGCCTTGGGGCAAATACGTTTCAAACAGAGGCCAGGATAGCGTCTCCTCTCTCTGCTGGCTGGAAGTGAAGGTTCAGTGCCTGATGATTGTGAGGTTACAGCAAAAACTGTTCATGTTTTGATTCTAACCTTAACTACATTAGCAGATTCAGTGATTATATGAGTAACCAGTAATGAGGAATGGAATATTTATTCATTCAGTCAGGGTGTTCCTGTGAGATGAGCTCAAATTGTGGTTGGAAGAGTGGAAAAATATGGCTTCAGCAACGAAAGCCTTAGGGCAGAATTTTACAGACCGTCATGGTGGGGGTGGGGCCATAAAATGCGGTGAGCCGTTCAAAATCCATTGACTTTGGTGGGACTGTAAATTCCCACCGGCGTAAAATTCAGCCCTTAGTTTGCTGAATACAAGACAGACCAAGAACTTCGAAGGACTCCTTGGTTTTGGTTTCTCTGTAAATAAGTAGTGATGAATGTTTGGCGCTCAGATGCACTTCGCTTATTGAAAATTGGTTGGCAATGGTTGCCTTGATGAATGGACCCCATGTACCAACCTAACTCTCATTGTCTGGACTCATCATTCAGTTCAACAGCTCCAGACCATGAACTCTGCCCTCCATTTTGTATTTTTCTCCCCTGGCGCCAGTCTGTATCTCGTTCTTATGTTTTCAGACAGCACTGACCTTTACTTTGCTATTAACACCTACTCTGGACCAATAGATAAAAACAAAAAAACTGCGGATGCTGGAAATCCAAAACAAAAACAGAATTACCTGGAAAAACTCAGCAGGTCTGGCAGCATCAGCGGAGAAGTAAAGAGTTGACGTTTCGAGTCCTGCTGAAGGGTCATGAGGACTCAAAACGTCAACTCTTTTCTTCTCCGCCGATGCTGCCAGACCTGCTGAGTTTTTCCAGATAATTTTGTTTTTACTCTGGACCAATGTTTTGTTCCTTTACTACTACCATTCCCACACTCTTTGCCTTTTGCTCCACGCTTGTAATTCAGTCTCCTCCATCCTTGAACCAAGCCTGACCTTCCTTTTTTGCTGCACCTGGTCCCCCTTTTTCAGTAGCACGTTTATGGCGTGATGATGTCATTGTGGCACTGTCACTGGGCTAGTATTCCAGCAGCTAAGGCCCAGTGGATACAGGTTCAAATCCCGCTATGGTAGCTTGGTGGAATTTAAATTTGATTAATAAATCTGGAATATGAAGCCGGTCCTCAGTAATGGTGACCATCTGTCTCAATAATGCCCTTAAATGCATGTGACTCCAGATTCCCCCCACCCCCAGCTTTGTGGCTGACTCTTAAATAGCCTAATGAGCCACTCAGTTCAAGGATAAAAATAAAAAAAACTGCGGATGCTGGAAATCCAAAACAAAACAGAATTACCTGGAAAAACTCAGCTGGTCTGGAGAAGAAAAGAGTTGACGTTTCGAGTCCTCATGACCCTTCAGCAGAACAAGGTGAATCCAGGGAGAGGGGTGAAATATAAGCTGGTTTAAGGTGTGTATGTGGGAGGGGGGAGAGAAGTGGAGGGGGGGGGTGGTGTGGTTGTAGGGACAAACAAGCAGCGAGGGCTGTTAGGGACGGGTAACAAATGCTGGCCTCGCCAGTGACACTCACATCCCATGTAAGAACCGATCTGCCGCTCTGAGGAGGAAGAGGGGTATAATATGCTGCCAGACCTGCTGAGTTTTTCCAGGTAATTCTGTTTTTGCTTTAATATTGGAGCGTGTCTCACAGATGCTGCCAGCACTTCCTGGTTTTTAATCCTATTGTTTGACAGCGGGTTGTTCTTTCATAGCAATTCTCCACGCACAAAAAGAAGATGGGTCAACGTTGAGCAGGTTAATCTCTGGCTTGGGGAGTTATTTTAGTTTAAAAAGAGGTGTTGGGGGGGGGGGGGCTGCCCTGGCAATGCTATAAATGCGCACTTGCTCCTCCCTCCCTTTCCCAGCCCCTTTTGCAAAACGCTGACATCGGCGGGGAGGTGGGTGGTGGTTCAGTGTGGAGTGAGAGTGCGGGGGGGGGGGGGGTGGGGTAGGAGGGGAGGGGAGGACTTTCACTCACACACTCACGCACGCACACACACACACACACACACACACAAGCCCAGCACAACCATGGAGCTGAAGAGCTCGCCGGCAGCCTGTCTGGGCAGCAAGAAATCGCCGAAGGGTTACGGGGCTGTGCAAGAGACAGAGTGGAGCAAAGTGACCGCGGGCAAAGGCAAGTTACTCGGACCGCCCCACCCCACACCCTGGATCAGGCTCCCCTTCGCTCTCAGTCCGGCTGCTCGCAGATTTTTTCCGCATCTGTTGTCGAGAGGTGGTTGGGAAACCAGGTTTTTTTTTTTTTGTTTGTTTTTTTTTGACACCAGCAGCACCTTAGGTGGTGTAAGCAGCCGCCCGGCTGGCGGGCGCGCAGGATATATATGCATGTTGAATATTCCAGGGAGTCTTTTACCGCTGTTTCCTTGCAGAATTCAGCAGCGGGTCTTTGATCTCGCCCGTCTACCGGGCCCTGGTTGCCAGAGATAGTTGTATTGGTGGTGCTGGGGGGGATAGAGAGAGAGAGAGAGAGAAATATAGATATAGTGTTACAGGGCAGAACTGTCCATCAGTGAACAAAGCGTGGGAATGGGGAATGGAAGGAGCTCCTTGTTATTTATTATTATGGAAGGAGCTCATTATTATTATGGAAGGAACTCCTTATTATTATTAATTATGGAAGGAGCTCCTTGGAATGGCTTTTCCGAATTCCCAAAGGCGCCTTTCAGAAACAAACATCATCCCAGATGCAGATTTGCAGTTGTTTTGTTGCAGTGTAAAAATGCAATTTAAATGCATTCATTTTGATGGGTTATTATTATTATTATTTTTTGGAAACGACAAAGGATGGTGTGTACCTGCCTGATCTTTGGTTTGGCCAAAGTAATTGGAATTCGTTGCGCCGGTTCTTTATCCGTCGTTTCCGCGCATTAAATGCATTGGAGTCAAAATGACATGTTTGTTAAAAATCGCTGTGAATAAATGGGCTAAATGCTCTGTTGCATGTGACACACAATATAAACTATGCGGTAGGAATGGGTTTTAGATTTAGGGGTTTGCTGATCACGAGTATATAAACCTTTCCCTCAAAAATACAATACTCATTGCAGTTAAAATGAAGTAAAAAGAAACGAGAATAAGCGCCGGGAACATACACCAGGGCCGTCAGCATCTGGAAAAGGAACAGGCAGGTTAATGTTTCGGGACTGTGTATTCCATGGCCCATAAGGAACGCAACATGTTCATGTAAGCGTGGAAACTGAAATTACACACGCACTAATTCTAATAATTGAAAAGGACAAACGACTCTCCCGTATCCGGATCACATTATGTAATAGTAAAGCGGCCAAACCGTTCAGCAGCTTTGCATGAGTATGAGGCATACCTGAGTCAACAATTATGAGGCCCCTTTTAAAACGCTGGCACACTTCATGAATAATCCAACTGCACAGTCAGATCCCTGAAGGGATTGGTGTAACCCGGAGCACAATACATACATGAAATAAAATATGAACCAAATTACCGTTCATTGAAGATGTGCACTTGTTAAATACGGCGATTCTTGATGGAACAATAATAGAATTTTACTTTAAGAGAGTGTTGTTTTCCAACGGTTTGTATTTAATAGAGCAATAAATTACTTTGCATGCAGTCAAACATTACATATTTAAAATGGCCAGCTCGAATGATTCCACATCCTTCAGGAACACAGTATAATAGAAATACAACAAGGAAGTACTTGAAATCTCAATTTCACAAATAGCCATTGTGTTTATTTACATTAAATGGAATATTATGCAAGTTTATTATTTTTAAAACGGGCCTATGTCTTGCATTGCTTACACCTGTTAGTGAGTTTACATTAGATGGATTCCTTTGCAACTTTCTCAAAAACCCATTAGAATAAATTTAAGTGCAAAGCCTTAAATCTGGTGTGTGGTAGATCTCTAACAATATTTGCCTCAGATGATTTTATTTGCATGTCCCTGTCTGCATAGTTTAATTACAGTAGAATAATTTTAAGAGCAGATATTTTTCATTACTCAGTTCCCTTAAATAGTCTGTAGTGTTAGACAAAGCTGTATGTTGTGACTGGCAATGATCAATTGTTTTATGATTTCATTCTGGATCAAATGAAAAATTCTAGTCAAGCATCATTTTGGAACATGATGTGTACATGCAAAGACCTTGTAGGTTTTTAATATAGTTTTATCTCAGATGAAAATTCTCTTCCTTTTAATATTTTGAATGTAAAAAGCACATTTTTCCGTCTGAATATTTGAACAGAGGAATAGAAATGTTGAACATTTACAGCACAGGAGGAATCCAGTTGTGCTGACCGATAAAGATTTATCCAGCCAAATCCCACTTCCCAGCTACTGGTCCCTAACCCAGAAGATTACAAGCTTTCAAATGCATAGCCATTTTTAAAAAAAACATGGTGATGATTCCTGCCTCTACCATCCTTTCAGGCAGCGAATTCCAGATTGCAACCAGCCTCTTGGCATTCAAAATACCAACAGCTGGGAAGTGGGATTTGGCTGGATAACTCTTTATCGGTCAGCACAAATGGATTCCTTCTGTGCTGTGAATGTTCAACATTTCCATTTCTCTGTTCAAATATTCAGATGGCAAAATGTGCTTTTTACATTCAAAGTACTGAGAATAATCTTTCTGAAGGAGGCTGGTTAGCTCAGTTGCCTGGATGGCTTGCATGTGGTTCAGAATAATGCTTAAGGCACGGGCTTGCTTCCTGTTCCAGCTGAGATAAACTTGGGACCTGTCTCCTTACCCCATCCCTGAGAGTGGGAGGCCGTGGTAAACCACTGGCAAGAAAAATGGCTCAGGCTGAAGTGTCGGAGGATAATGAGCCAAGGACCTGCCTTAGGACAGAGCACTTGGTGGAATGGAATCTTTCATAAAAGATTTTTAATGTAAATTTATATATAATTGACAACAGAAAATCAGTAAAAAAGCTGAGGAACGGATTTATAGGATCTGCTTAAATCATTAAAGGCTTTTGTGTCGGCCCTCACCCAGTTGCGCAGAAGGTTCAGGTCCCACTACTAAGATTTGAGTACAAAAATCGAAGTTAGCTCTCCGGGCCAGCGCTGACCAATGGTCCCTCTAAACTGCAGCAACCCAAAGGGCCTCACACAGGCCGATCACAAGTTGGCCTTTTTAAATTATCGTTGTTAAAAGTGCTGCACACTGAAACAGATTGCCTGCGCACTCTGAAAAATATTGGAGGGAATGTTGCTACTGAGGGAGTGCTGCATTGTCAGAGGTGCCATCTTTCAAATGAGATATTAATCCGAGGCTCAGCCTGCTCTTTCAGGCGGATGTAAAAAGATTTCATGGTACTATTTCTAAGAAGAAGCTGAGGAATTAACCCTGGGGCAGAATTTTCTGGATGGCAGGGACAGGGGGGAGGTGGAACAGGAGTGGGCGCGGACCTGGTCACCGCTCGCGATCGGGTCCACACTGCCATTTTACGCGGGCGGGCCAATGAAGGCCTGCTCAGCGTATTCACGACTCTTGTGCATAATGGGAGTGGGCGGGCGCACTCAACCTGCCGGATCCAATGGCGACCCAGCGGCCTGTATAAGGGAAGGCCGGGCAGCCTCGCAATGGCTGGGCGAAGGGATCTGCAGTTGGGCAATGGAGGTTATTCAAGTTCTGAGGATAGGCCATTGGGGCAGGCCAGGCCGGAGGGTAGGGTAGGTGGGTGGAGCCTGTGTGCCCCTTGTTTTTTGGATGATTGCCTTGTTGCCCTCCTCAAGGAGGTGGTAGCACGGCGGGAGGTGCTGATGCCCCAGGATGGAAGGAGGAGACCCCCCCACATGACGAAACGTGCCTGGGAGGAGGTGGCGGGGGTGGTGAGCTCCTGTGACGTAGTGCGGCGCACCTGGATCCAGTGTCGCAAACGCTTCAATGACTTGTTGCGCTCAGGCAGGGGTGAGAACCATGTTGGCATTGGTCATTTAACCCAGCCGGTCAGCTTACCCCCCCAAGTCTGATGTAGAGACTGCATTGAATCATTGATGGAATGTGTCCTTCACTGGGGGGGCCGGCAGATATTGCCCATGCCGAGGTCACACTGAGAGAGTGGTGAAGAGATGGGTTCTGCCCCTGCAACATGTGGTACACTGACACCCACGTGACTGGTTTGGGGGCAATCTGGAGGAGCTGTACCTGGGCGCAGTGCTGGAACTCCAGGACATGTCAAAGTCAGGGTGATGAGATGCTGGGAGGGGAGCTTCAAGGTGGCGTTGGCACCGATCGATCAGCTGTCTTCTGCATTCCACGTGCTTGCGCCTCCTTGCTATGGAAGGTTAGACCATGTGGTGCCAAATGTGACATAGGCAGCATGTGTCCAAGGGGGGTTGGGGGTGGGGGGCAGGGGGACAGGCCTGGTATCTTTGTGTGAGTG
Organism: Carcharodon carcharias; assembly: GCF_017639515.1. Classification (NCBI taxonomy): domain Eukaryota; kingdom Metazoa; phylum Chordata; class Chondrichthyes; order Lamniformes; family Lamnidae; genus Carcharodon; species Carcharodon carcharias. Next base: position 6,716,373 of record NC_054481.1, on the reverse strand, counting down.
TTCGGCAGCAGTTGGGTGAGGAGACACTGGAGCCCTGATATGTCCCACTCTGGTTGGGGTGGGCCGTGTGCAAAGAGAGTCCAGGTACAAGTAGCACTAATCAATGCTCTTCTCTCCTTTTCAGGAGAAGAATGTTCATAACGCGGCAGAGTGTGTGAGGACTGGTGGCGGCCAGGTGCAGTTACCATTCTCAGCCAGTTTGAGCAGGAGGCCCTGGATTTGGAGAGGTGCCATGCACCCAGGTCCACTGGTGTCGGTGAGGCTGGGGGTGCCACGGGCATGTATTTATGCCCAGCAGTGAGGTCAGCATTGCTCTCCCAACAGCCATAGCAGTGCTGAATGTTCAGTGATTGAAGTTTGCAACTTGGCTTGACCATTGCTTATGGAAGGATGAGCACATAATGATCCGGGGGACAGGAATGCACATTGACATTGCCTCCACGTTAACTGATCCAATGTCCTTGTTCTTCCTTTCAGCATCATCAGAGCAGGGCCGGGAGGAGCAGCAGAGGCCCCCTCTCACACCTGAGGGGTCTGATGTCTCACTGGCGTCACACCATTTCTGCCAGGCAGGCACCAGCGCAGATACTACCACCTCGGTGGGAATTAGAACATGGGCTAGTTTCCTGGGGCACAGTGGTGAGGGCACTTCCCAATCGCTGGAGGAGCTGGAAGAGACAGAGAGTACCCATGGGGCCAGCAGTCGGAGGACTGCAGGGGACCAGGTGCATGCTCAGTTGGTGCCTGATGATGTCCCTCTGGAGTCGTCCGTGACACAGGAGCTGCAGGAAATGCAGCCGGGTGTGTGGGAGCATCTGGTGGAGATACATGAGACTATGCTTGGTCTCTGCGGTGGAGGAGTCTACACGGACTATCGCTGAAGCAATGAGCCACATGTCTGAGTGCCATGAATCCTCCATGGAGAGAGTGGCGACTCTCGTGGAGAGGCTCCTCCAGCAGACTTTCCTGGGGATGTGCTCTGACCAGCAAACCCCCACATCGGCATTGACCTCCGCTGGTCAGTGCCAATGTGGGAGATGATGTGGGCACCAAGTATCCCAGCTCGGTGCCTACCCATCCACAGTGAGCAGGGAGGTCAGAAGTGACCTCACGTTGGCGCAGCATCTGCCTGTTGTCTCTGTGGGCACCTCTCAGGGCACACCAGGTGAGGGTGGCAGCTCCTCCCCCCCCCTATCCCAATGACCATTAAATCCAGCGAGGCTGTGATGATCGGGGAGATGCCAGCTGTGGAATTGGCAGATCCCTCCCAGGTGGGGCCAGCACAGGCTCCACGGGCCAGAGGACGACCTCCAATGTCACCGAGGCCAACAGGACAGCAGAGTCAGCAGGCTGTCTCAGATGCCACTCCCAGCGATGGGGCAGCACCAAGACGTAGCACCTGGAAATGTAAACATAAATCACCTTAGGCACACCATGGGTTTCTCACTGGTGCTTTTGTGTTGGCCCGAGATGAGGTCTTTATGATTTGCTTTGCATTGGAACACCCTTGTCATTTTGTTTCATTAAGTTTGTTTGTTTGTGATATTAAATTCAGAGATGTGATTATGGCTGAGGGTCCCTCTTTTCTTCTGCATGTTATGGTTTCCAAAAATGTTAGGAGTGTTTTGTGCGACATTCAGCTTTATTGACAAGGCCCTTAGTGACTGTTCATAATCTGGAAGGTTTGGCACTTAGGTATCGAGTATGGAGCCTACAGCCCAGGCTTGTCCTGGAGGTCCATCTATGGTGTGCTAGCTGAAGGTTCATTGGATTAAAGCCTCCCAGGTGTCCCTGCCTCCCTGGAGTAGGCCCGGGTCAGCGTCTACCCCCTCAGCATTTCCCTGTGCGTGCTCATCCTCAGACTCGCTGCTGGACTCATCGTGTGCAGCCGCAGACGCTGTGTCGATGTCTTCATCGTCCACTGTGTCCCCCCTTTCCAGCACAAGATTGTGGAGAGTGCAGCATGCAACCACTGTCACCGACTCACGATCTGGGGGGTACTGGAGTGCACCCCCTGAGCGGTCCAGGCATCGGAAGCGCATCTTGAGAAGACTGATGGTTTCCTTTACCACAGCCTTGTGGTGCCGTGGCTCCTATTGTACCGCTGCTCAGCTTCTGTTCTTGGATGGTGAAGAGGCGTCATGAGCCACCTTCTGAGGGGATAGCCCTTGTCACCCAGCAGCCATCCATCCAGCCGGGCTGGAGCACTGAAGAGCCCCGGCACCTGGGAGTGTCTGAGGATGTAGGTATCGTGGGAGCTGCCTGGATACCTTGCACAGACTTGTAGAATCAGCATCCTGTGGTCACACACTATCTGCACGTTCATGGAGTGGAAGCCCTTCCTGTTGATGAAGGCACCGGGTTCACCTGCTGGCACCTTGATGGCCACATGTGTACAGTCTATAGCACCCTGGACACGGGGGAAGCCAGCAATGGCCGCGAAGCCTCTGACTCGCTGTGTCTGGCTTGCCTGGTCACAGCTGAAGTGGATGAAGATCAATGCCCGTCTGAACAGAGCGTCTGTGACCTACTTGACACAAGTGTGGACAGCTGATTGGGAGACACCACAAAGATCACACACTGACCCCTGGAAGGAGCCAGAGGCATAGAGGTTGAGGGTGGCTGTGACCTTTAGAGCCACAGGCATGAGGTGTCCACCCACACAATTCGCCGAGATCTCAGGCCTATCATCTGACGGATAGAGTTGACTGTCTCCCTTGAGAGACGGAGCCTCCTTTGGCACTGCACCTCAGACATATTGAGGTAGCTGTTTCGCTGCCTGTATACATTGGCAGCAGGATAGTGGCGTCTTCTGTGTCCCTTTCCACCTTGGACTACCTCTTGGCCCTGCACCCCTTGTGTCTGCGCCTGGCCTCCCAAAGGTGGCTCCACTGGAGGCTGAATGTGCACTCCTGGCCCCCTCCCCCTTCTAGCCCTCCCTTCCTCCTGAGAGGAGCTGCCTCCAGTAGACAGATCAGCTCCCATTCCCAGGCTAAGGGAAGGCTTCCTGAAAGCTGCAGGCCCAGAAAAGATTCCTCATTGCAGAGTGCTGACCTGAAGGTTAAGAGTCCAGACAAAGCAGCTGGGATGCGTTTTGAAGCTCTGTCAACCGCCATCACCAGGAGAGATTATCCGATTCATTATCTCATGTTTGTAAAGCACTTTGGGGCATTCTGAGGTTTTGAAAGGTGCAAGTCTTTCTTTGCTGATAACATTTGTTCTACACCTCCATCGATGATAACATATATAAAAGCAAAACTGGAATATTATCAACAGTTGGTGGTTTTAACCTATCTTCTGAACAATTGTTTTCATTGTTTCTAACAAGGGCATCAATTTACATTAGCAGCTTCTGATGTATCCTACCCAGTAAGAAGCCACAGTGCATCACAGTACACAGTTACGTGATGGATCAGGCAAAGTACCTTTATTACTTGAAAAAGGAGCTGAATGGTCACTTCCAGTAGAGCTGTTAAGAAAATATGTTTTCTTGAACATGCAGCTTGCTGTGGAGCAACATATCCATAAGGTGCACACTTCTTATGACAGATATTAATGTCAGAGAAACTCCCAAGCCTGGTTGTGAAGAAATCATTGAGATTAGGATGCTTTGTTAGAGACTGTTTATTGCTCACCACAGAGCTTACTTCTTTACTCCGACACAATCTCCCCCGGTGCTGGCTGACTCTTCTTTATATACATATCTGAGTATAATTAGCTGATCTATACCCAACACCTATTCACCTTATTATCTTAAACTACTGGGTATTTAACATCCATCAATAGAACCTATTAGATACTAACAAGTAATAACCTGGATTTAGGAATACGGGGCATAATTTCAATATTTGCAACTGACACAAAACTGGGAAATGTATTAAATGGTGAGGAGGAGAGTAACAGACTTCAGGAGGACAGGAACACGCTGGTGAAATGGGAAAACACATGACATGTGAAATTTAATGCAAAGCAGTGTGAAGGGATTCATTTTGGGAGGAAGAACAGGGAGAGATAATATAAACTCAATGGTACAATTCTAAAGGGAATATAGGTACAGAGAGAACTGGTGGACAGATCATTGAAGGTGACAGGAGACATTAAAAATGCACAGGATTTTGGTTTTATAAATAGCATGATTAAGTGCAACAGCAAAGAAGTTAAACTGAATTGGCCTGAGCTGGAGTGCTGTGGCCAATTCTAGGCCATACTTTAGGAAGTGCAGACGCGATGGGCCGAATGGCCTCCTTCTGCCCTGTAAAGATTCTGTGAAAATGAAGCTTAAATTTAACTCAGACAAGTTTTGAAGAGCTGAGGAGTAATTTGAGCACAGTAAACTAAGCTGAGCTGTTATTAGGTAAGCTTATGGACAAACAGTGGGAAGTATTCAAAGAGGGGTTTGGTTAAATACAAAACTGGCACATATCTTGAAAAGGCAAAAGCTCCATTTGTGCAGTTAAGTAACCATGCTCAAAAAGGGAGGTGGGAGACAGTAACAAGCTAAAAGAAAAGGCAAGTTTTTATTTTTTATTATTCATTCACGGGATGTGGGCTTCACTGGCTGGGCCAGCATTTACTGCTCTTCCTAATTGCCCTTGAGAAGGTGGTGATGAGCTGCAGTCCATGTGGTGTAGGTACACCCACAGTCTGCTAGGAAGGGAGTTCCAGGATTTTGACCCAGCGACAGTGAAGGAACAGCGATATATTTCCAAGTCAAATTTAAATAGCAAGCCAGCAAGTTTACCACAGCACTCACTCGACAGTGGAATTCCAAAAGCTTTCCTCCACCTTTGGTTACTAGAAACAGCAGACTTCTGCTAACATGGCTGGAGGCTTCCCCAAAGCTGTTTTACATGGTCCTTTAGATCTTACATGGCCTCGCAACATAGCCTTCCATTCTCTTTATATATGTTTTTCTTTCTTTTTCCATATTATAAAAATCTTTCATGTTGCCAATATGGTCAGTACCTTTGGAAAAGATAAACACACTGCTTGGCTTTGCTTATCTTGTTAGTTGTAAACATCCTATCATCCCTTTGAAACCTAAACAGCCTCTTTATGTATCAAAAAAATCAAATTTCCTTCACACCCATATGCTAAGATCTGGTCCATGTTTACTCATTAGCATTTCAAATGCCTTTTACCCCTAACTTCTTATGATAATTTCAAGTTTTGCAGTTTATCTGACTCTAATTCAATTAAATCACACAGACATAACCATACACACTCACACTCATAAACCTACTTTACAATAAACCACAATAATATATTGGAAAATATATTAGTTTTATGATGTACAACACAAAGAACATGTATTTATTTGCACAAAATTTGAAAATATTTTGAGCCATTGATCAGCATGCTTTTTCCTTTACCCTCATCGTTGGGTCATTTCCATACAATCAGAGCAGGAATTTTTTCTGTATGTGTTGCTTTGTGACAGTACAACAATAAAAGGCAGAGCAACAGTAAACAGTGCTGGTTTGTTTCATCTACTTGGAACTTGCCTTTAATTGGAACCTGATATACCCCCAATTCTGTTTTTGGCTCATTTTGTCAATCAAAGTTAGACCAAACCATACTTCACATGCATAGGCATGATGGAAACTTTCCAGTTCTTTCTCTCTATTAAGATGTGTTGGTTTCTCACACTAAGAATTATCCATGATTCTTCTGGTTACCAAAATTAGATTTTTGGATTTATCATTAAATGACGTGTTATTACTTATATATTGTGTTGATCACGTTGAACTTATGAAATTCTGCCTCTGCGTTGCAGAGGCTTATTTAATTGCATTACCTCGATATTACAAACTACATGAATATCCAACATATTGTCAAAAGTATTATTTATTTCTTCCCTTATACATCTTGGCAACCACGATTGCATTTATAAGGTTGTATCTGTATTTTAGTTTTTGCGTGTTTCCTATTTTTTGAATACGTAGCTTGATTTCTATTAATAGTCTGCTCCACATATGAGCTTTATATAAAACAATATATTTAGATTTCAGAATCAACAAACTTAGAATTCAACTGAAAAGCGATAATGATTTTATCTTCCAAATAAAATGTTAACAATTTCAAGGCTGACATGTTAAGATATATTTTATAGCCAAATAATATCTTTATATAATATTGCCCATTATGTTAATGTAGAATTTGCTTTTAACATGCTCAATTATTTAATTAGTATTAAAATGAGGAGACACAAAATACCTCATTTAATCTTTAATTGATAACACCTTTTATATGCGATGCTTTTGAGCTTCTCATTTTATTTAATACCCTCTTTGTTTTGTGCACAGTGTTTCCGGTTAGCATTTACACTTGAGAAGGCTATTTAAACCACGTGTATTCTCTGTATACCTTTTATCACAAGAGCTGCTTTTCTCTGCTTAAGTTCAAAAGACTGATGAGCTGGATGGAAAGAAATGGCTAACTAACATCTGTATTATCTTCCCATAACTTCAGGATATCTCAAAGGGCTTTGCTTCCAATTAATTACTTTTGAAGTCTACTCACTGTTGTTATACACGAAAGCAATAGACAATGTTGCACACAGCCAGATCCCACAGACAAGAAGTAAACGAATATTTTATTTTGGTTGTATTGGTTGAGGGAGAAATGTGGCCCAGGCCATCAGAACATTTGCTGTTCCTCTTCAAACAGTTACGTGAGAAATGTTGGACAAAGCTTTCTGAGACCCGACACCACCAGTGGGGCCATCAGAGTGGTGATGATTCCTCAAAAAGTGGGCACGTTTCCTTTGATCTTCTGTCCACTACATTAGTGAACAGATGCCATTTGGGAAGCCCTTCAGAGAATTTTACCTGTGATGTCCACCTGAAGATAAAAGATGAAAGGCTCTCATTAAACATCTCATCCAAGTAGGGGACCTGAAACAATGCAGCACTCCCTCAGTACGGCCTAGTTTGTGTGTACACGTCCTGGATTGGGACTCGAATTTTCTGCCTGAGGCCAGGTGCTATTAACTCAGGCCAATTGATGTTGAACACCCAAGCACAGGAATGCAAATTCCCAAATCTTATAGATCGAGTTGCAGTTCAGAGGAGTTTTAGAAATGTCACAATTCATGAAATTAGTCGTTATCAGCTCAATTAAACCCTTTCCACAGTGGCCCAGATTTTTCTGCAATGGTGGAAGTGTTGCTGGTCTTATTGCTAACTTTTGCTGGTTTTCTAATTATAATTAAGAGCTGAAGTGTTGACATACTGACCACCATGGTGGGGTTGTGGGGATGGGGGTAGGGGCAAGTAGGTAAGGTGGGGTGGTCTCGGCGAATGGAAGTATAACTTCTTAAATAAACTTTTATTAAACACTGAGGTCATACTGAAACACTCATGCCCACATGACAGAAAGATTTAAACAAAAACAGACTCTAAATTTTACTAAGTAAGCCAAATGTAAACTAAATAAATGACTAAACACCATAAAAACCATTTTGATTCCTTTGTGATTTGAGGCAGATGAAACGTTCTCAGGGAAGTCACCATCACAAGATTATTCAAGTAAAACATAAATAGCACCGTGGAGTGCAATTTAATTTTGCCTTTTGATTTAGCATACTGATCAAATATGGAGCAAGATGTCACGTCACTGCTCTTACCTCCATATCTAAGTGGCTATGTCTCAACTTTGAGCTACACTGTACACATCATAGGATCCTGGTTGCTTCTCCCTCATAGAGAACCAGGATGCTATTGACTATCTCTCAGAGAATCAGCAAAAATTGGGTCGATGAGGAAACCATTTGACCCTCCTCTCGGTGGCAGAAGAGCATGGCCTGGAAAGGATTCTAACAAGGACTTAAAAAAACAGTCCTTCCTCGATATCCTTGAGAAAATAACTTTAAATCATTCATGCAGAAACTACTCTCTATACATACAGAGTGGGGTGAATTTGGTACCTGAGCTATAAAGGCAGCATTATAGACTTCAAGTAAATTCAAGTTACATATGAATTGTGGTCCCTTAACTTGGAATTTCAGCCTTCATTTATAAGCAATTTGAGAACCTAATTTATAACGTAGCAGCGCAAGAAAAAGACTGCCTCAATCTAATAGTGATTTATATTGCTCAAACCGTTTGGAATTAATTCAGAGAAGAAAGTGTCATGTTTGCAGCTTAATATATGCCTCTTGGTGAAACAGTTAAGATTTGGTGTCACTCAACATTAGTGAACTAGTGGCTCATGACACATGCAATAAAGCTTGTTTTGATTGATGGGAATGAATGGAACTTGTAAATTTTTTAATCAATTTACTGCGACTTCACAATGTGTCTTCCCTTACAGATCAGCTTGACATCATCTCAATGGCTGACTTGACCATGACACCTGATGAAATTGAAATGGAGATGGCGCGAATCCAGCAGCTTCGAGAGGTGTTGGTCAGGCGGGAATCAGAACTCCGATTTATGTGGGTATTTGGAACATTTAATTCACTGTAAAACCATGTAAACAACTGGCTGTATTATTTCTCCAGGTAAAATATAGCATTCAGCGCACAACATTTTAAAAGCTAGGTGCATTAATTAATATTGCCTTGCAGCCTCTTCCTTATACTTCATTTAAAGATTTTACTCTTTTACATCCACAAAACAACGTTTTAAACAGACATGTAAAATATAGTGGAATCATGCAGTGTTTCCTGCGTCGAGGTGCTATACCGTGAAATGCTGGAGCATGGGGTCACCACTGTAATACATGGGGCTGAATTTTCCGTTCGTCAGGTGGGCGGAGCTGACCCAAGCGCGGGTCACGCCACCATTTTGCGCGGGCGGGCCAATTAAGGCCCACCCAGTGTGACGTCCGCCAGGAAGTGCCCTATGCGGGTGTGGGGGGGGGATCCCTAAAATCGAGACTGCACTCTTTCATGCATGCCCACGAAAGAGCGCACTCATCTCCCTGAGGCTAAGTGCAGCCTCAGGGAGATCGGCTCTACTTTCAACAATATTAAAAATGGAGGAAAAAAATTCCCTTACATGTCCCCTCATGTGACAATCACGTGAGTTGGGACATGTTCATAATTTCCATAACAACTTTATTACAATGTTTAAAACCCTGCATGAAACTTCATCCCACCGCTGGATGAGGTTTCATGTTTCCTCTATTGCCTGCTGGGGCTCCTGGCTGACCCACTAACCTTAAGGTTGGACGGGCAGGTCCTTTCATTGTTTATTTGATCCTGTGAATGGCCTCAATTGGCCATTGACAGGTCAGCGGGCCGCAGCTGATTTTGCTGCACCCCTGCCTTCCTGAAAATTTAAATGGGTCGGGATGACGTGGGGGGTTCCTCCCAACGTCATCGTGCGTCATTTTACACATTGGCCCCCGTTCCCTGTTCGCCGACGGTAAAATCCTGCCCCTGGAGTGGAATTTTATGGCCCCTCCCGCCGGTGGGATTTTCCGGTTCCACCGAAGTCAATGGACTTTTGAACAGCTCACTGCGTTTTCCGGCCCCACCCCCACCGCGATGGGGCTGTAAAACTCCACCCATCCTGTTTGACACACTCAGCACTGAATGGAGCGCAGGTATTGCCCTTAAAGAAAACTAAGGAAAATAAATTGAGTGTGGAATGTGATGAAATGTTCCAAAATTTACTTTTAAAAAATAAATGTTCAAACAAATAAGCAAAAGGTATTTAGACGTGCTGTTTAAACATAGTTACTCTGCTTGCTGCTGCATAATGTATCAGATCTCTCAGAATAAGGGGCAGGCCGTTTAGGACTGAGATGAGGGTGAATTTCTTCACTCAGAGCGTGGTGAATTTTTGGACTTCTCTACTCCAGGGGGCTGTATTGGAGGCTGAATCGTTGAGTATGTTCAAGACTGAGATCGATATTTTCCTACATATTAAAAACATCAAGGGATACGGGGATAGCACAGGAAAATGGTGTTAAAGCAGAAGATCGCCCGTGATCTCGTTGAATGATGGCGTGGATTCGAAGGGCTGAATGGCCTACTCCTGCTCCTATTTCTTATGTTCTCAGACCAAATAATGATCTTTATTCTGACTGAAGTAGCTAAGTTTAACCGATGGATTTTTACCTCACCAATAATGATCATGTTTACATATAGTTCGAAATCAGCTTCTTATTTGGCTACCTAGAAACTCAGCCATCGAAAATGCACAGATTTTTTCATTTTGGTTGAAAGAAAAAAATAACAACAGCTAATGCTGCAGCAGATTTTAATATGGAACAAATTTTATGTATAAGTTGTATATAGAAGCCTAGGCTTATTTAGTTATCATAAATAGTATCATACAGTGGAATAAATCTTCTGTTTATATGGAGAGGAATTTGATAGACATTCGTAGAGGAACATCATTCTCAATAATTTCAAGACCACTGTTTACTTCATTTATGAGTTATTTTATTGACTGAAAATATTCATTGGCAGAAATGACACAGTTATAGGATTTATATTCTCTGTCAGCGCAGACAAAGCAGAAAATTCAGATTCTAATCTTGAGTAACAAACTGAACCTGTAAAACTGTAAATTTTATGTACAATATTTGCGATGCACATTTTTTATGAGTTTTGGGGTCTACCTTGGATATTCTCTTGGGCAGGTCAATCCTGCTGTCATCTTGTGTCCAGGAGCACGCCTTTTACTGCACAATAGTTAATTCTACAACAGTGTAACCCAGAGTTGTGACAGTTGGGACGGTTGTGTGGTCTGAACTAGATATTGTGTCTTTCAGACATGTGCTCCCGCATGCTGCTCTGGTCTTTTTAAGATGGACCAGGAAACATTTTGTAATCGGATGCCAGAAACTAATCATTAACTGCTTTATTGCACAGGCAGCAATAACAGCGTAACAGTCAAAACAAATATCACTTTTGCTTCACTCAATCTCGCCTCTCTTCTGGAAAAAAAAGAGAATAAGATGATAAACCAGGTGTCCTGTCCCTTTGATGGACTGGTTAACTTGATTTTGGCATTGGATCTCTTTGTGCATGACTGCAAAAAACTGAACTTCTGCATTTCAGCTTCCGGATCTGGGTCGTAAGCCTAACTCTTGCCGGCTGTTGTTTAGAAGCTGATTGCATCCATTTGTCACTCGCTGTCCTGTTTCTAGCCGGGTGGGGGGGGAGGGGCAGGGGTGGGGGTGGGGGTGGGGGCGCTGCTAAACTGACTTCCTCTCCATTCATCTGCTGCTGTTCCCAAAGCGAATGGGATTGGCTTGGATAATTGGCCTTGCATCAGTTTAATATAGATCGTGAGCTGTGACATTTTGTGAACTGTCTGACTTTAATATAGATCTTCGATGCCTGCAGCCTGTGGGGGTTTTTTTTTTTAAAGAAAACACCAGTTTGATTTAAAACATAATGTTAAACATAATTCAGCCCCAAAGCCTTATAGAATCATAGAATGGTTACAGCACTAAAAGTAGCCATTCGGTCCATCATGTCCATGATCTTCTCTTCAAGAGCAACTCAGTTTGTCCCTCACCTCCATCCTTTCCCTGTAGCCCTACAATTTTTTTTCTTATGTCTGTTCACCAGTCCATTGATGTCCTTTTGAAGTCTCTCGCTATCCTCCTCACTGTTTGCTGTACTTGCAAGTTTTGTATCATCTGCACAATATGAAAATGCGCCCCGCATATCCAAATCTAGGTATTTAACATAGATTAGGAAAAGCAATGGTCCTAGTACCGATCCCTGAAGATTCCCACTGTATATCTTCCTCCAGTTCACCACCACTCTGTTTCCTGTCACTCAGCCAAGCTGCCGGGGTTCATTTTATTCCACAGGCTTTAACTTTGCTGATACGCCTGTTAAATGGCACTTTATCAAATACATTTTGAAAGTCCATGTGGACCTTATTGTTGTAAGATGTGTGTAGTTCAGTAGGTCTCATGAAGAGGTTCTGAGTCTTATATAGTTTAGCAACAAGTGTTTAGTAACTACTTGTAGCTATGTACATACATACAGCATAAGGTCTAAGCTAGGAGCTGTCTCCCTGCTTTCTTCTACACACGTCTCTGTCCAGTACAAGACAGCCCTCTAGACTTGGGTCATGTGTTCTTTTGCATCACACTATGAGTGATACTGTCCCCAGTCCCACATTCTTGCTTTCTATGCTAGACCCTTATACTATAATTACTGTATTACTCTCATCAACCCTCTCTTTCATCTCATCAAAAAAACAGTCAAGATAATTAAACACAATTTGCCTTTAATAAATCTGCGCTACCTTTCCTTAATTAATCCACATTTGCTAAGTGACAATGAAGAAAAAGATTGATTAAACTTTTTGATATGTGGTTCAAACTAAGTTGTATTCTTTAAAAAAAATTCCAAAACACCCAGACTTTAACATGTAAATTGTCTTAGACAATGAGCGCAAGGTCCACTGTGAGAATTAGGACCCTGGATAATCTAAGGCTTTACTGAGCAGTTTAGGCCTTTATTGACATTAGAAGTGTTACACTGTGCAGCACGTGCTTTATTATGAAAAGATGTAAACAGGTAACGTGAGTTTTTCCAGGTGATACAAGTTTCCATCTGATGTAAGATTAGTGGAGAGGCAGAAGTGTAGGACTCAGATTTTCTGTTGGTTGTTGAACATATAGGAAACTTAAAAAAAGTATATAATTATATAGTTCTCAAAAGTGGGAAAAACAAAAAACTGCAGATACTGGAAGTCCAAAACAAAAACAGAATTACCTGGAAAAACTCAGCAGGTCTGGCAGCAGAACTTCAGTTCTGTCGAAGGGTCATGAGGACTCGAAACGTCAACTTTGTTCTTCTCCGCCGATGCTGCCAGACCTGCTGAGTTTTTCCAGGTAATTCTGTTTTTGTTTTAGTTCTCAAAAGTGCTGTGTATTCAGATCTTAACCATTTGTTGAAAGTCAGCTACAACAGATCGTTACATTTGAGAAGTTTGATTAAATTGGTTGACATTTATGGTCTCCCCTCTATATTTAGAGTGAATATGTTTAATGCTGTTCAGTTCAGGGGTTTCCTTTTTACAGCTAAAGAAAGAGAGCAGCTGGGGGAGCCATGTGTGACTTTTATCATGATGATGACTTGGCGGCTTTGCAGTGTTTCTTTCTGCACTTTTTATTCCTGCCAAGTTTCTCCCCTTCTCTCCTGAAAATGTTAATTCCATGTTGGGGGTGCAGGTGCTTTTACTTTTGAGCATCTCAACCAAGTGACCATTGTAAGTCTAGATAGCGAATCTGTGTGGGTTATTCAGCTCTTGAGTCATCACAGCCAACCCTCCTTCTGTCTTCAGCCAGCAGCCACACACACTTCTAGTGATTGAGAAGAAGCTGATTTGCCTTCTGCAATGCTCCGCTTATCATCCAGCAGAGATCATGTAATTCAGCATTGAACGGATTTAAACTAGGACCTCATTCATTGTAGGATTCAGCTGCTCATTATCTTAATTAACTGAGCACTCGTTGGGGGAGACCAGTGGAGCATTTCATTGTGGTTTAAATTACTGCACGATATGGTTACCACTAAATGGGCATATATTTTCTTTTGCTAAGGACAACTCTAGTTTAATCACCAATTTTATTCTGGTTGCTCTTATTTTAGTCGCACCGCCTTTAATGATTAGTACTAAAAAATTCAGTATATTGCAATTTTGGGGAAGATGGTGGCGTTCTGGTGATGTCACTGGCCTAATAATCCAGAGGCCCTGGCTAGTGCTCTGGGGGCATGGGTTCAAATCCCACCATGGCAGCTGGTGGAATTTAAATTCAATTAATAAAATCTGGAATATACAGCTAGTCTCAGTCATGGTGACTGTGACAACTATCACTGATAGTTAAAACTCACCTGGTTCGTCAATATCCTTTTAGGGAAGGAAATCTGCTGTCCTTACCTGGTCTGGCCTACATGCAACTCCAGACCCACAGCAATGTGGTTGACTCTTAACTGCCCTCTGAAAGGGCCTAGCAAGCCACTCAGTTCAAGGGCAATTAGGGATGGGTAGCAAATGTTGGCCTTGCCATAAAATAATACATTGTTAAAAAAATTGACTTGCGTTAAAGTATTTCTTTGGGATGGCTGCCCATAGCAAGATTATTAAAATGCATGACCATCTGAAATGCAGAATGGTTAATTTGCACACTAGGATGAATGGATATCAATAATAAGGGCACCATCTAATGGAGCCAAGATTAAATTAGTCAAATTCACTTTAATTAACTGCTGTATATCTGAACAAAAGTGGGTTAAGCAATTGCAATGCTTTATCTACAAAGATAATGTGCTTGCTGCAGTGAATCGTTAGATATAGAACATTTATGGAGGCTGTAAGGAACAAACTGTGAAGTATGAAGATGGAGCTGGTTATTTGGATTACAAGACTAGATCCACAATCAATGGGTAGAAAATCCAGCCCTAATTTAATCTTCACAGTTGTAAAACTACAGTACGTGGGTCAACAGGCAGAAAATGTTTGTAGTCATGAACTGGCGAAAGAAAATAATTAACCTTGTACTGGTGGAGGAACCAGATGGTTGAGTTAATAATGTACTAAATTACTCTTCCAAAATATGAAGAACGGAAGAGAGCAGCAGCTGGGCAGAGTTCTAATGTGCTGACTTAGGCTTTCAGAAAAGATTTACACCTTTTAGCACAAAGCAGGTCCTTGCAGCTTCACCAGGTCACAAGGAGGATTCAGGTTATCTTAATGTAATTTATTGCTTTACCTAATCTATAAATGCGGATACTTGGACTTACAGGTCTCTTTAGTGAACATTATAATGAGAATTTTACAGTCGGGGAAGGATGTGATTGCACTGGAGGGGGTGCAGAGGAGATTTGCCAGGATGTTGCCTGGGATGAAACATTTAAGTTATGAAGAGAGGTTGGATAGACTTGGGTTGGCTGCCTTATATTTCACCTCTCTTCTATTTTTACTTAGTTCTGTTGAAGGGTCATTCTGACTCGAAACTTTAACTGTGTTCCTCTCCGCAGATGCTGCCAGACTTGCTGAGTTTTTCCAGGTATTTTTGTTTTTGTTTTGGATAGAATTGGGTTGTTTTTGTTGGAGCAGAGAAGACTGAGGGCCGACCTGATCGAGGTGTACAAGATTATGAGGGGCATGGACAGGGTGGATGGGGAGCAGCTGTTCCCCTTAGTTGAAAGGTCAGTCACAAGGGGGCATAAGTTCAAGGTGAGGGGCAGGAGGTTTAGGGGGGATGTGAGGAAAAACTTTTTTACCCAGAGGGTGGTGACAGTCTGGAATGCGCTGCCTGGGCGGGTATTGGAGGCGGGTTGCCTCACATCCTTTAAAAAGTACCTGGATGAGCACTTGGCACGTCATAACATTCAAGGCTATGGGCCAAGTGCTGGTAAATGGGATTAGGTAGGTAGGTCAGGTGTTTTTCACATGTCGGTGCAGATTTGATGGGCTGAAGGACCTCTTCTGCACTGTGATTCTGTGAAAGTACAGGAGATTCAAGTTCACACACTTGGACTGGCTTCGTGTGCTGATACAGCAAAGCAAGTGCATATGGGTAAGACTATTGGCTGCAAGGGAACAATAAAAAACTGGTCTTTACGACAGGGAATGAAATTGGGGTAGTGGGAGTGGAGATTTAAACCAAGCCTGGAAGTCTATAAGAATTTATGGATTGTGAAAAGCCCATTCAAATGATCAAACCTACTCTTTCAATACATCACATTTTACTTTATCACAACTTCTAACTTAATTGATCAATTATTAGCCTAACTAATGGATTTAACTAGTGACATACATTAGTTAATGCTACCCAGTTGTGCACAGGAAATGTTTCCTAAGCAGCAGAGGATTCAACTGAGTATTTAATCAACACTCAATATAGTTGTAAACTTAAGTTTGTTCTTAATTATCTGCTTATATCTGCTTTAGGGAAAAGAACACTATATATATTCACATAAAGGGCCCTGTCCTTTGCAAACAGCAAGAGCATATCCAAGGATTGCGGCATTTTCAACTAAACAAAAGCTTGGGGGACAGCCATTCCCTGGTTCATTCCCCATGGCAATGCCTTGACCAATCAGAGTAGACCTGCCTGGTTTGAATTTAAGCAAAAGGTTAGCAGTTAACTATTCCCAGGTGCATTCTCAATGGCAACACCTCTACCAATCAGAGTCTTTTGTCAACCAATCAGCATCCTCTTCTCATGGGGCAGAATTTTCTCCTATCGGGCGGGTGTGGGCAGGCATGGACCCGGTCACTGCCCGTGATTGGGTCAGTGCTGCCACTATACGCGGGCGGGCCAATTAAAGCCTGCCCAGTGTGAATCGCAGCTCCCGAGGACAGCGGGAGTGGGCGGGCAGAGGTGGGACTGCAATGACCACCAGGCCCAATGGGGACCCAGCAGCCTGTTTGCTGCAGCCTTTCCAAGGCTGTGAATCACGGCCAGTGGAGGGGCTCCTCCGAGAGCTGCTGGTGAGCAGGCCAGGCAGGAGGGTAGTGCAGAGGGGGGCACTGTGCCCCTTGTTTTTCAGATGACTGCCTTGCTGCCCTCCTCGAGGAGGTGGCAGGACAACAGGAGGTCCTTGTACCCCAGGACGGGAGGAAGAGGCCCCCCCCAACATGATGAAACATGCCTGGGTGGAGGTGGAGGAGGAGGTGAGCTCCTGAGATGTGGTGCGACGCACCTGGATCCAGTGTCGCAAGCGCTTCAACGACCTGCTGTGCTCAGGAAGGGTGAGCACCATGTTGGCATTGGTCACTTAACCCAGCAGGTAGGCTTACCCCACTGGTGCCCCTCCCGAGTGATGTAGGGACTGCATTGAATCATTGATGGAATGTGTCCTTCGCTGGGTGGGCCCGCAGATATTGCCCATGCCGAGGTCACCCTGAACTCCAGGACATGTCATAGTCAGGCTGAAGAGATGCTGGGAGGGGAGCTTCAAGGTGGCGTAGCACCGATCAATCTGCTGTCTTCTGCACTCCACGTGCTTGCGCCCCCTTGCTATGGAAGGTTAGACCATGTTGTGCCTATTACAATGTTGGCACATTTTGCCAAGGGGGTAGGGGAACAGGCCTAGCATCTTTGTGTGAGTGTCCAGTAGCAGTGGGGTGAGGAGACACTGGAGCCCTGATATGTCCCACTCTGGTTGGGGTGGGCCGTCCGTGAAGAGAGTCCAGGTACAAGTAGCACTAATTAATGCTCTTCTTTCCTTTTCAGGAGAAGAATGCACATAATGCAGCCGAACGGGTGAGGACTGGCGGAGGGCTGGCACAGTTGGCAATTCTCAGCCGCTTCGAGCAGGAGGCCTTAGATTTGGAGAGGCACCATGCACCCAGGTGCACCGGTGTCGGTGAGGCTGGGGTGCCACAGGCAGGTATGTTCGCCCAGCAGTGAGGTCACCATTGTTCTCCCAACAGCCATGGTAGTGCTGAATGTTCATTGATTGAAGTTTGCAACATGTCTTGACCATTGCTTATGGAAGGATGAGCACATAATGATCCGGGGGACAGGAATGTACTTTGTCATTGTCTCCACGTTAACTGATCCAATGTCCTTGTTCTTCCTTTCAGCATCATCAGAGCAGGGCCGGGAGGAGGAGCAGCAGATGCCCCCTCTCATACCTGAGGGCCCTGAAGTCTCACCAGCGTCACACCATCTCTGCCAGGCAGGCATCAGCACAGATACTAGTGCCTTGGCGGGAATTTGAACATCAGCTAGTGTCCCGGGGCACAGCGGTGAGGGCACTTTACAGTTGCTGGAGGTGCTGGCAGAGACAGAGAGTACCCATGGCGCCAGCAGTCGGAGGACTGCAGGGGACCAGGTGCATGCTCAGTTGGTGCCTGATGATGAGCCTCTGGAGTCGTCCGTGACGCAGCAAACGCAGGAAATGCAGCCGGATGTGCGGGAACATCTGGGGGAGATACATGAGGCTATGCTTGGCTTGGTCTCCGCGGTGGAGGAGTCTACACGGACTATCGCTGAAGCAATGAGCCACACAGCTGAGTCCCAAGCGTCCTTCATTCCTTCATGGAGAGAGTGATGACTCTCGTGGAGAGTCTACTCCAGGAGACCCATCAGGGCTTCCTGGGGATACACTCGGACCAGCAAGCCCTCACATCGGCATTGATCTCAGCTGGTACCAGTGTGGGAGATGGTCTGGGCACCAAGTTTCCCAACTCAGTGCCCATCCATTCATGGTGAGCAGGGAGGTCCGAGGCGACCTCACATTGGCGCAGCAGCTGCCTGGCATCTCTGCGGGCACCTCTCAGGGTGTTCCGGATGAGGGCGGCAGCTCCTCCGTCCCTCTGCCAGTTACCATTACATCCAGTGAGGCTGCGATGATCGGGGAGATGCCAGCTGTGGAACTGGCAGATCCCTCCCAGGTGGGGCCAGCACAGGTTCCACGGGCCAGAGGACGACCGCCAAGGTCACCGAGGCCAACAGGACAGCAGAGTCAGCAGGCTGGCTCAGATACCACTCCCAGTGATGGGGCAGCATCAAGACATAGCACCCGGAAACGTAAACATAAATCACCTTAGGCACACCACGGGTTTCTCACTGGTGCTTTTGTGTTGGCCTGAGATGAGTTGGTCTGATTTTCAACACCTTTGTCATTTTCTTTTCTTAAGTTTCTTAGCTTGTGATATTAAATTCAGACATGTCACCATGGCTGAGGGTGCCTCTTTTCTCCTGCAGGTGGATGGTTACCATTAATGTTAGGAATGTTTTCTGGGACATTCAGCTTTATTAACAAGGCCCTTAGTTAATGTTCCTAACCAGGCAGATTTTGCGCTTTGCTATCGAATATGGAGCCTACAGCCCAGGCTTGTCCTGGAGGTCCATCTGTGGCGTACTGGATGAAGGTTCATTGGATTAAAGCCTCCCAGGTGTCCCTACCCCCTGGAGTATGCCCGGGTCAGCATCCACCCCCTCAGCATTTCCCTGTGACTCACTGCTGGACTCATCATGTGCAGCTGCAGACACTGTGTCGACATCTTCATCGTCCACTGCATCCCCCTTTCCAACGCAAGATTGTGGAGAGCGCAGCATGCAACCACTATCACCGACTCACGATCTGGGAGGTACTGGAGTGCACCTCCTGAGCAGTCCAGGCATCGGAAGCGCATCTTGAGAAGACCAATGGCTCTCTCCACCACAACCCTTGTGGAGCCGTGGCTCCTATTGTACCGCTGCTCAGCTTCTGTTCTTGGATGGCGAAGAGGCGTCATGAGCCACCTTCTGAGGGGATAGCCCTTGTCACCCAGCAGCCATCCATCCAGCCGGGCTGGAGCACTGAAGAGCCCCGGCACCTGGGAGTGTCTGAGGATGTAGGCGTCATGGGAGCTGCCTGGGTACCTTGCACAGACTTGTAGAATCAGCATCCTGTGGTCACACACTATCTGCACGTTCATGGAGTGGAAGCCCTTCCTGTTGATGAAGGCATTGGGCTCACCTGCTGGCACCTTGATGGCCACATGTGTACAGTCTATAGCACCCTGGACACGGGAAGCCAGCAATGGCCGCGAAGCCTCTGACTCGCTGTGTCTGACTTGCCTGGTCCCAGCGGAAGTGGATGGAGATCAATGCATGCCTGAACAGAGCGGCTGTAACCTGCTTGACACAAGTGTGGACAGCTGATTGGGAGACACCTCAAAGATCACCCACCGACCCTTGGAAGGAGCCAGAGGCAGAGAAGTTGAGAGCAGCTGTGACCTTCAGAGACGCTGGCGTGGGGTGTCCACCCACACAGTTAGGAGAGATCTCAGGCTCAAGACAGATAGAGTTGACTGTCTCCCTTGAGAGAAGGAGCCTCCTTTGGCACTGTACCTCAGACATATTGAGGTAGCTGCTCTGCCACCTATAAACCCTGGCAGCAAATCTGTGGCCCATTCCGCCTTGGACTACCTCATGGCCCTGCACCCCTTGTGCCTGTGCCTGTGCTCCCAAAGGTGGCTCCCCTAGAGGCTGAATGTGCACTTCTGGCCTCCTCCCCCTTCTGGCCCTCCCTTCCTCCTCAGAGGAGGTGCCTCCAGTGGACAGTGCAGCTCCCATTCCCAGGCTAAGGGAAGGCTTCCTGAAACCTGCAGGCCCAGAAAAGATTCCTCACTGCAGAGTGCTGACCTGAAGGTTGTGAGTCCAGTCCAAGCAGCTGGGATGCATTTTGAAGTATTGCAGATCACACAGGCAAGTATCAGTAACTTTCAAAAATCAAAATTTGAGCACATTCACCACCCCACTGAGCCCTCTTATCCCGCCCGTGGATGAGGTTTATACAAATGTGTCCTACTCGCCTGCTGGTTACGCCCGTGCGCCGACCTGAAGATTGTACGGGTGCCGAAAAATCGCCATCGATCTGTGCCTCAAGGGCCTTAAGTGACCGGTTAATTAATGGTGGGCGCGCATCGGATATCAACACGTGCGCCCGCCCAACGAAATAACGCAATGGCGCGCAGTGAGGTTGGGACACTCGCCTGACGTCACTGTGCATCATTTTATGCGCACCCCAGCACGCCAATGGGCAAATTCTGGCCATGGAGTACACGTTGTTGTTCCTTTCAGATTTGATCTTCTCGTCAATCGGTCCTGGTAAGTGCAAGGTGAAAAGCTTCGACAACATGTCTCTTCTTTCTGCAATAATCACGTTTCTTTTAATTTTTAGCTTGAGACATCTTAATTTTATATATGGTTCCTATAGTTTTGACATGAAAGTAACCTTTTTAAATAAAAACAAAAAGTGCTGGAACTCCTCAGCAAATTTGGCAGCATCTGTGGAGCGAGAAACGATTCAGGTCGATGATCTTTCACCAGAACTGAGAAAAGTTGGAGACGTAACAGATTTTAGGCATGTACAAAATCAGTGAAAGGGGAGCTAACCCCTGATGTACTGGCCGATATTTAGCTCTGAATCAATATCACAAAAACAGCTGATCTGGTCATTATTACATAGCTGTTTGTGGGAGCTTGCTGTGTGCAAATTAGCTACCACATTTTCTACATAACAATGGTGACTACACTCCGAAAGCACGTCGTTGGCTGTAAAGTGCTTTGAGATGTCCGGTGGTCATGAAAGGTGCCATTTCAATGCAAGTCTTCCTTTTTTTGGAGCAATATAGGGGGCTCAGGATGGAGAGGTCAGAGTGAGTGTTTGGATGTGAGGGGGAACCGGAAGTTCGGGGGCACACTTGTGGATTGAACAGACGCGTTCAGCAAATCAGTCATCCAGTGTGTGTTTGGTCTCCCCAGCATAGAGGAAACCACATTGTGGGCAATGAGTATAGTGTACTCAATTGAAAGGAGTACAAATAAGTCATTGTTTCACCCAGAAGGAGTGTTTGGGACCCTGGATAGGGAGGAGTTGCAGCTTCTGCACTTGCATGGGAACATGCTGGTGGAAGGGGAGGGTTTGTTGGGGGTTATTGTGGAATGGAGCAGGATGTTGTGGAGGTAATGCTGAGAAGGGAGGGAAGGAGGAGATGTGTTTCGTGGTGGCATTACACTGGTGACGGCCATAGACAGCAACATTTGTCCAGGGACCACTGAAAAATTGCCTGATTTGGGCTTGGATGTATTTTTAAGTGTGGGAGACAGCACCATGAAATTATTGTCTTTGGGCTCTGTTCTGAGCCCAAAAAAACTGAAACACTGGGTTCCAATTTCCACCCCATTGTCCTTAAATATAACACTTCTGGTGAAAACCTCTTTCTAAACTAAGGAGGAATAATTTGGGGTTTGCCGTCTATTAAGGATTATGAAGCGAAAGATAGACATTGAATTAAACAAAGAAGTTTTGCAGTGAGGAATATACATAGTAACAAACACTGTCTATGGTGATTAAATAGAACATTAAGCAAAAGACATTCACAATGGCATCTTAATGATTTTATATTAAAAGATAAAAACAAAAAACTGCGGATGCTGGAAATCCAAAACAAAAACAGAATTACCTGGAAAAGCTCAGCAGGTCTGGCAGCATCGGCGGAGAAGAAAAGAGTTGACCTTTCGAGTCCTCATGACCCTTCAACAGAACTGAGTGAATATTAGGAGAGGGATGAAATATAAGCTGATTTAAGGGGGGGGGGGGGGGGGGGGGGGGGGGGAGAGAACTGGGTGGGGGGGGGGTGGGGGGGCGGTGGTGGTGGTTTTGTTGTAGGGACAAGCAAGCAGTGATAGGAGCAGATAATCAAAAGATGTCACAGACAAAAGAACAAAGAGGTGTTGAGGGTGGTGATATTATCTAAGAGAATGTGGTAATTAAGAATGGATGGCAGGACACACAAGGTACAGCTCCAGTGGGGGTGGGGTGAAATAAGACTAACGGCATAAAAGGTATAGATTTAAAAATAATGGAAATAGGTGGGAAAAGAAAAATCTATATAAATTATTGGAAAAAACAAAAGGACGGGGGAAAAAACAGAAAGGGGGTGGGGATGGAGGAGGGAGTTCAAGATCTAAAGTTGTTGAATTCAATATTCAGTCCGGAAGGCTGTAAAGTGCCTAGTCGGAAGATGAGGTGCTGTTCCTCCAGTTTGCGTTGAGCTTCAGTGGAACAATGCAGCAAGCCAAGGACAGACATGTGGGCAAGAGAGCAGGGTGGAGTGTTAAAATGGCAAGCGACAGGGAGGTTTGGGTCATTCTTGCGGACAGACTGCAGGTGTTGCATCTTTTGCGTGGGCATGGGGAGGTGCCGTAGATGGGGGTTGAGGAGTAGGGGGTGATGGAGGAGTGGACCAGGGTGTCCTGGAGGGAATGATCCCTACGGAATGCTGCCAGGGAGGGTGAAGGGAAGATGTGTTTGGTGGTGGCATCATGCTGGAGTTGGCGGAAATGGCGGAGGATGATCCTTTGAATGCGGAGGCTGGTGGGGTGATAAGTGAGGACAAGGGGGACCCTATCATGTTTCTGGGAGGGAGGAGAAGGTGTGAGGGCGGATGTGCGGGAGATGGGCCGGACATGGTTGAGGGCCCTGTCAACGACCATGGGTGGAAAACCTCGTTTAAGGAAGAAGGAGGACATGTCAGGGGAACTGTTTTTGAAGGTAGCATCATTAGAACAGATGCAACGGAGGCGAAGGAACTGAGAGAATGGGATGGAGTCCTTACAGGAAGCGGGGTGTGAAGAGCTGTAGTCGAGGCAGCTGTGGGAGTCAGTGGGTTTGTAATGGATAGTGGTGGACAGTCTATCACCAGAAATTGAGACAGAGAGGTCAAGGAGAGAGCAAGGTCAGAGAGTGTGTCCTGCCATCCATTTTTAATTAGCACATTCGTTTAGATAATATCACAACCTTCAACACCTCTTTGTTCTTTTGTCTGTGACATCTTTTGATTATCTGCTCCTATCACTGCTTGCTTGTCCCTACAACCACACCACCCCCCTCCACTTCTCCCCCCCACCCCCCCACACCTTAAATCAGCTTATATTTCACCCCTCTCCTAATTTCACTCAGTTCTGTCGAAGGGTCATGAGGACTCGAAATGTCAACTTTTTTCTTCTCCGCCAATGCTGCCAGACCTGCTGAGTTTTTCCAGGTAACTCTGTTTTTGTTTTATATTACAAGATACTTCATTTCCAATAAATGGACAAGGTAGAAAAAGACCATCAGTTGTTGTAGTATTCAGATTCAAAGGGTTAATGTGTGGGACTGTTTAAATAGCACCTCCCATAATGATGATATAAGGGGCACTTGACCAAGAGTTGAGAGGGAGAATGTTTCTAGCTTCAGCAGAGTAACATGTATATCTGTACATGGTTCAGTTGTAGCTAACAAACCAGTTATTGTTGAGACGTACCCCAGTGTTGCAGCAATCATTCATCAGCCAGTCCAACCAACATACAACAGTTATGCTGTTAGCAACGGACAATGTGAGAAGGAAAGTTTCACTGTGGCTGAAAGCGAGATGACCTGGCCAGGGGCCCATCAATGTATAAGAATGAAACATGGAAATATTCTTTCAAACGAGACTTTCTGGCCTAGCCACAATGGGTCCTACCGTGGCGAAAGCAGTGATTCATTGATTCGGTGGGAGCAAGAGAAAATCGCACCCTTTGAATCTTGACATTAGAGTCAAGGATATTCTTAGCTTTGCAGTTTTCTTGCAATCGTCTTTCTGGGCCTGGGATCGGTCTGGATTGAAAGGGTAGAGAGCTCATGACGTGACTGGAAAATTATTGTGATTACCTCCTCCACCATATACTTAGAGACTGCAGGGTGGGGTGTCTTAAGCAGGCAAAATCATCTGATGAAGTGGCTCTATTCTTAGTCAAACATCCATTACAAGTGTATAAAGCAGTAAGATAGCTGCATGTCTAAGCGACTATTATCCCATCCCTGAGAAGTTATAGTCAAATCTTTGAGGTGGACCCGTCTCCTCTCGAGAAGGTGGTTTTTGCTCCCTCGTTGGTTATAAATACCCGAGATATTGGAAATCCTGATTTTACATTTCACGATAGCCCACCTCGTTTCTCAGCTTTAACCGTATTTGCTGCATTTCTGTTGCTGCATAAGTAGCCATGGCATCGGTATCAATATTTCAGTACGAGTGATAATAATGAGCTTAAGATGGAGTTTCCAGTCTAAGTTTGCTCATGTTAGAATCACACTAAATACATCGTAACCTACAAACAGCTGGGGAACTATTGACATCCTATATCTCCACCGTGCCCACATTTTGTCAAAGGAAATGTGGCAACTAATTTGCGCACAGCCAGCTCCCACAAACAGGAGTTGCGATAATGACCAGATAATCTGTTTTTGTGATGTTGATTGAGGGATAAATATTGGCTAGGACACCAGAGAGAATTCCCCTGCTCTTCTTTGAAATAGAGCCATTAGATCTCTTATATTCCCCTGAGAGGCCCTAGGTGCAGCATCTCATCCAAAAGATGGCACCTCCAACAGTGCAGGGCTCCCTCGGTGCTGCACTGGAGTGCCAGCCTTGATTTTTGCGCTCAAGTCCTTCAGTGATCTTGAACCCGCACCTTGTGACTTGGTGGGGAGAGTGCCACCTAGTCTATAGAAAAACATCTTGTTAAAACCAAAGTAATTGTAAAGGGAAAGACAATTAAATTCTCCTTTTATGGAGCTGTACGTTAATTTTTATATAATTATAAAATGAAGGATTGTGTGGATTGTCACATTGACAGGGTTAAAGAAATGTATAAAAAATTGGTTGTTTGTAATAAAAATTTGGATTCTTAAAAGCCTAAGACACTGAGCTCAGGGCTGTAACACATTTGAATCCCCAATTATCATTATGTCAGGTTGTAAGCGTACGAGTATCCGTTACATATTACGTATGTTAAAAAAAAATCTGTGAAGCCTGATGGTCAATTGATTCGAGGAGTAAGTTATAAATAAGTCTCCTAATCTCTAACAACAATCTGCTCGAGAATCACTTTCAGGCTAACGTGGCAAGGACATGTGGTAATTCAGGCAATTTATCATTGCATGTCCCTAGCTTCCAGGCCCTAATGAAAGCGATTGTGCAGCATGTAGGAAAATTCATCATATTAATTGAGCTTCTTAATGTCTGTTTAATGAAGCAATCAAATTCAGTAAGAATGGCAAGCAGTTTTAAATCACAGAATTTCTACGGTGCAGAAGGAGGCCTTTCAACCAGCTCTCTGAATTATTGTTTTATTCGTTCATGGGATGGGACCCTTGAGAAGTGAGCCAGGCCACTTCAGAGGACATTTAAGAGTCAACCACATTGCTGTGGGTCTGGAGCCACAGGTAGGCCAGACCAGGTAAGGACAGCAGATTTCCTTCCCTAAAGGACCTTAGTGAACCAGATGGGTTTTTATGACAACAGTTTCATGGTCATCCAGATTTGAAAGTAAATTCTGGTTTCACCATCTGCCATGGTGGAATTCAAACTCAGGTCCGCAAAGTGTTCCCCTGGGTCTGTGGGTCACTAGTCCAGTGGCGATACCACTACACCACCGCCTCCATGCTCCAAGTGAGCACTTCACCAAGTGTCATTCCCCTGCCTTCAATTGTTCCAAGAAGATAACTATATTCGACTAATAAATTCAAAATAAAATACTAGCAGGTTAAAATGTTTTTTAAATACTAATAGTAAAATTAGTTGTAATGGCAACCATTTGAATAGATTAATTCTGGGCTAGTAGCAGGTACACATCAAACTGATTTCTGCATTTCTAAAGCATGATACCAAATAAACAGTACTATGCAACAGACAAAGTTGGGTGGTTAACAGACAGCAAAACAATGTCAGGTATAAAAGTTATGTAAGTATTGTTTTTTGTGAGCCCATTGTAGCTTCTGTTTATACCATGGTGATAGTTTTATATGCAATTTAAAAAAAAAATTAATTACATTTTTGAAAGTCCAATTTAATTTTGCTATCTTAACTCAATGTGGGTTTGGAATTGGAATTTGGTTTAATACTTAGTCTTAGAAGGCTTCACATATCTAGAGAAGCATGAAGCGAATGCTTATGTAACTCATGCCTCCTGAAACAGGTCACTAGCCTGTCATTCGAGGGGCATTATGCCACATCAAGCATAGCTAAGAATGAGATTCTCCTGCTCTTACTATGTACCGTGGGCATATTGTAAGGATTTGTAAGTTGATGATCAATCTGTATGGCCATGCTATGAATTCGCCTTCTGTGGCCTTGAACAGGACATAAACCTGGAGCTTCTGACTCAGAAGTAGGGACACTATCCACTGCGCCACGAGACCTCCTTGGTTTACCCTTACCTTGTGATAGAGTTATACAGCACAGAAACAGGCCCTTCGGCCCATCGTGTCCATGCCGGCCATCAAGCCCCTATCTATTCTAATATCATTTTCCAGCACTTGGCCTATAGCCCCGTGTGCTATAGACATCTAGGGTTATAAGTGAAAGTTGACCTTTAAAAGTACTTCAGATCGCAATTAGAAGAACAGTTTTTGGTGTCAGGAATATGGATCGATGGAAGGGGATGACGTGATCTGCCAAATGGAGGAGAGGGCAACTGGATACTGAATCTCCCACCTAAGGAGTATGTTCTTGAGCAACTGATCTTACAGTTGGGAATAGTAGGCAGGGCTGGTTACACTCACCATGATTCCAAGAGGGAGCAATCATGATGATCAGCCTGAAAAGATTATTGCAGGAAATTTTAAGTAACTAGCTTAACTGTGACTTGTAAGAATGCAGCACACATTTACTTCATATGGAGCTGGTGGTACTTAACGTTTTAAAAGTTCTTCCATGGGATATGGGCATCACTGGCAAGGCCAGCATTTGTTGCCCATCCCTAACTGCCCTTGAGCTGAGTGGCTAGTTCAATATGGATATTAGCATCACTGGCTGGCCCATCATTTATTGCTCATCCTTAATTGCCCCTTGAGAAGGTGGTGGTGAGCTGCCTTCTTGAACTGCAGCAGTCCATGTGGTGTAGGTACACCCACAGTGCTGTTAGGGAGGGAGTTTCAGGATTTTGACCAGGAGAAGGCCACTTGGCCCTTCGATCCTGGTCATCTGTGTTATGTGGCTTGGTCTCATATATTTTGTTTTATAATGCCCTGTTGTACGGTGCTGATAGAGCTGATATCCCACCGCTGCCAACCATGTTGTAATACGGGTACTTTAGATGTCTAAATGATGAGATCTTGAGATTTGTATATTTAAACATGAACTCCTTATTGTTAATCTTTAACTATTTACAGATCCCAGGTTATTGTCATGCATGGTGCTGTTACCTCCATGCAGGCTGGTTCCAGTGGTTCTTTCTAGACTGTTCTCTCAGTCTATTACCATATGACATCATACCATGGGCAGTGCTACTCTCCAGTCCCACATTAACTCTTGTTCTGCTGTCGAGCACCTTTACATTACAATGGCATGCAGGCACATTATACAACATCCCCCTTTCTTCTCCAAAGAAAACTTACTATTCCAATGGAGTATAACTATTTTAAATACAATCCACTTGCTATCCCTGGTCCCCTGTCTCAAGTCCCTGACTTTATAAATTCAGATGGTCTTGAGGCTCGAGAGGTCTTCCATTTCTCGCTCTGTTACTTTTGGAGGAATGGTAGTGGTACTCTTGTTTCTGGTACTTGGTTTTCTCCATTGGACTCACTTTTTGCGCTCCCTCGAGTTACGTTTCTCTTTATTAACAACCTGCCTGCTTATTTCCGACACTGTGGTTTATCCCATTCGCCCGAGGGGAGTGTGTACTCCGTTCGTTCTTAGAGTGGACTTGGATTTTCTTTTTCCGTGATATTCACCACATTCTTGCTGGATGCACACGTTTCGCAAATGGAACCTTCATTTTCACTTCTCAATCTCAGCCAAGCATTTGTCTGCTGTTTTATTTTCAAATTGTTTTGTAAGCTTATGAATCTTTTCACTCAGCTCAATGTTTGGCAGCACCGTGCCTCAGTGTCAGATTTACATTTTCCGATCTTATTTCTATCTTTTCTTTCTCTGTCTGCAACAGGACTTTGTCCTTGTTCTTCATTTTGGTTTCGTTGTTGGCCAGGTCTGTCTCCAACAAAGTTGAACTCGGTTTGGTTCTGTGGTTGTGCAATTCATGGCTTCATTATCTGCTCACAGTTTGGGAAGTCTGATGGCTTTTCCTTTCAATGCCTCCTCTTCCCATCCTACTGCTTCTTCAGCTCTTCAGACTGTTTCTTTAGCTTTCGGCTTCCTCCTGGAATATTGAACATTGCTGAGTCTTCTCTGCCAACTGGTTCTTCAGTTTGTTCAGAGTGACGTTAAATTCGTTTTCCTTCTCTTTGTAATTTTCCAGAGGAATAAACTTTGTCCTAAGGAATTCTTGTAACATGTGAAGATCTGTCACCACATTTTCCTTTGTGAAGATCGCTTGTTTCATCTTGAGCTTTCCTGTAATTCAGTAGAGTCTCCTCGAGTTTCATCTGCTTTGCTTCCTTTCTGCTATTTAAGATAGCATTTCTTCATGTTGCTGATGGTTATGCATTCCTTTTGCTTTTGATCTTGAAGGACAATCAAATGTTCCTTCAACTGTTTATTTTCTTGTTGACCTCTTGCCAGCTCACTCTGGGCTTCATTGCATCGGTTTGTTGCAAATGGTAGTTCAAAAGCAGCTTTTACTGAATTAATATTCAACATACCTTTTGGCTCTTCATGTTTTTCCATGGCAACATATTGATTCTTCAAGGGGTCTTTCAGGGTTGCAACTTCTTTGCTTGCCTTCTCTGTCTGCTGTTTTGCCTGTCTGCACATCTGGTTGAGTTTTCCCAACTCCTGCTTTGATTTACCAACTGTGGAATAGAGGGTTGTTATCTCTGCCTGTTACCTTTGTGTCATCTCTGAAATTTGTTTGTTCAGATCTCAAACAGTTTGGTTCATTGATGACTTCAGTTTATCGTGCATTTTTAGAAGTATATACTCAGCTTGAATCTTGCGCTTTAAATCTTCCAGTTCAGCTCTGATGCAAATGGTCCCCTGTAGAACAGATTCATTTACTTTTTGCACATTTTGCTTCTTTTGAGTTACCTCAGATAGCTTTCCTTCATTCACAATCATCTGCTCACTCTGCACTGCCATCTGTCTCCGTCCCTCTGGGGTCTTTTGTTGCTCTCGCTCTGGGGATATTTCTTGTCCGATGCTTTATTGGGAGTAGCCCTCTGGGGTTTCTTGTTGCTCTCTCTCAGGGGCCTTCTGTTGTCTTTGGTGCTTTATTGGGGGTGTGCTGGACCATCTTCTAGGATCTCTGCTTTCCACAACTTGGACATAACAATATCTGTCAAACCCTTTTAATACCTCAGTGTTATTGCACAGCAGATGGTAAATGCTGAGCAGCTCAAATCCCAGAGGGAAGCTTGAAATAGCTGCCACAATGGTTTTTGCAATTTGTATTTTTATTTCAAGATGCATGCCTTTAATTCAGTAGTAATAAGTCCACCAAGTTTTTTTTACAAAACTAAATTAAACAATTATTAATAAAAGAAATGATTTTAAGCACATACAAAGGTCTACAAATTACTACTATGATAACTCCTAGCTCCCCTAATTAATCTGATTCCCAGTTACAACCCATTAAGGCAACAGTGAAACAACATAGATTTCAATAAACCCAGGCAAAAGCAAATAATACCCTGGACAGAGATATTTAAAATGAATTCCCTTAGCTTCAGTTCCTGGAGACAGCAGCTTGATATACAGAGGCTAGAGGCTTTTCACACTTGTTAGATCTTAGAATGCCTTCTTTCCTTATCCATAACCTCATCTCCTTTATACATGTTTCTCCCTTTTTAATGTAAATCCCACTGGTCCAAAATGTCTTTGCAACTTTACCTTTTCCATAATATAAATCTTTCATAGTACTCATATCATCAGTAATCTTTGGGAAAAATAAACACACTGTTTGGTTTAGCCTCTTATGGTTAGATGTAACACCTTACCATCGCTTTGAAATTCACTACTCTGGTTTATCTAAAAATGCAAACGTTCTTCACACCTCACATTCTCAAACTTCAACCACATTTACATATTTAGCATTTCAAATCTAACTTCCCTTCTGATACATCAAAGCACCCAGACCAGCTGGATGTAATTCAATTAAAACCCACACACCCACACCTAACACACAGACAAACTAATCCAAACCCCACTATTGACTTACCTTTATAATAAATTACAGTAGTATTATGAAAATTAGTATATTTTCATGACACTCACCAAATGTTGTCAGGTAAGGATCTATACGTTGGCTGTGGAGTATTTCACCAGCAAATAACCAAAGTGGAATAAAAACTTATCAGCTTCTGATTCCCTATTTAATCTTGTACTTCTCTTGTACACAAAAAATGATCCGCTCCAAGACTCCGACTCTTGGGTCTGGTTCAGCCCTCTCCAGAGCAAAAATGCACCTGACTCATCTAATTTTCTGTCTGTGGATGTTTTCTCTTCCCCTTGTAGTTACAGCTTTAAATTCTGTTATCCCCTTTAAAACTGTCAGTGAGGTGACCGTTTTTCTCACTCGGGCTGCCTGTGCTGTGAGCTTCCCGCGCTTCCTCAGGGTTTGGCGGGTTCTCTGGGGACCGTGGCTGCATTCAAGGTAGGAATATTGCTTTTCTCTGCCATGCTTTCCTTTTGTTTTTGCCGGTCCTCTCCTTTGGAGTTTTGGCCAACCTGTGGTCCAAACAGGGCCCATTTTTCTTTTAGCTTTTAGCGACAGCACCTTTCACCTCTGCACTGCCTGCCCTTTGTTTATTTTTCTTTCGGGTAACTTCATTTTTTTTCAACAGTTTCTTCTTTCCTCTGCAGTTTTCCTTCTTAAACTTTTGACTCTGCTAGCTGATATCTATGTAACTTCTGTTGTTTTTGACTTCAGTGCAGCATAGCCACCACTGCAGTGATCTGCTGAGCCCCAGGACTACCACCTATTCTATAATGTAAGAACAGCATTTTTGTACCTTTGCTCACTGTCTTGTAAATTCTCCAGGTTCTCTGGCTCTGCGTTACTCAGGGTCGTGCAATTTTTTTGTATTTTTGCTCACCCGTCCTTGTGAACTGACCAGGTTTTTTTCTTTTTACTCTGCATCACTCGGGGACCACAATAAACTTTCACTCATTCTGGCAGATTCCTCAACTTCTAAGGCGGTAGTGAAGATTCTTCAACTGTTTCTTCAATTTTTCTTCTTAGGTGCAAGTCTCTCTAGTTTGGCTTTAGCTGTTTGTGCTTTACACCTGGGGATACTGTTCTGGGTTCATCATCTAAAATGACCTTTCAGATCACCACTGATGTGATATTATTTAGAAGCTCCCACCACTGCCAATCATATTGTAATATGGGTTCTTTAGATGTCTCAATGATGAGATCTTGAGCTTTGTATATTTAAACATGAATGCTCAATTGTTAATCTTTAACTATTTACAGATCCCAGATTATTGCCATGCATGGTGACTTTACCTCCATGCAGGCTGGTTCCAGAGTATTCTCTCTTAACTGTTCTCTCACTCTATTACCATGTGACTCTATACATCATACTGTGGGTGGTACTATTCTCCAGTCCCACATTAACCCTTGTTCTGCTGAGCACCTTTACATTACAGTAGCATGCAGGCACATCATACGACATGCTCCTGTGAAGCGCCTTGGGATATATTATTATGTTAAAGACACTACATAAATGTAAGTTGTTGTTGTCGAAGGCACTGAGTTTTGATTCCACAAGTGTTGGTCACTATCCCGTACTTCATGCAAGTACCTGTAGCCACTATTTACAGGTGAATCGAACCAGGGAGCATCAGCTTGCTATATCCAAAGGAGCATCCAAAGGGGAGGTGGTGGCGTAGTGGTATGGTCACTAGACTGGTAATCCAGAGGTCCAGGGTAATGCTCTGGGGACCTGGGTTTGAATCCCGCCACAGCAGATGGTGGAATTTGAATTAAATAAAAAAATCAGGAATTAAAAGTTTGATGATGACCATGAAACCATTGCCGATTGTCATAAAAACCCATCTGGTTCACTAATGCCCTTTAAGGAATGAAATCTGCCTTACTTACCTGGTCTGGCCTCCATGTGACTCCAGGCCCACAACAATGTGGTTGACTCTTAAAATGCTCTCTAGACAAGGGCAATTAGGGATGGGTAATAAATGCTGACTTAGCCAGCAATACCCACATCCCCTGAACAAATAAAAAAAGAAATCACAGCCAAACTTCACCCTATCCTTCCCCAATATCCAGATATGTACTTGCAACAGGCGCTGGTCCAATAAGTTGCCATAGAAGCCAGTTTACACATCTACAGGCTTTAGAATGCTGCAGCCAAGGTTCATTTTAATGAAAGAATTTTTGCTTCTCTGCTAACATTTTAACACCAACATGACTTACCAAATACCATCAAAATCAAATGTGAAATGCTCCTCATGGAAAGTAATAGTCACTTTCCATTTAGGAATTTTGGTAATATCCTCTCTTTGAATTTCTACTGCAGTTATTTAAGGAATTAATAAGTTCAATACCGCATTCCCATTACCGTTGCATTGCATTGTGCAGCACGTTAACATCGGCTACATCAGTCCATGTCCAAATGCAGCAAGACCTAGACAATATCGAGGTTTAGGCTGACAAGTGGCAAGTAACATTTGTGTCACACAAGTGCCAGGCAATGATCATGTCCAACAAGGGGGAATCCAACCATCGCCCCTTGAAATTCAATAGCATTACCATTGCTGAATCCCCCACTATCAACATCCTGGGGGGTTATCAATGGCTAGAAACTGAACTGGACTAGCCATAAAAATACTGTTGCTATAAGAGCAGGTCAGAGGCTAGGAATCCTGTGACGTGTGACTCACCTCCTGACTCCCCAAAGCCTGTCCACCATCTACAAGGCACAAGTCAGGAGTGTGATGGAATACTCCCCACTTGCCTGGATGAGTGCAGCTCCTACAACACTCAAGAAGCTTGACACCATCCAGGACAAAGCAGCCGCTTGATTGGCACCCCATCCACAAACATTCATTCCCTTCACCACCAATGCACAGTAGCAGCAGTGTGTACCATCTACAAGATGAACTGCAGCAACTCACCAAGGCTCCTTGGACAGCACCTTCCAAACCCATGACTGCTACCATCTAGAAGGACAAAGGGCAGCCGACAGATGGGAACACCACCACCTGGAAGTTCCCCTCCAAGTCACTCACCATCCTGAGTTGGAAATATATCACTGTTCCTTCACTGTCACTGGGTCAAAATCCTGGAACTCCCTCCCTAACAGCACTGTGGGTGCACCTACACCACATGGACTGCAGCGGTTCAAGAAGGCAGCTCATCACCACCTTCTCAAGGGCAATTAGGGACGGGCAATAAATGCTGGGCCCAGCCAGCGACGCCCACATCCCGTGAATAATTTTTTAAAAATGAAACCTGTAACCTCAGGCCTCACTCCTGGAGCTGCAAGTTACTTTCCAACTCTGCCTGAAACCCAACCAGAATTACAATCAGGGATCTGTGACAGACCAGTTGTGTGGGTGGTAAAATTGGAAATCATGGCTGTGGAAGGAAGTAAATTACTGCATCAGCTTTAGAGTAGTCAATTTTGGATTTATATTTATTTCCTCACTGTAACTATAAGCCTGTTGGTCTAATAGGACTTGGAGTGAGTAGTTCCTCAAAGGACACCCCAATGTAGTGCAGTAGAGCAGGCAGGGTCTCTCACTACAGAGACTTACCCTCTGGAGGGCATGGCGCTAAGAATGTCTGAGCCGGACAAACTCCCAAGGAGCTTTTGTCCTTTCAGGAACAGCGTCCCCCTGCTCTGCCCAAAGTGTGAGCAAGACCGTGCTACTGCTGCAGGACACAGGGGCCACTCGGTCCCTAATGTTGGAAGAAAACCTAAACCCTCCTCCCGAGTGCTCCCTGAAGGCCAAAGCACCGATCAGTGGAGTGGGAGGAGGACGTGTGTTTGCCCCTCCTCCCTCGTCCATCGGTCAGAGGTTTGATCCTGTTTCAGGGCCTGTTCCAGTAGGAGTTGTCCCCGAACTATCCATTAGAAGGAATCGATTTCCTCCTTGGGAGTGATTTGGCTGCAAGGTGTTAGCCAGCGAAAGAAGAGTCCAAAACCCACCAGTGGAAAGCTGCAGAAGAACAGAAATCTGGGGAAGGTCCAGAGGCCCAGAAGGATGAAACAGCACCTGTAAAGATCGAGGGAGTGCTGCTTGAATGTAACCAAGCTGAAGTTCGACCAGTAAAGTTAAGAGAAGTCGAGGAAAGGCCACTGGAACCTAAAATAAATTCACAGGGTATCCCAGAATTAAATAGGGACCGGAGAAGTTCCAGAGCAGGGAAAGAGGTAGTGAGGGAGACGCCCCACATGGTTGAAGAGCTTGAAGGAAGGCAAGCTTTTAAACCAGGAAAGGAAAAGGTTAAGGAATTGCTTGAAGTATGGCTGGCAGAAACCTTCTTTGGAGTTCCCAAACCGATGAGCAGGTAGGGAGTGAGAGTCCTCCCACCCCCGCATGCCAGTTGAGAAGCCACAAAGGAATGTTGCTGGAGCTGCGCCTCCACTTGAGGGCACAGTGGACATGGAACAAGCTGGGGGACTATCCCTCCAAACCCCTCCAGCTAGGAAGCCACTGATTGGTTTAGCCCATGGCTTTCTGGCAAATTTAAATGGGGACTAGGGAAGTTCTCAAATTGGCCCAGAAAGAATGAGGGTGATGCCTCAATTAGTTGAGAAGCCACCAAGAGGTACAGCAAGAACTGACCATCCACCAGAGAGCCTACCACCCAACTGACCAGCAGAGGGATTCCAACCAGATTGGACCCCACACTTACCCAGCTTAATACAGAGTCACTAGGTGATCTGACAGGGTTGCCCCCTGCAGTTATAATGATCCAGAACAACCCACCAGACCCTACCTCGTATGGATGTGGGGGAAACCCCTTCCAGAAGGCCATCTTTTTATCATCTGGGCCCAGAAAGGCTGCCCATGTTCAGGAATCGACTGCCTGCCTGTTGCTGTGCCAACCCATTGGACCTAGCAACAGAAACTGGAACACCCCGGTTGTGCTGGTGTCCGAATGGGGAATGGGGTACTGAACCGGAATCCCCGAAAGAGGCCAAAGGTTCAAACTGCTGAACCCACAGGTTACCAAGGTGGACAGGGAGAAACTAAGCTGGACAAGAGCAGCTCGGCCCTATGATCCAAGGGCCTGGCACTCAGAGTGAGATGCCCAGCATTTCCCTGTGGATCACCCAGAACAGCTTGGCTATCACTCACCCCCTGAGTGCTAATCACCTTGTAAAACCCCCAGACCCTTTTGACTTAATCAGGAGTTGGACGGGCAGAGTTCTGAAAGCAAAGGCTTTGTTTAGATCTGTCCCATTAGGACAGATTCGAATCTTCCCAAGTCACCTAAACATTCCAAATGCCACGACCGGATAATGATTTTGCTGACGCACTAACTCAAGTCTAAACCTCAAAGGAAAATGCAGCAGGGAACTGTCATTGCCCCTGTTAGTTATGTGTCTGATGTGCCAGTGTGAATGTATACTTCTTTACTTCCTATTCTTCAAAAAAAAAGTAAAATTTGTTTTTTACTCCAACGTCACAAAAACAGTAACAGGGTTAAGACCTCACACTCACAATTTTTTATATCATCATGGCAAATTCCTAAAATCGTAAAAATGGATAATGACCTTTTGAAATGACTGGACTCATGTCTCGATGTAAACTTCGAGGAGTAGGACCTAATCTGGCAGCATCGAAGAAATTTGTGCCTCGTTATCTCTGAAGAGACGCTAACGACCCCTGTGGACTGCGGAGACCAAAGTCAAAGGGAATTATATAAAGGCCATCTCC
Organism: Carcharodon carcharias; assembly: GCF_017639515.1. Lineage (NCBI taxonomy): Eukaryota > Metazoa > Chordata > Chondrichthyes > Lamniformes > Lamnidae > Carcharodon > Carcharodon carcharias. Next base: position 6,680,107 of record NC_054481.1, on the reverse strand, counting down.
GTTGCATAAGCCGAACCTGGCCAACTGGAACTGAGTCATCTGCTAAGACAAAGGACCTTGCAGCCTTCCTTTCAAATTCTTAATGGTTAGAACATTAACAATCTCAGGAACCGAAACAAAGGAATATACACCCTTTGCTAAAGCCAAAGTGGAGGGGTGGCAGTCATGTGACATGACCCCCTTAGCTGGGAGAACTAGTTATACTGCCTTGCTACACTGTAAATCAGCCTGCAATCTTCCATCCACCAAGCAACAGCACAAAAAAGGGGCTCTGTCTAGGGTTGAATGCCTTCCCCCATCTACACTGTTTCTATTGAAACTTCTGAACTTCTATACCATTGCCTACAAGGCTAGTTCACCTCTGCGTGCTTATTTCATTGTAGAAGTCATTCTACTGGAAAAGTGAATTATCCAGCATCAATTTTCAACCTGCCAACCTCTGTGAAAGAATACACCATTGGTGTTTGATTCTGAACTCTAGACTCACGTGAAACAATAATTCTTTACTCTGTGGTCTTTGCCCTGTAGATTTTTTTTTCTCTATCCTTCGTTTATTGTATGATTGCACAGGGGACTACATAGTGACACCCCTCCTGCATTTTGAGTGTGTGCAAATAAACTAACCCGCTGAGTTCACTTTAACCCAAATTTGCTGTGGGGATATTGATAGAAATTGGGTCACACCAAAACTGAGCAGTTGGAAAATTTGCCACCACTTATAAAGGGGGAAATCAAAATCAGAGACACCTTCCTGTTTATGGACAGGTGGTGAGAGGAGAAATCAGGGCTGTTTGAATTAAACCCTCTCCTGTCCATAACACAAACAATCACCAAAAACAGATGTTTGGTTCTTTGTAAATGAGGGGCCTACAGCCATTTTAGGATCCCCTGTAGAAATCTGTCTCTGAGGACTGGGGCAGGAAGTGGGTGTGTCCCACTCGAGGATCTTCAGTGGGCCCTTGCGATTGCCAACCACAGGTAGATTGTGAAAGAGAATGTATTTAAATAAAGAACTGTTTCTGTGAACCCAGTGTCTCCACCTTCCCGACTCCACAAGTCCCTCCCACAGTTGGTCGAGTATCCAACTGTGATTAAATGTATTCCTGGGGGTTTTATCATAAGAACATAAGAAATAGAAGCAGGAGAAGACCATTCGGCCCCTCGAGCCTGCTCCACCACTCAATAAGATCACGGCTGATCTTCTTGTGTTTCAATTTCCACATTCCCATCAACCCCCGATAACCATCACATGACTTTCCCCCCACGCTCCAGCCATTAGTCGGCCAACACATCCATCCTTGTGACCAACTGTTTTCCTACGCCAATTGGAAAGCAAAAAGACTCATTACCCAATTGGACGATGCTGGACTGTCAGCCAAACAGCCTTTTATTCCCCATTTTCAATATTTTTATACCTGAGAGAAATGTTCAAAGAAAATTTTTTTTTAAAAACAACCAATTTTAATGTCCTGATGAGTTTTCTCCAGGGTTGCACACAGCAATGTCTTGGAGATCGATCTTCAATTCCTGGAGACTCCAGGCCAATCCTGGAAGGTTGGCAACCCTAATAACCTCTGCAGCTTGCCTCCCCTTCCTGGCGATTACCCCTGAGGGCTGTTGCCGGTGAAGCAGCTCCCCCTGCTATCAACGTTCCCTCTAATTATGTTCTGAAAGGTGCAGGCATTTTGTTTAAGTGCGTTGCACTTTTAACCCTTTCTTGCGCAATTTGGTGCATTAAAAGGGCTGGCTTGATCGTGGCTTGTGCAGCAAGGCTGCCCAGCTTAAGAGGGAGCCTTGTGTGAAATTGAAGTCTTCGCTCAGGCGAACTGCGTACAGTGTTATGATCAGCACTGGTGTCAAGTATAGTCATAAACCTCAGGCCTCTTACTCTGGGCGCCCACTGGCTGCACAAGCACTGAGTCTGGATCTGAAAGCGTCCATCTTGACATCGATTACCTGTCAGTGTAGGAATAAAATTCCACGTTGCAGTGACTGATGATCATGAGTGCGTAACCGACAATGAGATCATGCTCATACAATCAACAGCAATGTCAAGTTAATATTCTCTTTGGAATCTCAGAGCCTGCTTCAGAGGTGAGCAATTTATTCTCCTATAAGTCCTCATGCTATTCAGCTACGTTGTATGTCCTTCCTGCAAGCAGGCCAATTGCCTCAATTCAGGTCAGCCAGTGCTTGATTGAATCTGGGACCTTCCAGCCTCTATGACTTTGTGCTACACTGCGGTGTCCCATCACCAATGAAGCTATCTTGGGGAGCTAATGATGTATTTCTGTAACCTTCATAAGAATAAAATCGAGTTGAATGCATCATAAACTTTGATTGAAATGATGCATGAATAACACATTGAAGAACTGGGGCAATTGTGTCATCACAGCTAATGAAGTGGAGCTGAAGGCTGCAGTCACTCAGAGCCCTGGGTACCTCACCTCCTGAGCAACGTGCTTTACAATAGCATTGGAAATACCTAACCTGATTAATAGGACAGGTCTGCTGTTCTCCTGCCTGGTGACTGCGACAGAGTCTCAGGTGCTCAGTGGTAGTGATGCTTGTTGTGAATTTGTAACAAACCAGTTAGGCTGGACCTTTAAGGGATTTCTGCAACTCTCCTGGTGATAGAAGGGGAACAGCTCAGAGGATATTCCCCTCGAGGCAGGACAAAAGCTTGCTCTCTAATCAACTACGGTATTTGAAAAGATGTGAGCGCAGTTTTTTGATCATCAAGCTGTAGTGATATTATTAGCCATTCCAGCTGGGGACAAACCCTAGAGGGCAAAATCATTTCTCATGTGAGACAAAATGATCCTATTAAAATATGTAAACATTTCCATTGCTTTAGGAGCTGATGAGTGTGGAGCTAATAAAGACATCTGAACTGAGGGGGTGGAGGTTTAAATGGTCAGTCACGCATGACGGGATTATGACTGAGGTTGCATTTAACCAGTTAATTAGTTGGTTAAAGAGAAGTCTGTGTACGTGCATCAGAAACACATTTAGAAATCTAAAATGAATTTTGAATGATTTTAATATTAACTGACATTTCATGCAGACTTTGTATTCTAGGTTAAGAAAGATGCAGTGTTTGTAGAGCACCATTTGCAACAGCAGGAAATCCTCAAAGTGCATTACAGTCAATAAAGTACTTTTGAAGCGGTGTCACTATTACAATGTAGGAAATGCAGCAGCCACTTTGTACACTGCAAGGTGCCAAAAACATTAATATGATTAATAATAAGATAAACTATTTTATTGGTGTTGCTTAAGCAATAAATATTGCCCAGGACATCAGGAGATCTCATTAGCTCTTCATCAGAAGAGTGCCATGTGATCTTTTGCATCCATCTAAGAGGGCAAAGGGGGCCTCGGTTTAGAGTCTCGCCTGACAGATAGCGCCTTAGACAGTGCAGCATTCCCTCAGTACTGCACTGAGGTGTCAGTCTTTGTTTGTGCTCGAGTCTGAGGAGTGAGACTTGAACCTTTCTGAGGCGAGTATGCTGACAATGAGCCACAACTGGCAGTAGGGTTTTACTGCCCTCTCAATTAGTTTGTCTTAGATTCCTGTATATAAATGATATGTCAGTCTTTGTTAAACTGTTCTTTTATGCTTCCTGCATGGCAATAAAAAAGCCTAAAAAATTGAAACAAGGAAGATTACGTTAAAATATTTTTCCTGGGGGAAAAAAAATCATGCTGTCTTGCAGTCATCAGGACAGATGCAAGAATGTCAAATTTCAAAGAGAGCAACAATTTATACTACACAAGAAATTGTTGCTTCCTTTGAAATTTGGCATTCTTGTGTCTGTCCTGATGAGTGCAAGGCAAAAAGCTTCAACAGTATGTCCCTTTTTTCAGCAATGTTCGAGTTCTGCACTACCAAGCAACTACTAAAACATTTTTCTCGACACACTGAATTTTGCTTTGATTTACCTGTAAATGACTAATACCACTTCTGTAATGTTGAATTGCAGGATGGATGACATTCAACTCTGTAAAGATATAATGGATCTAAAACAGGAGCTCCAGAAATTAGTATCAATTCCAGGTAATGCCATACTTTGAATGTCCAATAGTATTTCCTTCAGTACTTTGGTTTGCATTACAGGTGGTTTTCATTTTCCTTTAACTGCTGTACAACTATAAATAATTTAAGACTTGGAATAGTGAGTCAAGAGTAGCTGTAACAAATTTCCCTCCTGCTCCTGGATTCCCATGTGTATTCTGAGTTGTTGACAGACCAGTCAAACTGCAGTATACTACTACCAAATGCAGTAGCAATGTACATCAAGCTAACACGTCTAACACCATTGGAGGAAAACTTAGTTGAGGAAATTATTATCTGTCCCCTGGGAATATGACACCCATGTCCAGTGAGCTACAAAGTGAGACAGTGCACAAACTGTTGCTACAGTGACATAAAACGATAGAACCATAGAAAAATTACAGCACAGAATGAGGCCATTCAGCCCATTGTGTCTGTGCTGGCCAAAAAATAAAATCTATCTGCCCTTTCTAATCCCACCTTCCAGCACCAGGTCTGTAGCCTTGCAGGTTACAGCACTTCAGATGCAGATCCAGGTGCCTTTTAAATGAGTTGAGGGTTTCTGCCTCCACCAACAAACCAGGCAGTGAATTCCAGACACCCACCACCCTCTGGGTGAAGAAGCTTTTCCTCATGTCCCCTCTAATCCTTTTACCAATCACCTTAAATCTATGCCCCCTGATAATTGACCCCCCCCCCCCCGCTAGGGTAAACAGGGCATCCCTGTCTACTTTATCTAGGCCCCTCATAATCTTGCACCCCTCAAACAGGTCACTCCTCAGTTCAATCCCCAGCCTATCCAATCTTTCCTCACAGCTGACATGTGAGGTGTGTAAAAAAATATTTGAAGTCCCTGTGGACTCTATGTTCAGTGGTTTAAAGCTGACACCATAATGGTAAGTTATTATTTTATTTTGGCATAAATGGAAATTAATACGTTGCAGTATTTAAGCAGCAGGTTGCAAAAAACAATAGAGAAGTATATTGTCCTTTGTGGGCTTTGGTAGGAGTGAGGTCCATTCCCTGTACTTTCTACTCACATAAGTGGCTGCAAAGAACATGTATACACCTTCTGTATACAAAATAAGTGACAGCAATTCACTGTCTCACTCCTTAGGGCAATGCCTTGACCAATTAGGGCCAAGCTGCCTGGTTTAAATTTCAAACAATGCTCGACAGATAACCGTCAGTCACCATCACTGGGGTATTCCCCATGGCAATGCCTCCACCAATCAGAATCCACTTGCCAACCAATCAGCACTGTCTTCACATGCAGTATAAATTGTTGTTTTTCCCTTCTACTGGTAGTCTTGTGGTGTCCTGATGAGTGCAAGACAAAAAGCTTCAACACGTCTCTTTTTCTCAGCAATACTCAAGTGCTGTACTAACAAATGACAATAAGTTTCACTTTGCTGCAGAGACGATCAGGTAAAACTGAGATAGCTCTGAGCCTCACCTGTTCTTTTTCTCCTACTTCGATAAAAAGTAAAGTGAAATTTTGCCAAACATTGCGTTGTTTGTGACACACCCACACCTGCTGTCAGCAGGAAGTTGAGGGCAGTGTGTTTCTGCTTAAAGTGGCACCAAGAGAAAAGCATTGGGTCGTTTTACTCCGAGGTGGCCTGATCCCTAAAATACCCTCAAAAGCCCATTTTCTTATAGGTGATGGCACCAGCACATGCCCAGAGGAAATAACTCCTGATGTTTTCAAGCAAATGGAAGAGGTTCGATTGTTTTTCTTTCAAAGACGAAGACTTATAAATGCTTACGTTTACCTTTAATTAAATTCCTAGTTTAACTTGTCAGCAGCTGCATATCTCTCGGTAGAACAGGATGCGCTGTTATGGTGCGGCTATAGCAGCGACGCCAGTGCTTTCCTCTCTCTTGTCACTGCTGCTTGCGTTTTGAATTTTGGATTGTATTAGTTGGAGGGATTTATGCACACCCAGCGTTATAGAAATGGGCCAATGCAAATCTTCACCCCCTCAAATGTTTGAAGGAAAAGTTCAACTCTGTCCGAGGCAAAGCCCATTAGGTTATGATGTACAAGTTGCACCAGTTGATGGGATGTTCCCAGTAGTATTGCTGTTTTATTTTCTTTTTTTTTAAAAAAAGACCAGCATTTCTATTAATTTCATGAAATTGCTGACTTGCCTTTTTGTGGGCTTTTGGAATAAACTGTGTTTATTGCCTGACCATGTAGTTTGTACGGTAGCGGGGGAGGTGAACAGGACCTCTGTGTCCCGGCTTCCGACTTCAGTGCAGGGCTGGATGCCGGGCTCCTCCCACTCCGGCACAGTCCCTGTTGGGCACCGGGTCCCTGCCAGCAGAGGGAGGATGGCAAGTAGGGGAGTCGGTCCGCCCTGGGAACAGAGGTGAGGTCCTTGGCAGGCAGAGCCTGAGTCCAGATAGTGGGCTGAAGAAAGGGGAGGGGAGTGGAGTCTGCAGCTGCAAGGAGGGAGAGAGAGCAAGAGCAGCAGCAAGGAGTTGGAGCAGAAGTCTGGGAGTGGCGAGCTGCGGCATGGAGGAGCCAAGGCCGTTGATGTTAATTATATTGTTAGGATACACAGGTGAAGAGCATTATTTAATGAAGTACTATGAACACATATAAATAGGGGACAGCTGGGACACTGGGCGTGTGTGAGGAGATCTATAAGACTGAACAAAGTCTTGATAAAGAAAAGCTCTGTGTCTTGGTTTTGACTTCAGCAACCGGCTTGAGTCCTGTTAACAATGAACGGGGCAACCCGAAGCCTCTGACAGTGATTAGAGAACCAGGAAGTGGAAGTGAAGCAGGCTTACAGCTAGACCATAAAACCATAAGACATAGGAGCAGAAATTAGGCCAATCGGCCCATCGAGTCTGCGCTGCCATTCAATCATGGCTGATAAGTTTCTCAACCCTATTCTCCTGCCTTCTCCCTGTAACCTTTGATCCCCTTACCAATCAAGAACCTATCTATCTCCGTCTTAAATACACTCAATGACCTGGCCTCCACAGCTTTCTGTGGCAATGAATTCCATAGATTCACCACTCTCTGGCTAAAGAAGTTTCTCCTCATCTCTGTTCTAAAAGGTCTTCCCTTTACTCTGAGGCTGTGCCCTCGGGTCCTAGTCTCTCCTACTAATGGAAACATCTTCCCCACGTCCACTCTATCCAGGCCTTTCAGTATTCTGTAAGTTTCAATCAGATCCCCCCTCATCCTTCTAAACTCCATCGAGTATAGACCCAGAGTCCTCAAACGTTCCTCATATGTTAAGCCTTTCATTCCTGGGATCGTTCTTGTGAACCTCCTCTGGACCCTCTCCAGGGCCAGCACATCCTTCCTGAGAAATGGGGCCCAAAATTGCTCTCAATATTCTAACTATGGTCTGACCAGAGCCTTATAATTGCTGGAATACTTGCTAACTTAATGAAATAGACAGGGGTTTTGATTAACCGCAGAACTGGAGGACATCCCAGACAGATAATTGAAAGCTGTCAGAGTACTGTAAGTTTCCAACCCCTGGTGCAGGCGAGCTAGCGTGTACTGGAACTGGTCCCCAGGTAAATGGGGAGAGTTAGCGGCAGGGAAGCAGCAACTATAAAACCGCCCGCCTGATCCAAAAAAACAATGGTTGATTTGAAGATTATCAGCCAGCATTTTGGTGACCCCATGTAACTTGGGAAAAGCCAAAAGGGAAAGGAAGGAAAAAAAGTCCAAGTACCGGAAGCTGCTGATTTCTCTGCCTCTTCCCAGCATCAAGCTCCATTACTCCTGCCAACGAGACTAGACAGTGCTGCAGCCAACAAATCAGCTCATCTCCTGGCTCACACCTTCCCCCAGACACACACCATCGCTCGCTCCAGCTGTCACATCACCTACTGCAACTAGAACTGTTTCCACATCATTCCCCACCCCCAATGCTGATGTTAAAGACATTGCCAACTTTAACATCAATCCTCACCCAACACGGGGAGCATATTTAAACAGATTGCATTGATTTACAAGTCGGAGCCGCTGCCAAGATCTGCGTGGTTGAGGCCACTGATGTGACTGGTTGAGCCGAACATGTATTCCTTGTGGCATTCACTTCAGGTTGACTGGCTAAAGTGGGTCTTCAGCAGTGACAGCTGGAGTGGGAGGGAACTGTATAGTGGGTGGATGGAGCAGGGGGAATAGCTGTGAGCCAGCAGGTTAGCTGATTTAATAAGCTCTTGAGAACCAGTTGATCTTGCTGACAGGAATCCTGAGATGGAAGCCACAACTCCCACTGGCCTCCCATTTTCCATGAAGATTCCCGTGGATAATAAACATTGCGAATGATGGGGTGAGGATAACTGAAGTCCCATTGTAAGCCAGCGAGTGATTTCAGACATGGCTTTGCCAACTAAACACACAGGCTGGCACAAGCTTTTGTACAGCAACTTAACTCTCTTAAGACTCAGCTTCTGTGTCTAGAGCTACATGAGGCAGGCAAAGCTATCCATTCTCTCCTATCCATGGTCAATGTTCTCACATCACTCCAGCATTTGTTGATCAGCTGGAGATCTCTACTGACGGTCTGGCACCAGCTCAGCTTGGGTTCCTGTCTTCTTCAGTGTCCTGTAGGAGCCAACTGCTTGACCTGGTGGGCAGGGCCACGATGGTAAAAGTCAAGTGACATGGCCAAGCGAGTTGAGCCATCTTTTGTAGGTGATGGATGAACGTGGAGGATGTTCTCAGCTTTAGTGTTGGGTATAACATCCCTCCAGTGTATGCCTAGAATCCTTCCAAGGCATCTGGTATCAAAGACACCCAGTTCCCTTTCTTGGCAGGTTCCAAGTTTCACAACCATACAGGAGAGCAGAGAACACATTTTCACTGTAGACGTGATTACAAAATAATTCTCACTCAAGGAGATATACATGAACAATAGATTAGTGGGGGGGTGGGGGTAACATTAATCTAACTTCCCAGAAAGGATTGAGCACAGTACTGTACAACGCTATTTTTGCACACTGCCCAATGTTACTGGCCGTCAGTTTCAGTGGAGAGCACAATGGCGAAAGTGTAAAGCCAACGTTGCAGCCAATCCTTTCAGTTTCCCAACAGCTGCATTAGGGTTCAAACCATCTCCCAGGAACAAGCAGGCACTGAGGCACATGTGAGGAGGCAAATCTATAAATAAGATGTATATATGTGAACATTAGAACTAGAGGCATCAACGTCGTGGGGGTTAGCATTGACCAGAAACTGAACCAGCCATATAAATACTGTGACTACAAGAGCAGGTTAGAGGCGAGGAATCCTGTGGTGAGTAACTCACTCCTGACCCCCAAAGCCTGTCCACCATCACAAGTCAGGAGTGTGATGGAATATTCCCCACTTGCCTGGATGAGTGCAGCTCCCACAACACTCAAGAAGCTTGACACCATCCAGGACAAAGTAGCCCCGCTTGGTTGGTACCCCATCCACAAACAGTCAATCCCTCCACCACCAATGCACATTAGCAGCAGTGTGTACTATCTACACGATGCACTGCAGAAACTCACCAAGGTTCCTTAGACAACACCTTCCAAATTCACGATCACTACCATCTAGAAGGACAAGGGCAGCTGATACATGGGAACACCACCACCTGGAAGTTCCCCTCCAAGCCAATCACCATCCTGACTTGGAACTATAACCACCATTGCTTCACTGTCGCTGGGTCAAAATCCTGGAACTCCCTCCCTAATAGCACTGTGGGTGTACCTACACCATAGGGACTGCAGCGGTTCAAGAAGGCAGCTCACCACCATCTTCTCAAGGGCAATTAGGGATGGGCAATAAATGCTGGCCTAGCCAGTGATGCCCACATCCCGTGAATGAATAAAGAAAAGGCTGCTGAAGCTGCCAACAACCACACTGTAGTGGGATTTTCAGAAATGGATACATCCAGAGCATGGAAATGAATCTAATGGATATATAGCGTTTTAGAAAAGACAGAACACAAATTGAGAAATGGATCCTGTGCAAAATCGAAAACTATAACAAATGTCTTTGGTCAGATATTCATTAAAACTATAAAATCCAACCTTAACTAGGACTAATCTGTGGAGCACTGGGTCAGCATTAATGATGGGGTGATTTACTTTATTAAGAAATTGAAAGAGAATGGAAAAGTTATTTTGCTGGAAGTCTTCAATCAATTGTATATAATGGGGAAAACCATGTTGATTAGTCACCTAGTATGTGATTACATCTTCACTCACAGTGTCCAGGAAGTGATGAAAGGCAATGCTTATCTTGATTTGGTCTTTGACTTCTAGGGCAGATTGAGAGCCTAAGTGGAGTGTGGTAATCCCAATGACATGGTTGGCCTCAACTTCCAAAAGACTTTTGGCAAAGTTCCATACGAGAGGCTGTTCATTGAGCTCAAAGCTGTGGGTATTCAGGGTCACCATGGGAATGGGTACCAAACTGAAGGAGGGTAGGAAATAATGCATACTTGTGAGAAGAGTTATGTCAAACTGTGGGGGAAGGATTAAGTGGGCTCATTCAGGAGTGCTGGGAGCATTCATGCCAAGTAGTCAATTTGACATTGATATCAAACTAGAGGGATAGTGGAGTTGGAAGAGCCAGCTCAGAAATTACAGAAGGATTTAGACACAATGTGCAAGCGGGCAGTACAATAGGAGGTGAAATTTAGTGTAAATTAAGTATGATGTGCTCCACAATATGAAGAAAAAGTAGATGTCACACATACTCCATGAACGGTGATGGTGTCGAACTGGCTGAAATTGAAAGAGACTCAGGAGTCTTAGTAAACTCAATGCTAAAAGTCCAACCAACATATAGCAGCAATCAACAAAGCTGATTGGGGTTGAACTACATAGTCAACACTGTAAAATATGAGTCAGAGGAGGTATTGACCAAACTTCATAATGTTGTTGTCAGACTGCACCATGGATACCGCATCCAGTTCTGGTCACCAAGAAACAAGAGCAATGTTCAAGTGCTGGACGCAGTCCAGAAAAAAGCCACAAGGCTGAGCTCTGGTTTCTGCAGCCTGAGTTATGAGGAGAGACTGGCTGGACTTTGGCTTCTCAGCTTTGAAAAGAAGTGACTCAGAGATGAGCTTATAGAGATATATAAGATTGTTAAGGCTACAAAGAAAGTTAACCTGGAATTTTTTTTTCAGTTATTCTTTCATGAGATGTGGGCATCACTGGCTGGGCCCAGCATTTAATGCCCATCCCTAATTGCCCTTGAGAAGGTGGTGGTGAGCTGTCTTCTTGAACCGCTGCGGTCCTTGTGGTGTAGGTACACCCACAGTGCTGTTAGGGAAGGAGTTCCAGGATTTTGACCCAGCGACAGTGAAGGAACGGAGATATATTTCCAAGTCAGGATGGTGAGTGACTTGGAGGGGAACTTCCAGGTGGTGGTGTTCCTGTCTATCTGCTGCCCTTGTCCTTCTAGCTGGCAGAAATAGCGATTTGAAAAGTGCTGTCCCAGGATCGGGTTGGTGAGTTACCGTGGTGCATCTTGTAGATGGTACACATGATGGAGGTTATCCTTAGTGTGAAGATGGGACCTGGTCTCCACAAAGACTGCACAGTGGTTACTTCTAACAATACTGTCGTGGACAGATGCCTCTGCGACAAATAGATTGGTGAGCTATCTTAAGTCAAAATGGCAGTTGAACAAGGGAAACCTGTAAAAGGGAATCGTAGGAGGGATTTCGGGGAAAAATTATTCACAGACAGAGGGATCAACATGTGCAGGAAGATTCTGGATAGCGTAGTGAAGACAGAAACCCTAGAATTATTTAAGAATCAATGAATAATATGATGGATGAATGTTAGACTCTCTCTGGATGAATGAATTTTTACGGACTAAATGATCTTCCTCATCTGTAAAGATATTGCTACCTTGTGGTCAAAGCCTTGTGGTACTAAAAACTGAAAATGCTGCAAATACTCAGCAGGTCTGGCAGTATCTGTGGAGAAACAGTTAAATAAGCAGTAATATTAGGGGACTGTAATAGATTTTGACAGTAGTTGCCTTCCAGATGGCTATCGCTTTGGAACCTTGAGAAAGGTCATTTCAAAATGTAATATTTGCTTTTGAAAAAGGTCATGTTGTGTAAGAAACTCATGTATTTGTGGTGCTGCAATAAGTCATGGAAAATGGATGAATTAATGTATTGGAAAATGTAACTTAGGAAACCTACATTTAACAAAATGGTTCTGCAGATTTCCAGAGATCTGTTAAAACTTTCCACTTCAGTGATTCAAATACTTTAATCAATGTGCAGTAGTGGAAATGTTGAGCTGTTTATGTAAAACGTAAATTCATGTCTAAAAAAAGAATAAAAATAAATTGGAAGGCCACCAATGTTGATGCAGCCATGTCACAGTAAAAGTAACAGGCCTTCCAATGAGGTTAAATAAAAACCTTGTATGAGCCATGTGCTTTATTCATTTTTTGATATATTATTGTCAATATGATTTTATTTTTCCCTTGTTGTCTAGAGGCTACTTTGAAAAAGGGCAATAAATGCTGGGCTAGCCAGCGACGCACACATCCCATGAATGAATATTTAAAAATTCCTAGTTGTTGCCATTTCCATTCAGATGAATAAGTGCAACAGAAGTAATAATGAGACTAATAATGAGAAGTAATAATGAGACTAATAACAAGAAGTAATAATGAGACTAATAATGAGAAGTAATAATGAGACTAATAATGAGAAGTAATAATGAGACTAATAATGAGACAATCACTGTCCCATCAGTGCCAAGCTAGAAAGTTAGCAAAACTGATTTGAAAGGAAATTGGGTGACCACTTCAGGGAAATAAACTCTCAAGGCTACAGAGATAGAGTGAGGGAATGGGACTGACTGGATTGGATGGGCTGAATGGCCTCCTTCTGTGCCGTAATCACTCTATGAACTCAATTCCAATAAAGCTAACACAGGGCCCAAAAGCTCACTTCAGGAATGAGTTATAATTATACACCAATGACATTAAAATGAATAGTTCCATTGGCTATGTTACTTAAACTAAAGGCGTAGCCACTCGGGATGATCTTTAATCAGGTATTTCCACTGAGGAACAGTACCTGGTTTTCCACCCTTTCATTTAAATGGACAGAAAATAAATCTGTAGTCATCTGATTTCCTGCTCAACAGTCACTGTGAGTACTGCTTCTCAGTAGGTGTGGCAGTTCAAGGAATCATCCTTAACAATCCTTCACTAGTATCAGAGGGGAAAATAAAACATGTGTGTGAAAGCCTCAAGGAAGAAATTCAAATCTTATGTAGAAGTAAAGCACAGAAACAAGCCATTTGACCCAATCGGCTAGGAAGCATGAAGGGGGGAGGAGGGGGAGGGTTGATGTTATCAGGCTTCATGTGAACAGGAATGTGAAGCTACAACACATAATGGTACACAATGCCTCACGAACAGAGTTAGACCTCAAGCTGGGCAGGCGCATCTAGGGTTGCCAACCCTCCAAGATTGGCCTGGAGTCTCCAGGAATTGAAGATCAATCTCCAGGACATTGCTGTGTGCAACCCTGGAGAAAACTCACCGGGACATTAGATTGATTTTTCCGGTCATTTTCTTTGAATATTTCTCTTTACCAGATATAAAAATGTTGAAAATAGGAACAAAAAGGCTGTTTGGCTGACAGTCAAGCATCATCCAATTGGGTAATGAATCTTTTTGCTTTCGATTGGTGTAGGAAGACAGTACGTCACAGGGATGGATGTGTTGGCTGACTAATGGCTGGAGCGGGGGGGGGTGAGTCATGTGATGAAAACCCAAGGAATACATTTAATCACAGTTGGTAACCCTAGGCACGTCCAGTTAGTCTAAACAGACATCTACATCGAGATACAAAATATTCAGTTTAGAGGGGTAGCTGGAGTGCTATTGCACGTAGATATAATTTAAAAAGGGAAGTGTACTGTATAAGAATTCTGTTCTCCATCCATTTGATAGCATTGACGATGCTCCACAGCAGGAGTGGGGTTGCAGGCTGGTGGTCTTCAAGGGGAAGTCTCATCCATTCTTCCTTTGCCATTCTCTAAATGACAAGCTATCTCCCTCAGATTGGTTATCAGCCAGATATGACATTGTGCAGGTGTATATGTTGCTTGTTTGCTTTGTAAGTCATCACATTCATTTCCTCTTGGGCACAGTGTGGAGCATTAGAAGGATTCACTGGCTGTTTAACAACCTGATAGGCTGCATTGTAAATGCTTCTTGCCTGGCCACCTTCAAGTCTTGGAGCTGGACTTTGAACCTGGAACCTACTGGCTCAGAGGCAGGAGAGCTAACTGTGCCATGGGAGCTGTTTATTTGTTGCTGATAATATACTGAGTGAGAATTCATGTGGAGGAGAGGCTGGGAGAGGCTGGGATACCACCAATCCCGCTTTCCAAAGTGACTTCACCACTGGGTCTTTGGTTGAGGGGAGGAGACCAGGAACATCCACGCACTCCACCCAACTGCACCCCACCCCCCCACACTGCACCCCGCCCCCCCACACCGCACCCCACCCCGCCCCCAGCACCGCACCACACCACACCCCGCCCCTCCACACCGCACTCCCACACCGCATCCCCCACCACACTCCCTACACCGCGCCCCACCCCCACACTGCACCCCACACCGCACCCCGCCCCCCCCACACTGCCCCCCCACCCCACCCCCACACCCCACCCCCACACCGCACCCTGCCCCCCCACACTGCACCGCACCCCGCACCCCCCACACTGCACCCCGACTCCCACCCTGCCCCTACACCGCGCCCCACCCCCACACTGCACCCCATCCCCCCACCCCACCCTGCCCCCCCACCCCACCCCCACATCCCACCCCCCCACCCTACCCCCACACCCCACCCCCACACCCCACCCCGCCCCCCCCCACCCCCACACCCCACCCCCCCACCCCACCCCCACACCCCACCACGCACCCCCCACCCTCACACCCCACCCCGCCCCCCCACCCCACCCCCACACCCCGCCCTCCCCACCCCCCTCACCCCACACCCACACCCTGCAGCATAAATTTCTGAATTAGTTCAGGAAGGAGTGAAAATCCTGTGAAACAGGCTCCATCTCAAACCACTTAGATGATGCTAGTTCTTCACTGATTAGCCTGGGACCAGTAATATTTATTGTCATTTTCTCTGACATAACAAGCTACGTTTACTTTAGAAACTGTAGCCATTAGTAACTTGGTAAATTATTTGCAAGCAGATGAATTGGTGTTTCAACGTTCAATCTCTGCCTTTAAGGGTTACAGAAGTCCCAGAGATATTTGATCGTCGAGTTCACCTCTACTGATTTGGCTGAGCAAACCCCAGCCACTGAGCACTGAGAAGTGAAGGAGGCGTTGCAGGTACACAAGTGAAGTCTGATGCAGTATGTTTTGAGGATCATCGATGCCAACCTTGCGACATCTGACATGCCCAGAGGAAGGTCAGAGGCGGAGCAGCTGCAGGGAGTTCCCCCCAAAGCACCAACAACGACTACATGAACTGCCAATTCTGTGGACGGTCCATGATGACCCTGCACTGGACTCTTCAGGCACGAGAGGACCCGCTGAAGACAATTACATCATTTCAGCTGGGACTTACTCGAACGACAAGGAGTCTTTCTCGCAGCGATGGCATTTTCACAGAATTTGAAACAGAGGAAGAGTCAAAAAGCAAAATCAAGTCTACATAATATTTAGATTATTGCTCATAGCGACCACAGTTCGAACTTAGAGACAAATGATAAATTTCTCCTGGTTCTTTGACTGCAACACAGCAAGAAAGGCAACTTAGTGCTGCCTGCTGAATTCACTGATCTCAGCAAACAGCCAGATACTGACACTAATATAAGAAAAATAAAAAAATGCTGGAAAAACTCAGCAGCTTTGGTGGCGCCTATGGAGAGAGAAACAGAGTTAACATTTCAAGTCCAGAGCTCTGAAGAAGAGTCACACGGACTCAAAACGTTAACCCTGTTTCTCTCTCCACAGATGCTGCCAGACCTGCTGAGTTTTTCCAGCATTTTCTGTTTTTACTTCAGATTTCCAGCAGCTGAACTACTTTGCTTTCATCAGATGCTGACACTACCCTGTATCTTAGAGGATTAGAGGCAAGTTCTGCACGTGGTGAGACATTAGGTACAACTGAGCTGCAGCCAGGTTTGGGGTTGTGAGGGGAGGGCAAGGGTAGTGGAAGTGGCAGCTCAATGGAGGGCAAGGTCACACCTGAGCTGCACCGGACTCAGATGAGCACTTTGGGCAGTGCATGGACAAATACTAATACATGGGTACATTGGGAAGCCTATCAGCCTACAGTCAATGTCAATGTCGAGCACCAATTTGGCACAGGGTTTTGTGCAGAACTTGGAGTGTGTCCTTTCCAGCAAAGGAGCGGTGACCAATTCCCATTTGCTCACTTGTGGATCCAACCATGATGCAGCTGATGTCCCAGCTTCCATTGCAGCACAAGCAGCGACCACCGGATATCTGAATGTTGCTGTCATTCAAGGTCAGCTCACTGCCGGGCGAGCTCAGTGTGCTGCTATCACAGCTGTGGATTACCGGGTATGCAAGGCAAGCGTGCAGGGTCTCAGCAGGTCCAGCGATCTGTCCTCCAAGAGGATTCCTGGGGCACCACCCAGGGGGATGTGACAGTGCCTCCATGCAGCAAGAGCTCGCAGGATGAGAGCATTCATTTGCCCACCCCTGCCACTCTGCTGTTTACCTGTCAGCCAGCCAGCCCAGACTGCTGCCAACCCACGCCAAGCACCAAGTCCAGAGCTCCCCGAGGTCGTTCTAGCTCCAAGGTCATCTGCAGCTTCCTCCACTGAAAGTCCATAGTCTTCCGCCAGCCCCTGGGGTGGCACTGTGTAGGAGCAGCAGGATGGCCAAAGGCTCACAGAGGACAAGCACTAATGGAATGCACAAGGGCGATTAATTGACTTGTGTGTGCAAAATGACATGATTTAATTTATAAATTTAGTTTGGAATGTTTATTTTGTGGCGAATTTTTGTTTTTGCATTACAGCCAAGTGGACAACGTGACGGTCAGTGACAGAGGGAAGGTAAAGGTGCAGGACTGTTGGTGAATGAGGAGTCGGGTTGTAGTTACTGGTATCATGCTCGGATGAATTCTTCATGGACAGCCCGGCCATAAGGAGGTTGTCTAGCTTGTCCCTTTCTCTTCCTCCTTTCTTCCTCATGCTGCTCTCCTCAAGATGGCAAAATGGTGCAGTAGGCAGCATATCACCATAAATCTTGATATCTGCTGTGCTGAGCGCTGCAAGGCTCCTCTAGAGCTGAAATCGAAAGAAAGATGCTGGTAAAACTCAGCAGGTCTGGCAGCATGTGTGGACAGAGAAACAGAGTTAACGTTTCGAGTCCGTATGACTCTTCTTCAGAGCTGAAGAGAGGTAGAAATGTGATGGGTTTTATATTGTTGACAGAGGTGGAGGAGGGGGTCGGGGGGGGGGAGGGGGTGGTTGAGGAGCAGGTAGAGCGAAATAGTTGATCAGAGATAGGTGGGTTCTCAGGCGAGATTGACAAAGATGTCATGGACACAAGACAAAGAGATTTAAAGTTTTGGGCAAGACATGTCGGGGGGAATGAGAGGAGGAATTTTTTTTTACACAATGGAACTCGCTGTCTATGTTGGGGGTGGAAGTAGGAACATTATTCCAATCAGGAAATTGGATGGACACTTGAAGGAAATTAACCTGCAGGGCCAAGGGGATCGAGGGGGAAAATGGGAGTGACTCGATTGCTCCATGGAGAGCCAGCATGGGCCATGGGTCTCTTTCTGTGCTGTAAATGGCTGACTCGAGATTGCAAATATCCCCAGTTCTAGCTTGGGACAGAGTTCATTTTGGGCATTAATTGTCCACTTAAGGGCATCACACAGTTCACAGGTAGGGGTCCCACCTGATGCCACTGCCCTCAACGTATTTTTTTTAATTCATGGGATGTGGGCATCGTTGGCAATTGCTGTGGATTTGTCCTTCCCTAAAGGACATTAGTGAACCAGATAGGTTATTTACAGCAATCCAGAATTTTGTTGAATTCAAATGGCGCCATCTGCCAAGGTGGGATTTGAACCTGGGTCTGTAGAGCATTCCCCTGGGTCTCTGGAATACCAGTCCAGTGATAATACCACCATGCCACCACCTCCCCCTATGATCATGGGGCATGAGGGAAGGTGGCAGGCAGGCTGATGATGGCACAGTGTCCTTGTACAGGGGTCACCCTCCACCCACTTGCTTTCCTGCCCATGGGTAGCCTGTAAAATTCAGCCCACTGTTCTTCACCAAGGTTCAGGTGGGAGAATTTCTCTTTGCTCATCCTGGGCAGGTATGAGCTTCCTCTGAGGGCCCTTTGTTCTCTCCTCCTTCTCCTTTTCCCGATAGCTTGTTTTGCTCTGCAATCCCCATGGCTGCTGGCTTGCTGATAGCTCCACACATCTACAGAGCAAAGGCCTAATGACCCAAGGGAATCTCTCCCACCAGATGTCTCAGCTGCCTCTGGAATGGTGTGAGCTGTTGCAACGCCCTTCTGCAGAAGTAGGGTACAGCCAAATGAATTCTGCTGACTGTGACTACGGAGAGGTATCCCAAATGACGAAACATCCTGTTGAATGCCCCCTACGAGCAGAGCCACGTGCCCTTGAAGATCTTCAATGCCTGAGCCAGAGGCTGCATGGAATAGTGACGAGGGAAGGTGTAGCAACACCACAGGAAGGCACCTTGTCTTTATTCTCCTGGGTATTCCAAGGGGAATGGCTGCACCCATGTCTGGGAGCAACGGGTATAGACGCAAAGTACTGCGGCTGCTGGAAATCTGAAATAAAAACAGAAAATGCTGGAAAAACTCAGCAGGTCTGGCAGCATCTGGTGGAGAGAGAAACAGAGTTAATGTTTCAGGTCTGTATGACTTTTCTTCAGAACTAAAGAGCTGCTCTTTAGAGAAGCCAGACCTGCTGAGTTTTTCCAGCATTTTCTTTTTTTATTATCTGGGAGCAATTGGTTTGTGCAGAAGCCTTGAAGTCAGCAAATACTCCTTCAGCAGCTGACCCTGCCACTCTGTGGAGACATCTGTAACTTGAAACGAGTACGAAAAGCACCAGACGCTTGTAGAATTGTAGCAACAGTCAGACGAACTCTACCAACCACTAACCTGATAATCCCTTTCTTTAGTGCTGCTGTTGGGTGCTCCCTACTGCTGGCCTTCATGATTAGCTGTGCAAGGTTAAGCCCAGGACATTAGCTGGAGCATTGAGCTTCAAAATGGCACCCGCTGGCATCAAATTAGCGTTGCTGGTTGGTGTCACAAATTGTCGGTTCTGCATGTTTCTGATGGGTGTTCGCTGCATGTGCGCTAATGCCTGTAACAAGATGGTGTCTGGCATGATTCACCTCGCAAGTTTGTGCATGTGCCCGGACACCATTTTGGCGCTCTGAGTGCACCCAAAAAATGTTTCGTCCAAAATGTATATCCGTTCTTAATTATAACAATTATAATTAAGCTCAATACATTTCCTTTCCCTCTGCGGCCTAAGGATGTTGATATATGTGACCACTTGATGTACTTGACTCTCCATTGTAAATATATTTATTGTCACTGATGCTTTGGGTATTGCCAGCTGCAGGCTTTCTGATTGACTGGAGGCAGCTGCTGAAACAGTCAACCATACATAAATATATACACCTAAGGCTAAATTATGGCAAATATTTTAGACAGCAAAAGAATCAAAGTGGAGTAAGGTTGACAAAAAACTTTGCTGTATTAAGTTGCGCAGGCATTGACCTTATTAAAATGCTCATGTGCCTGAGCTACATGCAGCTCTAGCTATAATTCAATCAACCTCTATCACATATATCAAAGCTGCCAAAGAAGTGAGAGCAGTTAGTGCTTGCAAGAGGCAACAGGGCAAAATGATCTCACCAAACGCTCAGCAACTTTAAATAAAAATACAAACCCTTAATAAATCAAATGTTCTATTTTTAATATATGTTATGGAGGCACAGTTCTCAGGAAAGCAGCTTGCTGGACCTTTTGTTTACAGACAGATGAAAGGAAATGAATTAAGTGAGTGGGTGAGCTGTACATTATTTTCACTGCGATGGCATATTTCACAAATAACATGATTTTTAATTCCGTTTACATCGTTGCATTGTACGTTTGTTCTCAAATGAAATGAGGATTGGCAAATGGGTTGCCAGAGGGACAAGGGCCCATTTCAGACTGCTGCTGCCTTTCCCTCACGACAGAAAATCACACATCTGATGGTCTGGAACTTGTTCTGTGAACGTACTCTAGATGTTGATGGATTTCACTGCAGTTGGTAGGTGGCATTCCAGCTCATAATACGATGACAGATTTCATCAAACATGGAGCTGGCTATTATTATGAAGGATTAAGAGGTGTTTATGGCACATCTGTGTGGGCTATAACCACTCCAAGCTCTACTCTGTAAGTCACTATATTATAAGTACTTCATTTGTTGTAAGCCCTTTGGGACATCCTGAGGTCATGAAAGGTGCTATATAAATTCAAGTTCTTCCCTTCTGTCATTGGATTCATCAAATTCAATGCTGTAGGGTGACTTCCCTTCTCCATAAATGATGACACTGTCCTTTCATTTTAACAGGGAAAGGTCAATGATAGTATATGAACTGCAGTCATTTTGTTACAAAATTAAGCGAGATTGTTTTGATTGTAATCTTGTTCTTTAATATCCAAATTTAATTGAAACAACATTGCAAAGGCTTTATAAGGCTCTGGTCAGACCACATTTAGAATATTGTGAGCAATTTTGGGCCCCGTATCTCAGGAAGGATGTTCAGGCCCTGGAGAGAGTCCAGAGGAGGTTCACGAGAATGATCCCAGGAATGAAAGGCTTAACATATGAGGAACGTTTGAGGACTCTTGGTCTATACTCAATGGAGTTTAGAAGGATGAGGGGGGATCTGATTGAAACTTACAGAATACTGAAAGGCCTGGATAGAGTGGACGTAGGGAAGATGTTTCCACTAGTAGGAGAGACTAGGACCCGAGGGCACAGCCTCAGAGTAAGGGGAAGACCTTTTAGAACAAAGATGAGGAGAAACTTCTTTAGCCAGAGAGTGGTGAATCTATGGAATTCATTGCCACAGAAGGCTGTGGAGGCCAGGTCAGTGAGTGTATTTAAGACCGAGATAGATAGGTTCATGATTAGTAAGGGGATCAAAGGTTACGGGGAGAAGGCTGGAGAATGGGGTTGAGAAACTTATCAGCCATGATTGAATGGCAGAGCAGACTTGATGGGCCGATTGGCCTAATTTCTGCTCCTATGTCTTATGGTCTAACACTTGTCTTGCAGTACCCGTTATTGTCAAATGATGAACTTAATTGTATTTAGAACAATTAATATCCCTCCGAAGGAAGTAAAATGTAATTATTTTAGGTAATTTAATCTTAACAAGCTGACATTGGCTGTGCTAATTGTGGTACCACGTACCGTAACTGTTCTGAGAACGTTTCACATTTTATACAGAAGTTGCATATTGCTGTTAACCCAGCAGTTTTGAGGCAGATAGGGCAGTAACTATTGCAACTAATTCCATCGAGGAAAAAATATCAGGTAATAAGAGTAGAGAAAAGTGGCAATCATTTTTGTGGGTGTCACTGGCAAGGCCAGCGTTTGTTGCCCTTGAACTGAGTGGATTGCTAGGCCATTTCAGAGGGAAATTAAGAGTCAACCACATCGCTGTGGGTCTGGAGTCACATGTACGCCAGACCAGGTGAGGATGACAGATTTTCTTCCCTAAAGGACATTAGTGAACCAGATGGGTTTTTACAACAATCGATGATAGTTTCATAGTCACCATTACTGAGATTAGCTTTATAATGCCAGATTTATTAATTGAATTAAAATTACACCAGCTACTGTGATGAGATTTGAATCCATGACTCAAAGCATTAGCCTGGGCCTCTGGTTGCTCATCCAGTGACATTACCACTGCACCATCATTTTCCCCAAATGCTATTTACATTCATTTATGAATAGTTTCCCAGTAGGTTTTCATGTATTGCTGTCTGTGGTCTAAATCTTAACACAAATATCAGGGAATGCTTCTGAATGTTAGAGATCAGTAGGGAAATTGCCTGGTTAAAGACATTTGCTAAGACTATGGGGGTGAAAATGGTCTTAGGCTCTAGCGCACAATAAGCGATAGCTGATAGACAACTGGTTTTGTATGTGACTTACACGAAATCGGTGCAGAAGAGAAATCGGGTGAGTGCAAACTGTGCTGCTGATTCACTATTGCATGCTTTGTGCTAAAACTGATGCAGTAATTCATTTCCTCTATTTAAGTGGATAACTCAATGAGAGACTCTGCTTTTAATGACTACAAGAAATAGGATTGCCAACCCTCCAGGACTGGCCTGGAGTCTCCAGGAATTGAAGATCAATCTCCAGGACATTGCTATGTGCAACCCTGGAGAAAAATCATTGGGACATTAAAAAAGATTTAAAAAAAAAAATTTCTTTGAACATTTCTGTTTACCACATATAAAAATATTGAAATGGGGGTTTAAAAAAAAAGGCTGTTTGGCTGACGGTCAAGCATCATCCAATTGGGTAATGAGTCTTTTTGCTTTCCAATTGGCGTAGGAAGACAGTACATGATGGGGATGGATGTCCGTGAAGGTAGCGCATCACATGGATAGGGTTCCGAAGAAGGGTCATATGGACTTGAAACATTAACTCTGTTTCTCTCTCCAAGATGCTGCCAGCTCTGCTGAGTTTTTCCAGCATTTTCTGTTTTTATTTCAGATTTCCAGCATCCACGGTATTTTGGTTTTATTATACAAGGATGGATGTGCTGGCCAACTAATGGCTGGAGTGTGTGGGGGCAGGTCATGTCGTAAAACCTCCGGGAATACATTTAATCACAGTTGGCAACCCTAACAAGAAGTGTGTTGCCATTAGCTCTTCAGTGTGACTTTGGGGGTGATTTTAACTGAGTGGAAACTGCCCAACCAAACAGGCGGGAAAACGTGTCCAAAGTTGGCGGGGTCCTTCTTTACATCTGCACGCTGCACCTTGATGACTTCATCAGCGCCCAACTGCAATTTTAACTGAAGCCTGCGCAGGGAAGCTTCCAATGCTTTCCCACCACCAGGTGAAAAACAGTCAGGAGCTATTAGGAAGAAGAAGAGGCAGAAAACAGAAGTTGTTGGCTATCCTTTGAGGGGCTAGGAGAAGCGTGAGTTCTGCTCTGGACCTCACAAGGAAAGTGAAGCTTTCTCCTGTCCTCGACTTGCCTTCCCTACCCCTGCCTCAGCCGGAGGCCACCCTGAGATGGTGCGGCTGATTCCACCGCCTACCTCGCATTGGCCGGTGCCCTCAAGACCGTGCAATTTTTCGCAACTTTCCACCTGCTGCGGGCTGAAAGTTGGCTGATGGGCTGTCCTCAGCCTAACCACCTTCAGCTGCTTCGTCAATGACCTTCCTTCCATCATAAAGGTCAGAAGTGGGGATGTTCGCTGACGATTGCACAATGTTCAGCACCATTCGCGACTCCTCAGATCCTGAAGCAGTCCATGTCCAAATGCAGCAAGACCTGGACAAT
Source organism: Carcharodon carcharias (assembly GCF_017639515.1). NCBI lineage: Eukaryota > Metazoa > Chordata > Chondrichthyes > Lamniformes > Lamnidae > Carcharodon > Carcharodon carcharias. Next base: position 6,656,445 of record NC_054481.1, on the reverse strand, counting down.
ATCCAGGCTTGGACTAACAAGTGGCAAGTAACATTCATGCCACACAAGTGCCAGGCAATGACCATCTCCAACAAGAGAGAATCTAACCATCGCCCCTTGACATTAAAAGGTATTACCATCGCTGAATTCCCCACTCTCAACATGCTGGGGGTTACCTTTGACCAGAAACTGAACTGGACTAGCCATATAAATACTGTGGCTACAAGAGCAAGTCAGAGGCTAGGAATGCTGCGGCGAGTAATTTACTTCCTGACTCCCCAAAGCCTGTCCACCATCTACAAGGCACACGTCAGGAGTGTGATGGAATACTCCCCACTTGCCTGGATGAGTGCAGCTCCCACAACACTCGAGAAGCTTGACACCATCCAGGACAAAGCAACCCGCTTGATTGGCATCACATCCACAAACATTCACTCCCCTACCATTGACATACAGTAGCAGCAGTGTGTACCATCTACAAGATGCACTGTAGGAATTCACCAAGGCTTCTTTGACAGCACCTTCCAAACCCACAACCATCTAGAAGGACAAGGGGGCAGCAAACACATTTGAACACCACCACCTGGAAGTTCCCCTCCAGGCCACTCACCATCCTGGCTTGGAAATATATTGCTGTTCCTTCACTGTCGCTGGGTCAAAATCCAGGAGCTCCCTCCCTAACAGCACTGTGGGTGTACCTACACCACAGGGATTGCAGTGGTTCAAGAAGGCAGCTCACCACCACCTTCTCAAGGGCAACTAGGGATGGGCAATAAATGCTGGCCCAGCCAGCGAAGCCCACATCCCGTGAATAATTTTTTAAAAATGAAACCTGTAACCTCAGGCCTCACTCCTGGAGCTGCAAGTTACTTTCCAACTCTGCCTGAAACCCAACCAGAATTACAATCAGGGATCTGTGACAGACCAATTGTGTGGGTGGTAAAATTGGAAATCATGGCTGTGGAAGGAAGTAAATTACTGCATCAGCTTTAGAGTAGTAGTCAGTTTTGGATTTATATTTATTTCCTCGCTGTAACTATAAGTCTGTGTTGAAGATAGTGACATGGTCTTAACTTCACTTTCTGATCAATATTTATGACAGAAAAGGAAAAATACAAAGAAGACAAGCAAAAAGAGGATATACTGATCCAGAAAATCCAGAAATTAGTAGAGAAAAGGGACTTTCTGGTGGAAGATGCAGAGGTGGAGAGACTAAGGTAAAAAGTTGGATGCTGACAGAGTACCTTATTTATTTATGATTTGTTTTCTATCTGTTTGCTTTCATCACCTTTTGTGGGGACATAGGTTCTTAACTCGTAAAGGAGGGAAAAAAAGAGATTCAGTCCTTCTCAAATAATGTCATGTATTTTAACAGTTCATGAACATTGAGCAATGGGATCTGTGACTTCAACCTCATGGTGTTGTTACCAAATTTAGATAGAGTACCAGCATAAGCTGCAGTGCAAAGAAAAGTTCCTCTTTACAACCTGAAGCATTATATTCATGTGTGTGGACAGTTTAGGCCTCTTGTTGTTCATTTCACTTTGGGGGGGTGGGGTTTCTGATTTTAAATTTTATTAATCAAATATGTATCACTTCTGAAAAATGCAGGTTTGAACATTTCTATCCAAAACAAATATTTGAATTTTTCTAGCTGTGGTCTGGTAAGTATTTTATCTCCAACTCATGTTAAGTTGGTATAGTATATTGTAAGCTCTGAGCACTTTGTTAGATTGTCCTCTCTGCTGGGGAGGTGTAAAGAAGTTCAAAAGTGGCAGACCCGCCTACACTCCTGCAACCAGAATCGACAGTGAGTTTATCTCAGTGGGATATGCAACAGAAAGATATTGTCATATACCACACTTGGTGTACAATTGAAAGATTGTAGACATACCCCAGAATCTCCATTAATCATTTGCAATATGATAAAAATTTGCAACAGAATTTATTCCTGTAGCTTTATTGACAATGGCAGTAGTGTTTTTTGGAGACTGCTGGCCATATGGGTAATTGACGAGTTGTTATAAGTTGAATTTGTTTCAAATATCTTTCTTTAAAATTGAGAAAACCAGTTGAATGGCTAAACCTCACGGGCTGACTTTAGGGACCCGATGGCGCGTTTGAAGACAGGGAGAGGGCTCAAAGGGTAGTGCGTGGCCTACCACCACCTTCCCAACCTCCTCGCCACCACACCCCCCCCCCCCCCGACTTAACTTCAGTCGGGCCTCCAATAACCTCTTATTCTTTGGGGAGTGGCCACCGCTCGATACTGGCGCTGCTGGGACTATAGCTAGCCAATCGGATTGGTTGGCAGCTCTCCAAGGCAGGCGCCCTCCCCAGATGGGGCAATTCATGCCCACTGAGCGTAAAATAGCTGCGGGGCAGCGGCTTTTTTGTGGGCGGGCTTCCAACCAACTTTTTAGTTGAGGGGGGTGGTGGGATGGTGGGGGTACAGGGATCACTGCACCCTGGAAAATCCTGCCCCGTGTTACAGACTGCAATGTTTTGGGTTGTTACTCTAGAATGGGCCAAATCTTCCAGAGACTGGACATATGACCTAAGATGCACGCAGGACCCTGGGGAAGTCCTGACACACGGATCTACATGGGAATTGCCCAGGAAGTTTAAACTTCCCCTGTTCCCTGGGACCCTCTGTGAATGTCTCTGACTTGGAGGCAGAGTTGGCGACTTGGAACAGATCTGGGGGACTTGCCTGGATATGTTAGACGGATTAAAACCTAGTCTAATACACAGCTGACACTCCCAATCAACCCCCATGACCCCTCGACTACCCTGCGACCTGACTAACCTCTGACCACTTGACTACACCAAAGAGCAGACCCGCCTACACTCCCGCAGCCAGACCCAACTACTCCCCCAACTATACGATTACCCCTCCAATCCGACTACCCTCCTGTCCCAACCCGAACACCCTCCACAACTACTCAACCAGCCCCAAACCACCAGACTACCCACCTGACCCAACCTGAGAGCCTCCCCAAACTAATTACGCCCTCTGACCACCCGACCACCCCTCTGACCACCCGATTACTCTCCTTATGCCTGCGACCAGGAGTATGCCTTGATAACACCCATAGGAAACCCAGGGCTCACACCGAGAGCTGAAATCTGGTCACTGTACTTTGAGCAGGGATTTAATGTGCTGCCACAAGGTTTCCTCTTCTTCAGTCAGTGCAACAATTAACATACTCAGAAAATGACTTACATTATAAACCACTAGAGACATTTATTGATTTTTTTTAGTGAAGTTGCAAATTGTGTACAGTGAATTCTATTATTTACAATTATTTCTATTTGGAAGATCAAAAATAACAAGGTGCTTCACTAGGTCCTACACTAACCTTCACTGTAAATTTGATGGCGATGTAGACGTTCATTGCTGGCTGGCTAATGGAATTTCTGGCCTCCCTGTGCCTACAGTGAGTTCAGCGGACTGTGACAAAGTCAGCATCAGATCTAGCTTTCAAAAAATGCATCCCTCAAACTCATTCAGAGCAGCAAATCAAACACAGCTTAAAAGATACAAAGAATGTTCATTTTTAAACATGATGCCTTGACACAAAATATAGGACCCCATGCCTCATGATGTAAGAGGATGCAGTGATTCTTGATTTGACATGGTTGAGATATAGGAGCAAAAGAATGTCTAGAACAGCGTACTTTGAACTGACAATGAATACAAAGGGAAAGTTTGGGAAAAGGGACTTTAAGAAAATAGAGATGAAAGTTAAAATGTAAATAATATCCTTTGCTATGTATTAAAGGGTTGCCTGCTGGGGGAAGGGTACATTATTAGGACAGTGCAGATTGCTGAAAATGCAGAGTGCTGGATGCAGTGTCCTGTATTATCATAACACCTTTGTCATTTTTGAGCACTGCAAGCTTCCAAAAAGTGAATAGAGAGTTGAGACAATGTTTACTATTCTCAAGTAATGCACGATAACTGTTTTGAGAATGAAATGTAAAGTTTAATCAACGGCTGGTAAGTTTCAGGTTAATCTACGATCTGCCAGCTTCTAAGTATGGTGCTCAGTTAAGCTCAGGGTTAAAACCCATGCTCAGGTTGACATGTTGCCCTGCATTGAAACCGTGCAATACCTAGCTGAGGATGCTGATACAGGGAGAAGCAGAGTTAACGTTTCGAGCCTGCGTGACCCTTCTTCAGAGGGCCCTGAGGAAGAGTCATACGGACTTGAAATATTAACTCTGTTTCTCACTCCACGGATGCTGTCAGATCTGCTGAGTTCTTCCAGCATTTTCCGTTTTTATTTCAGATTTCCAGCATCCGCAGTATTTTGCTTTTATGCTGATACAGGGTACGAACAGTAAACCCTGTTCCATTTACTGTCACTGATGTTCCACGTCTTAATGAATGTAGAAATTCACCACAAACCAACTAAAACACATTCGTATATGTTGTGTGAGGGGTAAAAATGACTCACTTTCTACAGGGAAAGAGAAGAGGACAAGGAAATGGAAGAATTTGTCCAATCTAAGTTAAGACCACTGAAAAATGTAACTAAAGCACCTGCAGGTAAGTGATGACAAGTACTTTACTTGTATTAATAAAGAGGCTAATAAGAGTGAGGAACTTCAGATAATTACTATCAGCAGAGAAAAAGTACTGGAGAAAATCTAAAAAATCCCCAGGACCTGATGATCTACATCCTAGGCTGCTAAGACAGGTAGCTGTAGAGATATGATAGTGAATGCACAGATAATTTTCCAAAATCCCTTAAATTCTTGAATAGTCCCAAGAGGTTGGAAGTTAGGAAATGTAGCATTGCTATCCAAGAAAGGAGGGAGTGAGAAAACTGGCAACTACCGGCCAGTTAGCCAGATCGGAAAGAGTGTTGGAGTCTATTATTAGGAAGTCTTAACAAAGCACTTAGAAAATAATAGTAAGTTTAGACAAAGTTAACATGGAAATCATGTTTGACAAATTTATTAGTTTTTTGAGAATGTACTTAGTAGGGTAGATAAAGGGGAACCGGTAGATGTACTCCTCCTCCTTCAGGTACCATACCCTAAGAGTTTGTTGGTGATCATGGGCTTCCATTGGATTGGTCCTTGATTATGCTTGGCAAAATACTGCAGTGGTTTGCCATTGCCTTCTGCTAACCAGGAAACGCTCCCACTCCTACCGCCTTCCATTAGGGGTATTGGACGGATTTACAAGCTGATAATCAACCTGTTTGGCCACATTATGAACACACCTTCTGTGGCCATCAAGTCCTGGAGTGCAACTTGAACCCGGAGCTTCTGTCCCAGAGGTAGGGACGCCATCCTGAGTACCACAAGACCTCCTGAGTAGATGTACTATACTTGGATTTCCAAAAACATTCTCTATGGGGTCACACAAAAGGTTAATATGCAAGATAAGGGCTCCTGGAATTGATGGTAATATATTAGCATGGATGGAGAATTGGTTAACAGACAGAAAACAAAGAGTCGGGATAAATGGGGCACTTTCAAATTGACAAGCTATAACTATTGAAGTGCCACAAGGATCAATGCTGGGGCCTCAGCTATTTACAGTCTATATTAATGACTTAAAGGAAGAGACCAAGAGTAATATACCTAAGTTTGCTAATGATATAAAATTAGGTGGGAATGTAAGCTGTGAGGAGGACACAAAGAGGGTCCAAAGAGATATAGACAGGTTAACTAAGTGGGCAACAAGGTGGCAGATGGAGTATAATGGGGAAATGTGAGGTTGTTCACTTTGGTAGTAAAAATGGAAAAACAATGTCTTTTAAAAGGCAGGAATTTTTAAAATGTTTGTGTCTGAAGAGCCTTGGGTATACTCATAAAAGGAAACACAAATGTGGCATGCAGTTACAGCTAGGAAGGCAAATGGCATTTTGGCCTTTATTGCAAGGGGATTGGAGTACTAGAAAAAGGAAGTTTTGCTACAATTGTACAAGGATTTGGTGATATCAGACCAGGAGCATCGTACGGCGTTTTGATCTCCCTGTCTTGGAAAGAACATACTGGCCTTGGAGGCAGTGCAGTGAAGGTTCACTAGATTGGTTTCTGGGATGAGAGGGTTGTCCTGTGATGTGAGGCTGAATAAATTGGGCCTATACTGTCCAGAGTTTGGAAGAATAAGAAATGACCTAATTGAAACATACTAGATTCTGAAGGGGCTTGATGGGGTGGACTGAGAGGTTATTTCCCCTGGCTGGGGAATCTAGAACATGGGGGTACAGCCTCTGGATAAGGGGTCAATCATTTAGGGCTGAGATGAGGTGAGATTTCTTCATGCACGGTCGTGTGAATCTTTAGAATGATCTACCCTGGAGGGTGGATGCTCCATCATTAAGTATATTTAAGACTGACATCAATAGATTTTTGATCTCTCAGGGAATCAAGGGATTTAGGGAGCAGGTGGAAAAGTGAAGTTGAGGTAGAAGATCAGCTATGATCATACAAAATGGTGGAGCAGCTCAAGGAACCGAACGGTCTACTCCTGTTCCTATTTCTTATGTTTTGAAAACCGAATAACATTTTGAAAGTAAAAACATCAAAGAAATGGAAGGAGAAGATCTCATTTAGCCTATCGAGCCTGCTGCCGATCTAGACAAGGTCCAATGTACACTGTCTTGAACTCCAACCCAGCTATTTCATCTCCTGGGGAAATTTCTACATACATAGTCCCTGATCCTCAAAAATAATCACACAAAACTCTTGAATATTCTTTGGTCCTCGCACTTCAATCATAGTTTGCTTGCCTTCAAATACAACACCTTCCATGCCCTGACCTAACAGCATAAGAAACATCTCCTAAGGAACATTTGCCTACTTGAGCCTGTAACCTCTAACTCTTTAACATCCCATTCTATTTTACCTTATATACTCATTCAACTCATCATTGAAGGAACTGATCAACGCAGCATTAACACCTTTTCAGGGAGTCCGTGCATGCAGCTGCTGCCCTGAAAGGTGGGGGCGGGGTAGGGTGGAGAGCCCTGTACTTTAATTCTGTAAATGGAATATATTAAACACTACAAATATGTAGAACTTTGTATAGATTTAAATTGGCAGTTTCAAAATATCAGCATTAAATCTGTGTTCAGCCAAGACTATATTAGTCCTTCAGATCACTGGTTCTCAAACATGTTTTGATGGAAGGACCCCATTTCAAATGGATTAGTAATCAAGGACCCCTCCTTCTAAACTATAATACTTTATAATACAAAAGTGCTGCAAGTAAGGAATGTTGTAATAATGCTTTTAAGCAAACAGGTTATTTACCTGTGAGATGGGTGTGTCTCCTGCTTAGTGTGAGGGTTGAAAATGGCACTTGTAAATGATTGACAGCTGTTCAATCCAATCAAAAGTCACCAGTGATTGGTTGCTGACCAGTCAGAAAGAGAGGCAGGAACATATATAAACATTTTTAAAAAAATGTTTATATATGTATAAATATATATGCAAGTGTGTATGTAAAATAATTAAAAGTTAATTATATAAATGCATTCCAGCATTTCTTCCATTGAGTAAAGCTAAAGACTAGCTTTTAAAATACAATTTGATCTATTCCTCTTCACAAACCGAACCCACTAGTGGGTCATATGATTGACGCGTTAAAGAACCAATTAATATGAACCTCTGTTCCTGTTTGGCCCTTTCCAGCTAATTAATGCACAGAGAGATAATGCTCATTGAGGTTGGGGGGGGTGATGGGAGGTTAATGTTAACGTTAATGTTAAATCTATTGTATTCAAGTGGTCCTCAGTTGGAAACATTTTTATTTCAATATATTTTGCATCAATCTTGTGACTGAGGCGATTTAGCTCGTGGACACCCTGGAAAGTCCATTTGTAACCCAAGGGGCCAACAGCCCCCAGTTTGAGAATCACTGCTTCAGATTACCAACTGAAAAATATACTTGCAATTGCAGCTGCTTGGGAATCTTGAACATCTTGATTTTCTTTGTCACTAGATGAATTAGCAGCTTCATTGAAATACCAAAATGTGAAAGAGATATATATTTAAAAATCACTGTTGTGGTCATGGGTGTTCTTTTGAGGTTGGGGTGAAAGAGTATTATTTGGGTTGAATAGATGGAGTTTTACTCTGTATTTGGCCTGTGCTATACTGGCTACGGCTATGGAGCGTTTAAGGAGGTCATTGGTTGGGCGTGAAGTGGAAAAGTATTCTGTAATGTAGCACTGACATCCCTGAACTTCATGACAAGAAAAATTGAACAAAAACTATAAATATAACAACTATAACATTTATAATATCGGCTATAATTTCTTGGTACACAAGTTTTGATTGTTATTTGCATATACTTTTGGTGATTACTCCTTCATGCACCATTGTGTGTTGATAGCATGGAGCACAACGTTGTCATCCATCACAATAGCAACCGGTGGCAAAAGGTCAGATTCAAAATTAAATTAAATGATTGAGAGAGCTCACTGTTATTAAAATATCGGACGCCTCGGAGTTATTTCAAGGCTGTAATCTAATTGTGAGTGTCAGGTGAAAATGATTGTGGTTGATCAATCACCTGAAAGCTGAGATGAGACAGCTGCTTTGTAATCACTCCCAGCTATCCATTATTCTCGAAATAATGAAACATGTAAGATATTGCATTATTCAAAATCAAAGTTTTCTAATAGCCTAGAATGAGTCCGTGACATAATATGGTCAAGTTGTCCGGAAACTGGGATAATCAATCCATTTCCAAATTTCCTTTTAGGACAATTACCAATTCTTGGTCCTTCTAGTCTCAATAGACATTGAATGAATTGTCACACAATGCTAAGTACACAAAGTAAAAGCCCACTTTAAACCCTGGTCTGATTTTCTTTTCCATTGACTTCACTCTATAACTGGTGGCAGATGTTATTGATTGTTCTTTGCCTGGCCCATAAATGTTAAAATATTCCCAAATTGTATATGTCATGTCAAAATGAGCTGGACAGCTGTATAACTCTGCAATGTATTAAAATATTGTCAATAATAAATGTTTAAGTTTAAAGACAAATGTGGGGAAAGCAACATAGTGATTACAAAATCAGCTCCAATCTGACTAAAATATTGGTCTGAGAAGGAAGGAAGGACCTTTCTTTTGACAAGTAGGCTGACAGAGTCCCATTTGTGCTTCTCATAAGGCATGTCCTTCCTTATCAGGAGTTATTCAATTCAAAATTCAAACTTCTCTAAATAAGTGTGTTGAATTGAGCGAGTTCAAACTAAACACTTGATATTATTTAGACGTAGTTTGATTTTATATTTTGCTTGCAAGAAACACTGAGCTGGCCCAGTATGATAGATATGTAAGTACGACGATTATGGCTATGCTGCTTCAGAGAGAAAACGGATGGAAGATGATTTTACACGAGAGGATACTTCACAATTTTGAAACCTAACAATTGATTTTCTTAAATGGTTGGTTTCAAGACCCTTATGGTCTCTTGATTTTTATTCACTGTTGGAGTGAGTTTCAGTTATATTAATTGAGTCTTCTGATATTCCAATGGAAGAAAATTAGCCCTAAAGTTATCTAAGGTACATCACAGGAAGTTCTATAAACAGACATAAAAGTTCTAAGGGATATTATGGAACTCACATTCCACAGCTTTGCTACAATTAAAACAGAGGGTGATCTACAGGTGGCCTATTGACCTCTGGAAGCAATAATATTATACACAAAGGTAGTGTTGAGAACTGTGGGAGCTGTCTCCCAGAATGTCAACAGTTTGCCAAAAGTTACAAAAGCAGCAGTTGAGGTAATTATAGCATGTGTCGATCCAACTAAATCCCACTTGCTCTCCACTGCCCTCACACGATCCCTTCTCTTTCCAGAAATACATCTTCTCGCTAGTGTATGTCTCTTTCCTAGATCCATCATTTTCTCATTGAAATAATGGCCCAGATCTTACGAACTCTGGCTCCTCAGAGACTGATATAGACCCAGGATGTGCATCAGGACCCAGCGGAAATCCAGACGTGCTGATCTCCCTGGGAATTGCCTGGGAAGTTTGAACTTGCGATGGGCAATTCCCCTGCTCCCCGGACCCTCCACAAATGTCTCCAACTCTGAATTAAAACTGGAGACTTCTGAAAGTTCCATGGGACTTATCTGAATAGTTATCCAGGAAATGTTAGACAGAAAAATCCTAGTCTAACTCCTGGGTAACTGCAGAACTTACACTTCAATCACTCACACTGACCCCCCTGCCTTTCCCCTTGACCCCCAGTCTACACCCTGACCTGACAAGCGTCCAACCTGACAGCCCCCGACCCACCTGCCACCTCACCCGCCTGTCACCTCACCCACTTGTTATCCTTCCAACCTGCCCCCTACCCACTTACCACCCTACCATCACATCCACTTGCCATCCAACCTACCTCCCATCCCATCCACTTATCACGTCACCTAAATGCCACCCTACCCACTTCTCACCCACCCTATAGACTTCCCTTGCTCATCCTACCCTTGTACTCCACCTACCTACCTACCCACCCTACCCCATTCACTCATTCATCCACTCACCCCTTCACCCATTCACTAACATTCAGACTGAACATTTAAACTTACCTTACGGCAGCTAGTGCTGTAAAAAGAGGGCATGTCCTGTCTTCCTTCTGAAGCTACAGCACTGCGATGGTATTCTCCGAGGCATGCTGCGCTCCGCATTTCTGGAGAAATTGGAAGACCTGTCCAGAAATGTGGAGCAGCGTCAAGGCAGGAGAACATTCGAGCGGAGTGGCAACCCAACAATGATTCCCGCTTTGTGGAAGATTCAGGCCAATATTTACACAGGTTCATTTCGAGTATTGCTTCACCTGAGGCTGTGTTTTCTACTTCTATTGTTCTGGATAAGATGAAACAGCTGATCATTGTTTAAGCATCTAGTTCCTTTAGAATCCTAAAAGCAGCAATCAGGACAACTTTCAACCTTCTCTCTGCCAATGTGAACGTGCTCAGTTTATGTACTCGTTTCTTATAATCCAGTCCCTCCTCTCAGGGTTCCGCAGTCATTCTGATCATCAAAGACAGGTGAGCATTTGTGATGCGTGGGGCTTGGGTGACCTTGTGAAAGGTAACACAAAATACAGCAAGCAGTTAGGAAGGATAATGGTATGTTTGCCCTTCTGGCAAGGGGGTTGGAGTATAAGAGTAAGGAACTCTTGCTGCAATTGTACAGCACTTGGTGTGACCATCCCTGGAGTAGTGTACAGTTTTGATTTCCTTACCTAAAGAAGGATATCCTTGCCTTAGGGGTGGTCCAGCAAAGGTTCACGAGGTTGATTCTTGGGATGAGAGTATTGTCCTCTTAGCAGAGATTGAGCAGAATGGACCTATATTCTCTAGAATTTAGAATGAGATCCAATCTCATTGAAATGTATAAAATTCTGAGAGGGCTTGAAGGGTAGATGCTGAGAGGCCGTTCCCTTGGCTAGAGAGACTAGAATTCGGGGGTCATAGTCTCAGGATAAGAGACTAGATATTTTCAACTGAGGTGAAGAGGAGTTTCTTCACTCAGATGTTTGTGAATCTTTAATTGTGGATGCTCAACTGATAAGCATATTCAACGTTTATTATATTTTTGGATGTTATGGAGAGAAAGGAAAAGTGGAATTGAAGGCGCAAGATCAATCGAGATCTTACTGAATGGCAGAGCAGGTTTGAGGGGTTGTATGGCCTATTTCTTGTGCTGTTACTCAGAAGCAGAGTTCTTCTTTGTCTTTGGTAGAAATGTTTGCCTTTCTTAATTAAATCTTTCTACGTTAACGGAAGGAAATTGGATAGGCACTTGAGGGAAATGAACTTGCAGGGCTATGGGCATAGAGCGGGGAATTGGCTGGACTAGACTGATCTACAGAGAGCTGGCTTGGACTTGATGGGCTGAATAGGGGAAGTGGTGGTGTAGTGGTATTATCACTGGACTAGTAATCCAGAGATCCAGGGTAACGCTTTGGGGATCCGGGTTTGAATCCCACCATGGCAGATGGTGGAACTTGAATTCAATAAAAATCTGGAATTAAAAGTCTAATGACAACCATGAAACCATTGTTGATTGTCATAAAAACCCATCTGGTTCACCAATGCCCTTTAGGAAAGGAAAAAGGCTATGCTGGCCTAGCCAGTGATGCCCACACCTAATGAATATAAAAAAGCCTCCTCCTGCGTCAGTATGCGGTCTGTCTCTATGACTCCTCTTCAGCAATGTGTTTCTTGTACTAGGGAAACCAGGATTATAACCATAGCCTGAGAACTGTACACAGTATTTAAGTGCAGTCAACCAGTGATTTATAAAGCGACAGAATTGCCTTGCTAATTCATCTCAATATTGACCTTTTAATACATTACAGTGTCTGATTTGCTTTACTTTGTCAAATATTGGTTTTTTTAGCCTCTATTTATCGTCAATTGGATCCCCAGATTGATTTCATTTTCCTTGCAAAATATTTTCTGTTTAAGTAATGGACTCTTTAATTTTATGTGAAGCACTCTGCATGTCTCTCCATTCATTTTAATCTTCTGCCTGTCTGCACAGGTTCTCAATGTATTTAAACCTCCTGTAGTTTACCCTGTTCAGCCTGTCAGTCTACCACCTTCATTAATAAAAACAAAAAAAACAAAAAAACTGCGGATGCTGGAAATCCAAAACAAAAACAGAATTACCTGGAAAAACTCAGCAGGTCTGGCAGCATCGGCGGAGAAGAAAAGAGTTGACGTTTCGAGTCCTCATGACCCTTCGACAGAAGGGTCATGAGGACTCGAAACGTCAACTCTTTTCTTCTCCGCCGATGCTGCCAGACCTGCTGAGTTTTTCCAGGTAATTCTGTTTTTGTTTTACCACCTTCATTAGCTTTGTATCATCTGCAAATTTAGCCAATTACTTGGGACTCGTAGACTCAGATCATTTATGTAGATTTTAAATAAAGGAGGTCCTAAAATACACCTTCAATGCATCCTACTTGGAACATTCTCCAGGGCTGATGCCAATCCCTGGACCATACTCTGGGTTCAATTGCTTAACCCAGTGCATATCCATTGTGAAATATTGCCCCAAATCCTGCTCTTTACATTTTCTCAGTGGCATCCTCTTGAGCGAAACTGTATCAAAGGCTTTTCTGAAATTTAAGTGCACTACACCTACTATTTTAAATATATTAGGTCCTTTGTCACACCTCAAAGAAAAGCACTAAATAAAATCATAGAATGGTTGCAGCACAGAAGGAAGCCATTCTGCTCATCATATCTGTGCTGGTCCTCTGAAGGAGCAATTCATTTAGTGCCTCTCCCCTGCCTTCTCCCCATAACCCTGCAAATTTAGTTAATAATCCAATTCCATCTTGGATGCCTCGATTGAACCTGTCTCCTTCGCACTCTCAGGCAGCGCATTCCAGATCCTACCCACTTGTTTTTCCTCATGTCTCCATTGCTTCTTTTACCAATTACTTTACACCTGGGCCCTCTGGTTCTCAATCCTTCCACCAATGGGAACAGTTGCTCCCTATACATGCTGTCCAGACCCCTCTTGATTGACAAGACCCCCACACCTCCCCCTTTCCCTGAAGACCCTTGGGTGTATCTTCTGGGCCCATGAGATTTAATTACCTTCCGTTTTCACAACTGTTCAGCAAGCATCCTGCCAGTCATGTGAATAGTGTCACAACTTACCTCTGCAACACTATCTAGCTCCCCTTCCAGATTGTTATTTGTCTGCTCCTTGCTAAAGACTGAGGCAACAAAACACATTTAAAAACAAAATCAAAAATACCCGGAAAAACTCAGCAGGTCTGACAGCATCTGCGGAGAGGAACACAGTTAACGTTTCGAGTCCGTATGACTCTTCATCAGAACGTATTTAGCATTTTACAGTCTGTGTAGCAGCAGCTGTCCTCACAACTGCACTTTCAGCAGCCCAATTCCATCCCTTGTTTTTCTTTTTCTCTCAATATAAATTCTAATATTATACTTCACTTTACTTGCCATGTAAATTTTGACAATTCCTTTCCTTTTTTTACACTCCTGACATACCTTTTGGTATTGAATCCATCTTAATTCTGTCCAATTTTCCTTTGTGGCCTTAAATTACTATTTCGTCTTTCTATGAGTTTCTTGGAAGTCCTGTTCCGCCAGGCAGGAGTGCCTTTAAACTTTGTTCCTTTCTTTGCGTGAGTACATACTGGCCCATTGCTTTCAGTGCTCACCTTTTTGAAGGAATCCATAGATTCTTCTCTCTCCTCGCCAAACAGTATTCAAATCTGACAAGCACACTCTTAACAAGACTTCTTAAGTTGAGCGTAAAGTTGATCCTCTGGCTGGGGGATCTGTAGCATCCCTTCCAGTAGTGGTTTATCTTTGTTACCATCTATTAATTCTACCCAAAATGATCCTGCGTCTGCCTCTCCTTACATATCCTCCCTCGGTTTGTAATTGTTGACAGGAAGCTGTTTGGAGAGTTCAGGGATCAGAAGGAATTGTTCTCTAGGTAGCAGGTGTAGCATTTTAGTTTTAATGGTGGCTAGAGGCTAACAGACTCTCATGCAATAAATCTAGGCTAATACTAGGGGTATGTTACTGTATGAGGTTGGGGGTTTGGGAACTCCTGACGCAAGAGAATCCCCAGTCTAGTTCAAATTCCCTCCTTAATTTATTGCCATTATTTGGGTCAGACAGAAATCCTCAACTTAACTCGTGACCTTTCTGCAACATCCCCATAGAATTATTGTGGGAATCTGGTGGAAGGACTGTGGATTTTTGTGGCTGGGTTTTTATACACGATAAATGATTGTTTACTTGAAACAATATGCCACTGATTTAGTTTCATCGTTTTGATGTTGCAGAGTCTTCAAAAGAGAAGTCTATGGTTACTGAACCTCCTTCAAACAAACCCTCAATTACCAAAGCCGGAATGGCATTAATAAGGGATTGCTGTGGATCTACACAGTGCAACATTATGTAGTTCTCACCGTTCAAGCCTGACTCTTGTCTACAAAGAGTGTTTGTGAAAGAGTACCCATACCCAAGATGGACGAAAAGCACCTGAATGGTAACCACGCTCAAACAGACTTTGACCTACCATATTCAGAGTCACGTTAAAGCACTGTTAATGTTGAAGTGAGTCTGTCCTTCATGCATGGATCACAAACTGCGCATGCTGAAAGGAAATGCATCACATGTTTCCACTGGTAGAATGGGAAGTTTTTTATACTTGGCATGTGTGATAACAAAGTAGTTTTAGGAAATTGTTCCAGAGGTAATGATAGAATACAACGTACCATTTTTAAAATTTCCTAAATACGTTGTAAGGATTTTACAGGGTTTTTCATGGAAAAGCTTTCCCAGAGTTATTTATTACGATACTCCAGCCTCTGCAAGGTCTTTCAACTGGGGCCTCACAGTTACATCATTTTGCTGTTCAAGAGCACAGGCAGGTAACAAACTTTACAAATTTGAACTCAGCGACTTTAACAGGGGTGGAGTCAAATTCTGTCCCCTAGAAAAAATGTACAGACTTAATAAAGATTAATGTATGATTGTCATGTATCATAATTTAAAATATGTTCTAATTCTTTGTGTTACAATGAAGTGTTTCCTTATTGATGAACAGGATAATATTACTAATGTACTATAAACGTGAATCAAGGTTTGTCAGTAATCATGTGGAGCAGAGATGTTGGTAGAATCGAGCAAGTTAAGTGTAGAGACTATAGGCATTGCTAAAAGGTTCAAGGGGATGAAATTCAACTTTGGCAGGAGCACAAAGTGGGCAGTAGTTAATTAACTCGCCTCTTGGACACCCAACCAAAGTTGAGTTTCATCCCAAGCCCGTCAAAGCAAATATAACTATTTTTTTGAAGTGTACATATTTCTTAACTTTGTTTCTCATTCATTATCTTTATATATTGTTCTATTCCTTTTCTTGCCTGTTGCACACCGCCTTCTACATTGAGCCGCACAATGTCAGATGGGAACTAACCCAGTGACACAAACTGACAGAAAGTGGTGTAAGCAGCTGACGGCTTAACGTAAGATGATGAATACAGGACTAGCCAGTACCGAAATTAATCCCTGAAGGAAGTTAAAACACAGTTGCATGCAGCTATAGAACATGAAAAGGAAAGTGCACCTTTGTCTCTCTCTCTCTCTCCTGTCTCATGGTAATCTCATATTTATGATCCTGTTCACTAATCTAATATTTTGTCTTCATTTCATGTTGAATCTTAACCTTTTGGCAGCTCTATTTTAATTAAGTGTATAATTATTGAAATGTTGCTAATTAAACAGTTGTGTGTTTAGGTCTTGAGCACAATAAAGTTATTGCTTCGCATTAAGCGTTTCTTTATAGTGGCATCTGCAGTATTCACTTTATTTATACACTATGTAGTACCATATAGGGTTTTGTTTAAGAGGTTGGAGAAAATAGAGTTAACACTGAGTTACTTTATAGAATAACTACTGAGCAACCAGAAGCTGATTCAGAATAGCTTTTTAACACAAAGCCTCAAAAAAAACTCTCAAACTTACTTTGTTATTCTGCCCTGCCTATATCAGGATTTATTTATGTGTAGAGGCTGGAAAGGAACTTTCCGAAATGTAGGGGTACAAATATGCACATTCAGGAAACTCTGCACAATTTAACAGAACTCTCAGCTACGATTGAGATGTTCTGGAGCCAAAGGCAACTATTAACTGGTTTTCTGGAGCAGCGATTAATATTCTCCTGCTCCAATAGCGATCCACTCGGTTGCCAGGTTGTACAACGTGGAACGATATGCATGACACCAACGTATACATCATCATAATGCAGCAGACATTGTGTAGGCCATATTGTAGTGAGCACCCACGCCTCCCCAAGCATTTGGACCTTTTGTTTCAATAGCCCAATAGTGTGCTCGGTAATGTTCCTGGCAATCCCATGGCTGTAATTGAATATGAGCCCTCTGACATTGCAGAGGGGAGTTACTAACCATATTACAGGATCAGCCCTTTTCCACAGTACTTTCTTGGTAGTGGTGAATGGTGGGTGGAATAGTTGAGTGTCCCAGGATGAAGGTGTCATTAACAGCAGCCTGCAAAACTGGCACATACCTGATTCTTCTTGCAGTGATCTCCCATCAACTGAATATGAACTGAATGACAGTCCTTTCTGTTAACAGAAGCTGCTGGATTGTCTTCCGGTGACTTGATGGCTACATGACTGCAGTCTGTAGGTGAGGAAAACAAAACACTGCTGCACATCACACAGCTCTCATTGAGTGTGAAAGTCCTTGGGGATGGTGATGTAGAGGTTGGCATTGACAAATAGAGCATTAGTGACCTGCTTGGCGCAGCTGTAGCTTGCAGACTAGGTACTGTAGGATATGCCCTGGAAGGAGCACAAGGCAAAAAAGTTAGTGTTGGTGACTTTGACAGTCAATGGAAAAACATTGGGCCACTTAGGAGAGCAGGCAAAAGGTTCCATTGGAGGAATAGATCAGTAACAGCTTACCTACTGATTTTAGTGGCTTCCCTGCCCCACCCCAATATTCCTGGGTGGGGTGGGTTAAATCAACTGCATCTAGTGTTTAGCGTGTCAGTTTTTATTTCTATTCCTCCTGTCAGTTTCTCTGCATTTCACTCATTCTTAATCCTGCTGCTGTGACTCACTATTTTACTGCCTTTCTTTGGGGAAATATTTTCTGATCAACCCTAACCTCTGCTCAGAAAGGAGAGAACATTTCTGATTAAGAGCTATAACTCAGATGGAACCTCATTTACAGTGAAAATCTGTTGTAGTGGCGCAGACACTGCCAAACCGCTCTTTCTTCTTCTTCTCCTCCAAGTTCTCTGCCCGAAGGCAGGTCCGACCCATAGATTTGTGATCTTCACCAAGGAGGCAGGTCCTGAATCCACCCCAGCCAGAACTGGGATCAAACCCCGTGCTGTTTTCACCAATCTGATCCGCACCACCCGTCCAGCCAACTGAGTCGACCAGCCCCCCAGTGAATCAGGGTTCACTGTGGCAACTTACACTTTCACATGCATGTTGTTGTCCAGAACTATAGATAGTGATGGTAGCGACTCCAATTTCTTTCCCTCACATGGCTGACCAGGAATCTCTCCTGCTCTTACTGCCTGTCATTGGCATATGTTGGAAGGATTTACAAACTGATTCTCAACTTGTTTGGGTGTGTTATGAATGCACCGTCCTGGGGTAGGACCCAGAGCTTCTAGCTCTGAGGCAGGGTCACGACCATTGCGCCACAAGACCTCCAGACTGCTCGCTAGAGAGATGCAAAGGTAATGATCACTGGACTGAATCACAAATGTACATTATCACTGTCAGGGCAAAAATGTGTTAATTAGCTGTTCAATGCATTTAAAAAAAGGAAAAACAGATTGTACTTCTGATAAAAAACAAAAAAACTGCGGATGCTGGAAATCCAAAACAAAAACAAAAACAGAATTACCTGGAAAAACTCAGCAGGTCTGGCAGCATCGGCGAAGAAAAGAGTTGACGTTGAGTCCTCATGACCAGTTCTGTCGAAGGGTCATGAGGACTCGAAACGTCAACTCTTTTCTTCTCCGCCGATGCTGCCAGACCTGCTGAGTTTTTCCAGGTAATTCTGTTTTTGTTTTGTACTTCTGATGTTGAGTATAGATACCTCCCCACCCCACTCAACTTTCGGCCTTTTCCTGAAGGCATTGACTCACGCTGGATCTGTCTGTATTAGTAAGGGCTTTGCCCAAATGACATTTCCAACAGTGAAAAAAACAAAATACTGTGGATACTGGATTTCAGGTCAACAACCATTCATCAGAGATAAAAACAAAAAAACTGCGGATGCTGGAAATCCAAAACAAAAACAGAATTACCTGGAAAAACTCAGCAGGTCTGGCAGCATCGGCGGAGAAGAAAAGAGTTGACGTTTCGAGTCCTCATGACCCTTCGACAGAACTTGCGTTCGAGTCCAAGAAAGAGTTGAAATATAAGCTGGTTTAAGGTGTGTGTGTGGGGGGCGGAGAGATAGAGAGACAGAGAGGTGGAGGGGGGGTGTGTGGTTGTAGGGACAAACAAGCAGTGATCAAACACTAGGAGGGAAATGGAAAGCAATGAAGGTGAACAAGGCAACAGAGAGATACGGAAATCTTGTCGCAGAGAGGAACAGAACTTCTTCAAGGAGGTAGGCATTTCTTGAAGAGCAGTGGCAGTCAATTAAACACAGATAAAAAAAAAACTGCGGATGCTGGAAATCCAAATCAAAAACAGAATTACCTGGAAAAACTCAGCAGGGCTGCCAGACCTGCTGAGTTTTTCCAGGTAATTCTGTTTTTGTTAACCATTCATCAGTCCTGGTCATTGACTTGAATGTTAACTTAATTGCTCTCTCCACAGATGCTGCCTGACCTGCTCAGTGTTTCCTGCATTTTTCTGCTTTTATTCTCAAATGGAAGCCTAGATTGCAGTTTACAGGCTATTTTATCTTGGGGTGCCTGGATGGTCATCTAATTTGATTTTTCCTTTCTGTAGCACAGGAGCCTCAAGCTATCAATAGCAATCACATTGCTGCAGTGGTTGAGGGGAACAAACTCAGGACAGACCCTTGTTTGTATCACCCGATACATTCATTTACTCATTCAGCCATAAGGCTATTTTTTTTTTAAGCTCCATCTTCACTGAACCACACAGAAACCAGGAGGAGGAGTAGGCCATTCAGCCCTTCGAGCCTGCTCCACCATTCAATATGATCATGGCTGATCCTCTACCTCAATGTCCTACTCCTGCTCTCTCCCCATACCCCTTGATGCCCCTAATATCCAAAAATTTATCAAGTTGTTTCTTGAATATACTCAGTGACGAGGCCTCCACAGCTTTCTGCAGTAGAGAATTCCACAGGATGACCACCCTCTGAATGAAGAAATCTTTCCTCATCTCAGTCCTAAATGGCCTGCCCTGTATCCTGAGACTGTGGCTCCCTAGTTCTAGGCTATCCAACCAGGGGAAACACCCTCCCTGCATCCAGTCTGTCTAGCCCTGTTAGAATTTTATACGTTTCAATCAGATCCCCTCTCATTCTTCTAAACTCTAGTGAATACAGGCCCAGTCAAACCACCTTCTCCTCATACGGCAGTCGTGCCATCCCCGGTATCAGCCTAGTGAACCTTCGCTGCACTCTCTTTATGGCAAGTATATCCTTCCTTAGGTAGGGAGACCAAAGCAGCATGCATACTCCAGGTGTGGTCTCACCAAGGCCCTGCATAACTGCAGTAAGACATCCCTACTTCCGAACTCAAATCCTCTTACAATGAAGGCCAATGTACCATTTGCCTTCCTAACTGCTTGTTGCACCTGCCTATTTACTTTCATTTACTGGTATACAAGGATACCCAGATCCCTTGTACATCCACATTTCCCAATATATCACCAAATAATACTCTGCATTTCTGTTTTTCACACTATAGTGTATAACTTCACCTTTGTCTACGTTATACTGCATCTGCCATGTGTTTGCCTACACACACAACTTGTCTAAATCGCCCTGAAGCCTCCTTGCATCCTCCTCACAACCCTGCCCAATTTTGTGTCATCAGCAAACTTGGAAATATTGCATTTGGTTCCCACATCCAAGTCATTTATATATATCATGAATAGCTGGGGCCCCAGGCACTTATCCCTGCGGTACACCACTAGTCACCACCTGCCACCAGAAGGACCCATATATTCCCACTCTCTCTTTCTGGTCTGTCAACTATTCATCAATCCATGCCAGTATATTACCCCCAATCCCATGTGCTTTAATTTTGCCCACTAGCCTCTTGTGGGACCTTATCAAAAGCCTTCTTGAAATCCAAATACACCACATCCACTGGTTCTTCCTTATCTATTCTACTAGTTACATCCTCAAAAAACTCCAGAAGATTAGTTAAATATGATTTCCTTTTCATAAACCCATGCTGGTTTTGTTTAATCCCATTAATGCTTTCCAAGTGTTCTATTACCATGTCTTTTATAATAGACTAGCATTTCCTCCACTACTGATGTTACGCTAACTGGTCTGTAATTGTTTTTTTCTCTCCCTTCTTTTTTTAAAGAGTGGGGTTATATTTGCCACCTTCCAATCTGTAGGAACTGCTCCAGAGTCTATAGAATTTTGGAAGATGACCACCAATGCATCTAATATTTCCAGGGCCAATTCCTTTAGTACTCTGGGGTGTGGATTATCAGGCCCTGGGGATTTTTTGGCTTTTAATGCCATTAATTTCTCTAGCACCATTTTTTTTTTTTATAAACTAATACTGATTTTCTTCAATTCCTCTCTCTCACTAGACCCTTGATTCCCTAACATTTTTGGGAAATTGTGTTCTCTTTTGTGAAGACAAAACCAAAATGTGTTCAATTCTTCTGCCATTTCTTTGTTCCCCATTATAATTTCCCCCATTTCTGACTGCAAGGGACCTACATGTGTCTTCCCTAATCTATTTCTCTTCACATATTTATAGAAGCTTTTACAGTCAGTTTTTATGGTCCATGCAAGTTTACTCTCTTACTCCATTTTCCTCTTCTTGATCAATCTTTTTGTCCACTTTTACTGAATTCTAAACTGCTCCCAATCTTCAAGCTTGCTACTTTTTCTGGCAATTTTATATGTCTCCCCTTTGGATCTAATACTATCCCTACTTTCTTTTGTAAGCCATGGTTGAGCCACCTTTCCAGTTTTACTTTTGTGCCAGGCAGGAATGGATAATTGTTGTAATCCATGCATACGTTTCTTAAATATTAGCCATTGCCTCTCCACTGTCAACCCATTTAGTGAAGTACCCCAATCCATCATTACCAATTTGTACCTCATACCCTCAATAGTTCCCTTTATTTAGATTCAGGACCATAGTTTCAGATTCAACTTCTTCACTCTCCAGCCTAATGAACAATTATATCATTTTATGGTCGTTTTTCCCCAAGGTACAAGATTGTGAATTAATCCTCTCTCATTGCACAATACCCAGTCTAGGATAGCCTGCTCTTTAGTTGGTTCCTCAATGTATTGCTCTAAAACACCATCATGTACACACTCCTCCTCCACAGTATTGTTGCTAGTTTGGTTTGTCCAATCTATATGCAGATTAAAGTCACCCATGATCACAGTTGTACCCTTATTGCATATATCTCTAAGTTCCTGCTTTACACCTTCCCTTACAACTCCATTACTGCTTGCGGACCTATAGACAACCCCCACCAATGTTTTATGCCACTTGGTGTTTCTCATCTCCACCCAGATTCCACATCATGATTTTCCGAGCCAATGTCCTTCCTCACTATTGCATTGATTTCCTCCTTTACTAACAATGCTACCCTGCCTCCTCCTTTACTAATAATGCTACCTCACCTCCTTTCCCTAATTGTCTGCCTTTCATAAATATCAAATACCCCTGGATGTCCAGTTCCCATCCTTGGTCACCCTGCAGCCATGTCTTCATAATTGCAACTATATCATAACCATTTATATCTATTTGCACAGTTAATTCATCTACTTTATAGTGAATGCTCTGCGTGTTAAGATACACAATGCCTTTAGACTTTCTTTTTAACCTTGTTAATCATCTTAGCTTTATTTTGCACTATGACCCCATTTGTTTTTCACCTTTGTTTTTCTGCCTTTCACTTTTTCTCCTTACTTTTGTCTTTTGTTTCTATCCTTGTTTCCCCCTCCCAGCTCCCTGCTCAGGTTCCCATTCCCCTGCCATTCTAATTTAAACCCTCCCCGACTGCACTAGCAAACACCCACGCCTTGAGATCATGGATCTCAGTCGTGTCCAGATGCAACCCGTCCCGTTTAGTATCGGTTCTGGGGAAGGTGGGACCAGTACAATGTCCCAGGAATCTGAATCCCCCCCCACCACCACTCCCCACCGAGTACACCATTACTTCAGCTACATACTCATCTAATATATCCTGTTATTTCTACTTTCGCTAGCACATGGCACTGGTAGTAATTTGAGATTACGACCTTTGAGGTCCTACTTTTAAATTTACATCCTAACTCCCTATATTCAGCTTGTAGGACCTCATTCTTTTTTTTTTTAAAACCTATATCATTGGTACCAATATGTACCACTGGCTGTTTACCCTTCCCCTTCTGAATGCTCTATAGCCTCTGCGAGACAGAAACATCTGTCTGTTCCCCATACTATTGAATCCCCTACCAATGGATCTGCCACTCTTCTTCCTCCCCTCTTGTGCAGCTGAGCCATCCACGGTGCCGTGACTTGGCTCCTGCTGCTTTCCCTTGATAAGTCGCCTCCCGCAACAGTGTCCAAAACAGTATATTTGTTAGAGTGGGATGGCCACAGGGGACTCCTATACTACCTGCCTTCCTCTACTCTCCCTGATGGTCACCCTTCCCCTTTCTGCCTGTTCAGTCTTTACCTGCAGTGCGACCACCTCACTGAACTTGCTGTCGATGATGATCTCAGCATCGCGGATGCTCCACAGTGAATCCACCTGCAGCTCCAGCTCTGAAATGCAGTTAGCCAGTAGCTGCAGCTGGATGCACTTTCTGCACACATGGACGCCAGGAAGTGGCCCAACATATGCAAGAGCAACAAGTACAGTTACAAGACCAAAATGAAGACAAACCCAATTGAAATTATCTAGTTTCCCCACTTGAAAATGTTTTATTTGCTAATTTCTTGCTGCACTGGAAAACTTACAATATTATATAACGTACTCATGAGCAAGTCATGCCCATGATTTAGCTCAATTCAAAAAGTGAATTATATGCATTACTGACACTGAATGTCTCAAAAGAAACCAGTGTTCTAAACTTCTTCATCGATGAAGCATGGTCATTCTCAATAAAGTTGAGCTACAGGTTCAATTAGCAAAAATAAAGGTATTCCAATCATATGCTTTCCATCATTTAATTTTTCACCCTCCCAAGTCATTTCGTACAACGTTCTGTTAGCAAGAGCCTTTAACCCACTATAAGCAGACAGCGGATGCTTGAGAGCAGTCCAATGATTCACCTGATGTTCACTGCTTGTCCCCCAATGGAGAAGTGCCTATCCTTCAGCCAGTGTCTCCCAGAGAATCTGATTAAAATTAACAACTCCATCTAGGAGCCGTCACAGGAATAAACACCATCCTACTGGGCTGCATATACCAACAAACAGCACCTTTGATCATGTGAATAAACTATTCCTTATAGCCCAATGACATTATTAATACCAAGTTTATCAATCTGCTGTCAGTTAAATATTTTAATATGGAATTTAAAAACTCTTTCAAAGCCCTTAATTTCAAAATTGTCAATAAAATGGAATGATAACTAGAATTTTTAACATTACAGACAAGTATGGATTAATGTCATTAAAATATACATTTTCATTTTGGATAGAAGTGTATTCAGATCATCTGGAATGGCAGCTCCACTACTGCTAATCAGTGATTGTGATGTTTTTGATCAAAATATTTTATGGAAACTGGAAAACGTTATTCAGCCCCTTGCATCTGTTCCATCATTCAACGAAACCACCTGTATCTTCATTCCATCTGTCCGCATTGGCTCCATATCTGTTTATACCCTTGTCTTGCAAAAATCTATCAGATTTAAAATTAATGAAACGAGCATCTACTGTTTTTTTTTGTGGAAGTTTTCTCCACACTTCGCACAAAGTAGTATTTTCTAACTTCACTCCCGAATAGTCTGCCTTTAATTTCAAGGTTATACCCCTTTGTTCTGCTGGGGTTTTCATTTTCAGGATGGCAGCCTATAACTAGTGGAGTGCCACAGGGATCATTGCTGGGGCCTCAATTATTTACAATATTTATTAATGACTTAGATAAGGGAAGTGAATGTACTATTGCCAAATTTGCAGATGATACAAAAAAAAAGGTGGGGAGGCAAGTGGTGAGGTTGACACAAGGAGTCTACAGAGGGATATAGACAGGTTAAGTGAGTGGGCTAAAACTTGGCAGATGGAATATAATGTGGGAAAATGTGAGGTTATGCACTATGGCAGGGAGAATAGAGGAACTGAATATTATTTAAAATAAAGACTGCAGAAGGCTACAGCACAGAGGGATTTGGGAGTCCTTGTATGTTAGCTTTTTGGGATTCATGCAAAAGTTCAATAGGTAATAGGGAAGGCAAATGGAAAGTTGGCCTTTATTGCAAAAGGAATGGAGTATAAAACTAGGGAAGTATTGCTAAAACTATACAAAGCACTAATTAGACCACACCTAGAATACTGTGAACAGTTTAGGTCCCCTTATCTAAAGAAAGATATAGTGGCTTTGGAGGCAGCCCAGAGAAGGTTCACTAGGTTGATCCTAGGTATGGAGGGATTTTATGAGGAGAGGTTGAGTAGGTTGGGCCTGTACTCATTGGAATTAAGAATGAATGGCCATCTTATTAAAACATAAGTTTCTAAGGGGGCTTGACAGAGTAGATATAGGCAAAGCTCCCCAAATTAATGTCACATTAAGACCATTGTGGCCGGCAAATACTTCCATCAGCGGGGGCTGCATTAAATCTCATGATGCCAAGTGATAGTGTCTTGACCTATTAAAATATTTTTCTAAACTGTTATGTTTGATAATATAGATTTTTCATTAAATTTGTTTGCAACAGCTTATTCTGTAACTCATGTCAGTTAATAAAATGAAACAAAATGTAGAGGAATGCAAAACTCTAGTCAAGATGAATTTGAATTAACCTGTTTAAAAAAAAATCTTTAAAATAAACCCGTGTCCTCAACATTCCTCTGTAACCCATATCCTTTAATATTTTTCTATCTTCCTTAGCATACCTCCTGTACCTCCTCCACCCCCAGTGTACACCTTTGGGCTCTAACATTTTCCTCCTCGTTTCATAATATGTCCCCTGTGTTTCCGTTTCACACATCCATTGCTTCTTCCCTCTCCAACCTCCAGCAACATTTTCCTTCTCTTGTGCCCCCTTGCCAAAATCTGACCTGAAAGATGAACTAGAACTCCGAACTGACACCCTGGCCTCAAAAATCATGGGGCAGCAATATTAATTTGGGGAGCTTTTCCTACAAAAGTCCACAAAACAAAAGCAGCCTTAACTATCTAAAATAAAAATAAAATACTGGGAATGCTGGAAACCTAAAATAAAGAACAGAAATGCTGGAAAAACTCAGGTCTGACAGCATTTGTGGAGAAAGAGTGTGAGCTTTGACGTTAATGTTTCAGAGCTCTGAAGGGTCAATACGGACTCAATGTTTCTTTCTCCACAGATGCTGTCAGACCTGAGTTTTTCCAGCATTTGTTTTTATTATTATTATTAAAAACTGTCTAATTTGCGTCTGTATTGGCAGTGTCATTTGTGCTTCACAATGATGATAGATGTTGAAAATTCACTAGTGCAGTAACTGCTCTTCAGAGGCGGGATTAAAGCATGCAAAAAGGAACATCGGGAAAGTTTTACTCAAAAACAAAATATGATGCCTGTTCAATTGTAAACCAGGCCAAGATTTAAATATAACTTCTATAAATATCACACAAAGTTGCTTTATTAAGCTACAATATTTAACAAAGACTTAGGATTAAATTCTTTTTCAATAAAACAAGAGAAACCCCAAAATCAATTCTGGGCTGTGCATTTTTGTCATTTGCACTAGTTTTTCATTCACGCATTTTCCTCTAAAATGCAAAATTACTTCACATTGCTGCAGTTCAATTCCTTTCCGTCAGTTGCTTTGCCATTCCAAAGTTCCAATTCCATCCTTAAAGCCTAGATTTTAAAATAGTGGTTGGGAGCCTACTTTACATGGGAGGAGGAAGGAAACAACATCACTAAAAAGGTGAAAGATGCAGAGGGGAAAGCGAACAATCGGAACACTAAAACCTAAGCCACATCCTGGCTCAAGACTGGACCAGATATACCACAGTTCAAATTCTATGGAATGAATAATCCAGTAAGATATAGACGTTTTACTCTTAGTTATCATCATAACTTTCAATCACAATACAAATGCAACTTAGTTCAATTTTCTTCAGAACACTGCAGCAAAAATGCATTTGAGCAGTTTGACTTACCAAGAAACACCATTTACTGACATTCAGCCAAGTTACCCATAAGCTGAAAGGGAAGGCATTTATTCAACTTACTTGGAATGAGGTGCTTAGGATTTTCTTCAGGGGTAGCTGCTGAAAATAATGTTTCATGTTTTTGCAGACTCTAGTTTTTTCTACTTTAAAAATGGATAACATTTCAATGATTGAAGACCTTTTGTATGTGCACCTTTCTTTTGCATTTTATTGAAATATAAAACGTTTCTGTTCCATTGCCACATTTGCAAGATGTGAAATTGTGTTCCATGACATGTTTGCATCATTTTGCAATGCAAAGATGAATTCCAAAATTAAATGCTCAAAAAGATATGTAAACATGTTTTCAGTAAATCTTAGGGCTGATCACCACCTGCTAGTTAAGAACCCCCACCCGCCCACCCCCACTTTAATTCCTTTCATTTAAATTCAGTGCAAGCATCTACTAATGCTTGGAGATCTGACTACTGCCAATATGAAAACTTAAACATCCTCTATTCTCCCTTGGAACATCCCATTTTAGTTTAAGGCGTGATATCCATTCTTTCAACACAAAAAAAAGCCTGGATTTTGCTCTGTCCTTCACCTCATTGACAGTTCCTCAAAAACTATTTATGGACTTGTCAGCAAAGATTTCTGGTACTCCAGCATGGAGCCCTGTACAGGGCGGTCTGTCGCATGTATAAACTGTTTAAAATACAGAATGCATTACAAATGAGAAAATAATACCTCGAGCAGTCTCCTACAAAATTCTCCAGAGATTTCAGCCAATCATGTTTCATCTACCCATCTCGTCCAAATAATGTGCAAATTTAAACCAAAATGAAGGACAAACACAGGAAATATGCTTGCTGTAAAATTTTATTCATGGCAAAATAAATTTGGTCCCAAACAGAGGCAGCCAGCATTGATAAGCCATTTTCTTGTTCTATTTTTGTTGAAAATTCAGAGAGGAAACAAAGCAGGAGCCCTTGTCATATTTCAGATATATCCAATATTTAGTCAACATAATAATGTTCAAAGCCCTCAAATAAATGCATCTCTACTAGTTTACATCAGTTGTACAAGGTCTGTTACTCAAACCAGCCTAGAAATTACCAACACAAATTTATGCAGATCTGCATATATAAGCCACCATTTCAGAACAAGTACTAACATACTGTGGGTTTTAGACATCACAAAACCAGAAACCTATTATACGAGACTTGAATGGCTTGTAATAAATTAGAATATTTCTGTTCCTCTTTAATAGTTCCTGCTTGGAACATCAAAAAGGTGTTTAGCAATAGTTACTGCACATTAACTTCTTTAGCATCTAAATTGCCACCATTTGATAAGATTTTAAAAAAAATTCTATATGTACTAAACACCTCGTTCAAGTCTTCAACATTTGAGTTCCAGTTTTAACTTGGAACAGATTTTTCCATAGAATTGTTCAATTTATTCTTTTGCTACTTTCTAATATTTCTGAAGGTAATATTTTCAATGTTTATGCACATTATAAACCTGCATGGTCACAAATGCAAGTCTGTAGAGAAAGATAGTTTCAGCAATTACACATTTTACTAACAAACAATCTCTGGCACAAGTGGAGAATTTTTTTTTCAAAAATAGGTTATTATAAAAGTGTGTGTTCTGGCAAATACAACCCATTGTAAAAGCCAGGTTCTGTCCAGAAGGCCCTTAATGGGCCTACTGCCACACAGTATTAAATCCTTCTAACCTTGTCCAAGGTCATCTGGCACTACAGTCACCAACTCTGACACTTAAAACTTCCCAATAGTAACCACTCAAAACACAATGGAATAAAAGCAGTTCACATTAAAACAACAATCTTCTGCAACTGTTAGTTTATCTACACAGCTCCCCAATGAAACATGGCTTAAAAAAAAACAAGGTTTGACAACAAAACCTTGACATTTCCACACTTTCAAGGGGAAATTCAGCTCCATTAACCGTCAAGTGGGAATGATAGCTTTTAAACAGTTTTCCTTACCTGACCTATGACCTGCGATTTATGCAATACATGCATATTTCACAATGAACTCCCAATTCTGCACTAGTGCCACTCACATTAGACTGGAGACACACCATAAGTGTAGCAGATTGCTAAGGCAATGGTGAATTCAATTCCTAGATATAATTCAAGAAGACAAGATTACAGATAACTGATTAAACCAACTTGCAGTAAAAACTCGGCATAAACATTACGGGAAGCCATCACATCCAACAGAATTTGCATTATTAGGAGGTTCTTTAGTTCTACTCTTCAACTACAGGACATTATAAACAACACAACCATTGAATGCAATCTGTTCTTTCTACAGAGAGGTGAACAAAACCAAAGGTTGGATTATAATTACAAGCCATTCAAGTGATATTCAAAACATTTCAACTACACGTGTACAGTTTGATTATACAAGACTTACTGCTGGTCTGTGGGCATTGGATCAAAAAACCCTCAACTACCAGATTCTGAGACATCATGCATTTTGCTGAGAAACCTTAGAAATTGGAGAGATGATATGAACAGGCTTTTAGTGCAAGAAAACACGGCTTTGACTTTCTTAAAAACAAAAACCTTGATCAAACATTACAAATTTCTAAATTATAACAAACTATGCACAAATCTTGGAATCTTAATCGCAGCCAGGATAGATCACGGACTACAGCAAATTAGCTCCAGATGTAGATCCAGATTTCTTCATATAATTTTTGTGGCCTTTTTTTAATTAAATATTTTAAATACAGAAGACGGCGGAGATAAAAAGGTTTTTAATTCTTTGGATTTAGCACTTTGGAATCAATTTTAGTGCTTTAAGTAGTAAAAATCAATCAGTATACAAGCTTGTTCTTAAATTCATTTAAAGATTAATGGGGGGATGCCAGTGAGAAATTTGCTGCCAACTTCACTTTACTTCTGGGCTTCTTGATAGGACTGTCAGTCACTTCCACGTGCAGTGACTTGGTTTCATGCACATCCTCAGGTTGACATACAGTGGGAATATTTTCTTTAATCTGGTTAGAAACGCTGCCACTGGTAAAAGCCTCTTCGGTCATTGCTGTAGGAAGGACAGTTTTCTCCTCCTCTTTCAAGATCAACATGTCTGTTTAGAAAGTTATACAGCATTACAACACATTTTGAAAACTTGATCATTCCATGTTAAAAGTTGCATTCCACTCCTGGCATTAAAACTTCATATGTCAATTAGCTAGATAATTCAAGTCTTACATTTAAAAGCACCTCCCTGCAACTGACCAGCTGCCTTCATACCCAGCCAGTTATTTATTCTTTCATGATGAGGACATTGCTGGTGAGACCAGCATTTATTGCTCATCCTTAATTGCCCTTGAACTGAGTGCCTTGCTAGGCCACTTCAGAGGGCAGTTAAGGTCTGGAGTCACATGTAGGCCAGACCAGGTATGGACAGCAGATTTCCTTCCCTAAAAGGACACTGGTGAACCAGATGGGTTTTTATGACAATGAACGGTAGTTTCATGATTATCATTACTGAAACTAACTTAACATTGCAGATTTATTAATTGAATTTAAATTCCACCAGCTGCCATGGTGGGATTTGAACCCATGTCCCCAGAGCATAAGCCTGGGCTTCTGGATTACTAATCCAGTGACATTACCACCACCCCCCCCACCCGACCCCAAAACCACTTACTCCTCACTAATTGACTTTTTTTATTGTACTTTAAATGCTGCAAACTTTAATGGAGTGAAGAGTTCATGCCAAGGTCACCTTCAGACAAATAACTCAATTGACAACTTGGGTAATAGCTAAAGTTATCACCTGTAATTAGCCCAAATCAAATATGGCAAAACATGTGTGTCTGACAAAGCACCACTGCAGTCTATCCAATATTGCTGACTGGCAATTACATGGTCATGTGCTTTGAAATCAACCAGTCAATTCCACACAGCAGCCTTTATTTTCACTTCATTTTTAAAGCCACAATTAAATAATAGGGAATATGAGCACAATCAGGTCTGCACTTGCTTGGTTACTCTGCTTAGTCAAACCCAAATCTTCCATCTCCTCATTGCAAAACGCTTACAGGTATTGTGCGCTTTTCAGTCCATAGTTCCCCTTTCCTGAGTGAAACCAATGAGCTAGATCTGGGAAATCAGTAACTATCTAGCAAATTAAAAACAGATTGTTTTTACTTGCCTTGAAGCTAAAACTCAATTTTTTAAGTGAAAGAATTACGCTACAAGCAGGCACATCCTATGGAAGTTATAAAGAGAATTGGAGGTAAGTGAGGCAGATGGACACAAAGACAAGAGGAAGATAACAGCAAACAGTAAAGTGATGCAAACTCTTTTTTTGTCCATACAGAGATTTGAGCACAAAATTTAGGCCGATACTTTGGTGCAGTACTAAGGGAGTGCTGCTTTGTTTGAAGTGCTATCTTTTGGGTGAAACGTTAAAACCAAGGCCTTGTCTTCCAAGGTAGGTAGAAAAGATCCCATGGTACTATTTTGAAGAGGAGATCTCTCCCTTGGTGTCCTGGACAGTATTTATCCCTTAACCAACAAATTACCTGGTCAAGTCTCATTGTTTTGTGGATCTTTGTTGATCCTTGCTGTGTACAAATTAGCTACTACATTGCAAGTAACTACACTTCAAAAATACTTCATTGGCTGTAAAACATTCCAGGATGTCCTGAGATCATGAAAAAGTATTGTATGAATGCAAGTTGTCTTTTTTCAAAACAGAGTTGCATCAGGCAGTGTGGTATTATAAGTAATGCAATATTATCCAGTATTAAATAATATTTTTTACTGTTCATTTAATGAATTATACTTTGAGGGATTATATTAATACATGCTTCATACAGTGGTATGCAGAGTTTTAATGCATTATATGGAGAAATTTTGACTATCTTAAAAATGAAAAGATAAAAAGTTTGCTCTCAACCTGCAACATTAGGTGATTGTTCCTCAAACCGAATAAGATCAGCATTTTCAAGAATAACCGGGTCTGGTCTGAGCTGAGGGGATGGCAAACATGACGGGACGGGTCCACACAGCAAGTCAACGGGAGATTGGTTACTAAGGCAGAGAAGCTCTTGTTCAGCCTGGTTTGAACCTATGAAAAGTGATACTTGTTACAGGTTATGCACATTACTGAACATATTTAGCAGTCAATGCCCGATCATGCAGTACCTTCACATTAAAATCTTGTTCAAAATGTAAGCTATTGCACAAAAGCTACATTGGAAAACCTGCATCTACCTACTTGTTGAGTTTACAATAAACAAAATACTACCGTACATTATGAAATGTGGAGTGCAACAACCATCCACTGTTCTGCCAGGGCCACTCAGCTCCCGACTTCATTACAGCCTCGGTTCAAACATGGACAAAAGAGCTGAACTCCTAACGTGAGGTTGGAGCAACTGCCTTCGACATCAAGGCCACATTTGGCTCAACATGGCATGAAGGAGCCCTAGCAAAATTGGAGTCAATGGGAACTGGGAAAACTCTCCACTGGTTGGAGTCATACCTAGCACAAATGAAGATGGTTGTAGTTATTGGAGGTCAGTCATCTCAACTCCAGGAGTTCCTCAGAGTAGTGTCCTTGGCCCAACCACCTTCAGCTGCTTTATCAATAACCTTCCTTCAGATAAGGTGGGGATGTTCACTGATGATTGCACAATGTTCAACACCATTTGCGACTCCTCAGATACTGAAGCAGTCCATGTCCAAATGCATAAGAGCTGGACAATATTCAGGCTTGGGCTGACAAGTGGCAAGTAACATTCGCACCACACAAGTGTCAGACAATGACAATCTCCAACAGGAGAGAGAGAGAGAGAGAGAGAGAGAGAGAGAGAGAGAGAGAGAGAATCTAACCATTGCCCCATGATGTTCAATGGCACTACCATGACTGAATCCCCCACTATTAACATCCTGGAGGTTACCATTGACCAGAGACTGAACTGGACTAGCCATATAAATATTGCGGCTACAAGAGCCAATCAGAGGCTAGGAATCATGCAATGAGTAACTTACCTCCTGACTGCCCAAAGCTGTCCACCATCTACAAGGCACAAGTCAGGAGTGTGATGGAACATTCCTCCACTTGCCTGGATGAGTGCATCTCCCACAACACTCAAGAAGCTTGATACCATCCAGGACAAAGCAGCCCGCTTGACTGGCACCCCATCCACAAACATTCACTCCCTCCACTACTGATACAGTAGCAGCAGTGTACACCACCTACAAGATGCACTGCAGGAATTCACCAAGGCTCCTTAGACAGCACCTTGCAAACTCACAACCACTACCATCTAGAAGGACAAGGGCAGCAGATAGATGGGAATACAACCACCCGGAAGTTCTCCTCCAACTTACTCACCATCCTGACTTGGAAACATATCGCCATTCCTTCACTGTCGCTGGGTCAAAATCCTAAAACTCCCTTCCTAACAGCACTGTGGGTGTACCTACACCACATGGACTGAAGCGGTTCAAGGAGGCAGCTCATCACCACCTTCAAGGGCAACTAAGGATGGGCAATAAAGACTGGCCGAGCCAACGAAGCCCACATCTTGTGAACGAACAAAAAAAAGCATTATACCTCCAAGTCATAATGGAGAGAGAGTTTGAGGGGATGGTATATATAATTCCAGAGCTAGAGGTGAACCAATCGTTGCAACACTGACTACGAAATCTATTATACTTACAGGAGCTGGAAGTTTCAAACTCCTTTGTCTCAGTGTCATTTGAGTTCTTTACAGCCAAGGTTACTGGTCGCTTAGGATCTTCTGGTGTCTGTTCACATTCTTCAACCATGCAAGCAGGAGAACAACAGGCGGAGTTGTTACGAACTGTGGGGGGGGGGGGGGGGGGGGGGGGGGGGGGGGGGGGGGGGAATGGGGAAGGGGAGAAGAGAAGAAAAAAATAAGAGCACGAAACCACGGTTAAAGTTAAAATACCCTGAAAGATTAATTCAGAGCCAAAAAAGGGCTATTTAAGCGCATGGCAATAGCATTTATTTAACGTTTTATTTAGCTTCCCTGGTCTCTAGGGTTAGTTATTTTCAGGTGAGATAGCTAAAGGACAATTCAACACCCCTAAAGTAAGAGGAAAGGAAAAGGAAAAATTAACAGATTTTGCTTTTCACGATTCCTGTACTTTTTTCCTTTCCTCACCTGCCAGGTTAAAAATGTAGAAAGTTTGAACAAATCTTAGCGGAATACCAATTCATAATTGCAAATATCAAAACCCAGGTTTTTAATGCTGCTAAAGGTGATTTCTCTAATTTTCCCTTTAAACAATTACTGTAGTACCAAAAACGGCAAAGGACTTAAAATGCAGAAAGCCTAGTTAAATTTAAAATAAACTCTACCTTTCATGTCATTTTTTAAAACTACTATTCTTTTGTGTCCATGTCCTTTTATCCAGATAACCTGTTAAAAATGGAAAATATTGTTAAATTAAAACTCCACATATACTATACTAAAAAATTATCTAAAAGGCCTTCCTTGAAATTCTGGCTGACATTTCATGCCACGGGACAATCCAATATGTTGGTCAAAGTTGTATGTTCTTTCATATGGTGTCACTCTTACCAAGATCTAAAGTAAAAAAGTGGCAGAATTTGCAAGAGCTATCTGTTTGAAATTATTAGATCTCTAGCTCAAAATGAAACAGGCCTCCAGGGACAAAAAAAGTTCATGGACCACTCTGCAAAGTTTTGCTTAAAAACTGCATAAGGGTCACTTCACAGTGAGTAGCAAGGCAGAAGACTTTCATTCCATTAAATAAGCTAGTTTTGAACCCATGCCCAGAAGAATGCATTATAACCCGTCAACAGAACAACTAGCATGGCTTCATAATGAATGATTGCACTGGCCATTCCACAAAGGCCCAAATTTTGGGGTTGAGCGACGAAGGAGCGGCTCTTGCCATTCACCTCGTGTTCACTTAGTGGGCTTTGCATCCGGCAGCAATTTGAATTCAGTACCCTCTACCGGGTCCTGTGATGCCTGAGAAGAATCCAATATAAACTACATTCAAATCATTGTACAAGATGCAAAAAAAGGAGTGGAAAATATACAAGAACAAACCGAGAATATTAAATTTTTTTTTAAAATCTGCAACATTCAAAATTAATGAGATCTGTCACATCAATTTTTCAGGGCCAGTGCTTTTTCAGCGATTATCATTCACTACGCCATTAAAAACTTAGTTACTGAACATGCCCCAGCTTTTCTAGCCATTTAAAGAATAGTGGATAATTAGCCATAGTTTGCCTCATGACAGTGACCTCTGTGCATAACCCATTGGTGAAAACTACAACAGTGCAACCAGGAGGAACAGGGTAACACTAGCAGCAACTTGTGGATTTCTACATTTAACTGCACATCTGCAGCTGCAATTAGACCCCTGTACATCACATGCTTTGCTAATTTAGCAAAGAATCTCCAGAACAGGCTATAATAATGTTGCAGATGTAAATGGATAATGATGATTAGGAGACAGCTGAAACATGAATATTAATATTCACCAATAAATCTGTGCCACTGTAACGATTCGTCAGTTAAGCACTATTTAGTTCTGAAGGCTATTGCCGAATACAATTTATTAGCACAGTACTTCGCAGTTCTGATGAAACCTTCTATTTACT
Source organism: Carcharodon carcharias (assembly GCF_017639515.1). NCBI lineage: Eukaryota > Metazoa > Chordata > Chondrichthyes > Lamniformes > Lamnidae > Carcharodon > Carcharodon carcharias. The sequence goes on along the minus strand of NC_054481.1, from coordinate 6,620,765 downwards.
GGCTAAAAAAGCCAATATATAGATTTTAAAAACTAATTCCCATCTCCAGGATATAGTGAGACACAACAGAAAGGCGGTGAGGGTGTGGGAGAAATTAAAGTTCACGGTTCATTTTATATAATGGATAACTTATGACTGCAACTTTGTTCCACAATCACAGTATGCCCAAAAAAAAAAATCAGCTGGCCCCAGGAGACTAACACCCAGCAGGTCTATGGAAAGGGTTAAACAAAAATACTATTTCACAGTTTAAGAGCAGAGAGAACTTGTAACTAATAGGCATTCTTACCTGTGGTATAGCAATAAGAAGATCCTCTATGCTTGCATACCCATATACTTTAGGCTGTAGTACTTCACCTGTATACTTGTGGTAGGTGGAGGGAAATTCAGTGAGGAAAATCTGCTGGTAGTGGTAGGTGTGTAGCAAGGCTCGCACATTCTTAGCAAACTGGTACACTTTGGTAAGTTTCACATATTCTTCTCCTGTGTCATCAGTGATTACCTGTCACCAATTAACCCAAGGGTAAAGTTTAATAATGAGCATTATTCCCCATCTAAATCCTGTTCAAGTTACTGCAACACAGCTAAGAAAACAGAGCAAACTATCATAAGATATCATAGATCTCAAAAACTAATGAAAATAAATTTCATCTCTCCCCAAGTGTTATATCCTTGAGGCAGACTCCAGTGGTAGGGAGTATGAACTTTCCTTTTTAAATTCAGTGAAGACCCTTCACGTAAACGGTCCTACAATGAGCTGAAATTTATTCTTCTACATGGAAGGGTAGTCGAAGGTGTTTATTTCACATGCTACAACAGAATGGCATGCTCCATTCAAAACTAATATAATTATTCAAACTGGAAGATGAACAAGTTGATTTTGAACATCCACTTCAAAACAAGGTATTGTGCAAACAGCACTTCTACCAGGATTTCCCAGACTTGATTACATCAACAAACTTTGACAACATAAAGCAACCCAACATTGTGTCGGTGAAGGGGATGTAATTAAAATCAGCACCAGTCTGGCACATCTTGACAGTTCAATGAGGGAGGAAGTTACAAGATCTATGCAATACTCATTGTTCTCTCACTTGTGTAAACTGAAGCAATATGTTTGAGGGCTAAGTCTTAAAAATGCATCACGTGAAGAAAAACAGAGGGTACTGAGGAAAGTGAAAGTGGGAATTGCAGAGGGACTAATGATAATCTTCCAGTCTTCCTTAGACACAGGGGAAGTGTGCCAGAGGACTGGAGAACTGCAAATATTACAACCTTGTTCAAAAAGGGGTGCAAGGATAAAGCTAGCAACTACAGGCCAGTCAGTTTGGCCTCAAATGGTAGGGAGACTTCTGGAAACTATTTTATACGAGATAAAAATCAATAACCACTTAGCCAAGCGCAGGATCGATTCTTCAAGGAAAAATCATGTTTAGCTAACTTGGGAGTTTTTTTGAGGTGGTTACAGAGAAGATTGATAAAGGAAACACTGTTGATGTAGTGTATGGATTTTCAGAAAGCGTGTGATACAGTACCACACAGGCTTGAGCAAAATTCCAGGTCATGGAATAAAAGGGAAAGTAGGCACTTGAGTAAGAAATTGCTGAGTGACAGGAAGCAGTAGTGATAAATGGTTGTTTTTCAGATTGGAAGAAGGTTTGTAGTGAATTCCCCAGGGGCCAGTGATGGAACCCTTGCTCTTCCTGATATATATTAATGACCTAGACTGTGGTGTGCAGGGCATGATTTCAAAATTTGCAGACGATAAAGTTTGGAAATGTTGTCAACTGTGATGGGGATAGTCTTGAACTCCAAAAGGACATAGGCACGTTAGTGGATTGTGCAGACAAGTGGCAGATGAAGCTTAATGCAGAGAAGTGAGGTGATTAGTTTTGGTAGGGAAGATATGATGAGACATCAGAAGATAAAGGGAGAGCCTCTAGAGGTGGTGCAGGAACAGAGGGACCTCGGTGTATACGTACATAGGTCGTTGAAGATGGCAGGGCATGTTGAGAGCGCAGTTAATAATGCATATAGTACCTTAGGCTTTATTAATTAGGGGCATTGGGTACAAGAGTAAAGAGGTCATGTTTAACTTGCATGAGACACTATTTAGGCCTCAACTGGAGTACTGCATACAGTTCTGGGCACCATACTTGAGGAAGCCATTGGTGAGAGTACAGAGGAGATTCATAAAAATGATTCCCAGGATAAAGAACTGCAGCTATGAGGATAGATTGGAGAGGTTGGGACTGTTTTCCTTGAAGAAAAGAAGGCTGAGAGGAGACTTGATAGAGGTATTCAAAATCCATAGATAGTGAGAAACTGTTCCCACTCAAGAAACATCAAGAACCAGAGGCCACAGATTCAAAATAATTAGCAAAAGGAGTAAATGTGATGTGAGGAAAGTTTTTTCACCCGGAGGGTGGTTGGAGTCTGGAACAACTTCCTGAAAGGGTGATGGAGGCAGGTTCGATCGAGGTATTCAAAAGGGAATTGGATTGTTACCTGAAAAGAGCGAATGTGCAAGGTTACGGGGTTAAGGCAAGGGAAAGGGGCTAGATGGAATGCTCATTCAGAGAGGCAGTGCAGACTTGATGGCCTGATTGGCCTCCTTCTGCACTGTAAAGAGTGAGTCACGGGGTCAAAGGGATTTCCATATGAATTGCCTCTGACACAGGAAAGGACACACTCACTCTTCAATTTAGACATGGAGTAGATAGGTATGCATCAGATTATAGATAACAAATGTCTTGATGAGGACAGGGTCAGAGGTGAATACGCAGCAATTTCTGTTTGCACTGTCACCACATACAAAATAAAAGCTTTGTCATACACTGCCAGAAATAATCTTGTAACAATGCTAGTTAAAGAATCTTAGAATTCATACCTCAACCAGGTAAGGCAAACTCTTCAACAATTCTGTCAAAGACATGAAACCATATTCAGACGGGACAAGAGGATTTCCATATGAAGCATCAAAATGTTTCTTGAGATCGTCGACTTTGAGAAGTGAGACATCATCCAGAGACATCAACAGCACAAGTAGTTGAGCAGTTAGTGTGCGGAGAGACTTCCTGTTTATCAGCTGGAGCTGCTTACCTGCTGGTGTGCTGGCAATCTTTAGGTGGGGGAAAAAAGTTATACTTAAATTAGGAGAAGCTGAAATGAAAATTACAATGGGGAAGTCATTACAAAGTAACCATACAACATACCTTTGCAACATGGCAGAGTTTCTGCATAAGCTCTGCAACAGTACTGACATCATAATCTTGAAGGCGCAGAGTATATCCATAAGTGTTGTTATACTCTAGAAGGAAATCCGAAAGTGTCATACAATTGTCCTTTTGTGATCTGAGCAATTTAACAAGCTGGGCCGTCAGTGCTTTAATTTGCTCGTTTTCTGTTAAAACAAGGATTTTCTCATCTCCACACTCCAGAACCTGTGGACAATATCATTTGCATCACAGATCTATAAACATGAGTTCACAAATGCAGTGTGCTTTCTGAAAGTATCATCTCAAAGTAGAACATTTGAGAGTTACATATGCAGCTCTTGCAAAAATGAATTAACAAGGCCAATTTTTTGGCTTATACATTTTACTGGTTGGTCAAAAAAGTGTTTGTACTCATTCTAATGTCCTAGGCCCAACCACCTGCTTCATCAATGACCTTCCCTCCATCATAAAGTCAGAAGTGGGGATGTTTGCTGATGATTGCACAATGTTCAGCACCAATCACGACTCCTCAGATACTGAAGCAGTCCATGCCCATTTGCAGCAAGACCTGGTTAACATTCAGGCTTGGGCTTATAAGTGGCAAGCAATATTCTCATCACACAAGTACCAGACAATGACCATCTCTAACAAGAGAGAATCCAACCATCTCCCCATGGAGCACTACCATCACTGAACCCCCCAGTCAACATCCTGGTGTTACCATTGATTAGAAACTGAACTGGACCAGCAATATAAATACTGTAGCTACAAAAGCAGGTCAAAGGCTGGGAATTCTACAGAGAGCAAGCCACCTGACTCTCCAAAGCCAATCCATATCTACAAGGCACAAGTCAGGAGTGTGATGGAATACTCTCCACTTGCCTGGATGAGTGCAGCTCCAACAACGCTCGAAGCTCGATACCATCCAGGACAAAGCATCCCGCTTGACTGGCACCCTATCCACCACCTCCAACATCCACTCCCTGATGAACAGTAGCAGCAGTGTGTACCATCCACAAGATGCATTGCTGCAACTCTGCAAGGCTCCTTTAACTGCACTTTCCAAACCCTTGAACTCTATCTAGAAGGATGAATGCAATAAATGCATGGGAACACCCATACCTGCTAGTTTCTCTCAAAGTTGTGCACCATCCTGACATGGAAATATATCACTGTTCCTTCTCTGTCGCTGGGTCAAAATCCTGGAACTCCCTCCCAAACAGCACTGTGGGTGTAACTACACCATATGGACTCCAGTGGTTAAAGGCAGCAGCAGCTCACCACCACCTTCTCAAAGGCAATCAGGGATGGGCAATAAGTGCTGGCCCAGCCAGCAACACCCACACCCAAGGAGGAATTTTAAAATTACAACATTGTAAGATTGAGGTGTGACCTTATTGAAACAGAGATCCTGAGGGGGCTTGCCCTTGTGAGGGAGACTAGAGCTAGGGGACAGAGTTTAAAAATAAGGGGTCTCCCATTTAAGACGGAGATGAGAAATTTCTCTCTCTATCTCCTATGAGGGCCGTGTGTCTGTGGAACTCTCTTCTCCAGACAGCAGTGGAGGCAGGATCATTGAATATTTTTAAGGCTGAGGTAGATAGATTCTAGACTAACAAAGGGAGCGCAACGTTATCAGGGGTAGGTGGGAATGTGGAATTGAGGCCACAATCAGATCAGCCTTGATCTTATTGAATAATGGGGCAGGTTAGAGGGGCCAAAAGGCAACTCCTGCTCCTAATTCATACGCTCGTATGACTTTGAGTTCTGTAGCTGCTTGGTATCACCTTCAGCTTAAACTTCAACACCACATCTACTTTTCAGGGATAATGCTTCAGAGAAAGTGAGAATGCTAACTTTAGAGATTGATTTTATACTACTGGATATGCATCTCAAGCCAGGGTGACTTAAAGGGAGTAGTCTTAATTTTAGTTTAACAGCAATGTGAGAACAGGGTTTGAATTTCCAGAAACTGTTCATGTTCTGTTTGAATATCAGTTTATTCCTGGCTTACTGCAGTTAGCGTCAAGTTCTCATGCCCTTGCACTCACCTGCAGCACATCAGGTATAGCTTCAAACAGTTCCATGAGTTTGTTAAATCCATAGTAGGTGAGCTTGCACTGACGTCCAAAGTGGTGATGGTATGCGGGTATAAATTTATTAAAGGGCATACGGCAATGAGATTGATGCCGCAGTAAATCCACGACCTCTTTTGCAAATTGCTTTGTCCTCTCTATTTCTTCTGGAGTACGTTCTAGATTAAAATTCAATAACTTTTCAATCATTGAACAGAGTTTGTGGCTTTCAAAAGCATAAACAGTTACTCAATAACATTAAACTGACAGCATATTCAAGGTGAAGCTACAAATAGAAGATCTACAATCTAGAAAAGTTCTAAAAACACTAATGAACTACCTGTGATATTACCCATGGCTAACTGAATGAATGCAAGTGTTAAAGGCATCTGTTTACATACAGGATTTCCATTCTAAATGTACATTTAGCATTGAAGCTTTTTGTGTAAATATGTATGGTAACTTTGTCCTTATGGCACTGGACTGGGAATTCAGAGGCTGTAAATTCAAATCCTACCATGACAAGCTGTGAAACCTGAATTCAATGAATTGGACAATTTGTGGGCACAATAAAATAATAAAAGTTGCTAGCTGGTTAATTCACAAATTTCCTTCAGGAAATGGAAAATGCTGCCTCTACCCAGTCCAGCCTACAGCAGCTTCTATGCTCCACTATGTGGTTGACTCATGACGTTAGAGCAACCAGGAATGGTAATATATGAAAATCAAAACAGAAAATGTGCAAGTATGCAAAAAAATACATTATGTAGATTAAAAGTTCATCATCTGTTAAGGGTAGAAAGGGTCAACTTTTTCTTCATGCCATAAAAATGCCCATTATACCTCAAAACCATCCTACTTTTGTTTCCCTCCCCAGCGCCCAAAGTCCACATTTCTTTTGCAGAGGAAGGAAAAAAAACCACGGGCGGTGATCTGAAATGGGCAACTGACGTGTTACCACCCTTCTCTCATCAAGGGATACCACCTTCCCCTGAAAAGGATTATGGCCTCCATAGGAATACAGCAGGTTGAGAAAAACAGCCATGTATCATAATGTACTAGTATTCCAAAATACCATTCCTCACGTTATATTTCATGAAAGCCAACACCAATCTAACCACCTGTCATGCAAACAGTATGAAGTCCATTTTCAAGGCTTACCCAGCCATGTAAGAAAAATAAATTTCAGGAGGAGGAATCAAAGTGGTCAGAGACTTGCTACTCTGCATTTACATAGATAACAAAGTTGGTGGAGCAGCTGATTTAACAGGAACTCCACTTTAAATTAAACATGCCAAATAATTCTTGTTACAACATATATCAGTTTTAAAAAAAAAATCAGCACCTCGCTTTGGGATAGAAATCACAGTATCATCATCTTGTTGTGAAACGCAGATTGTAGTATCTGACATTTCTGAAAGAAGATCAGCCAATTCACACACACCATAGTCTGTGACATTCCAGTCTTTCGAAAAACACCTAACAGAATCAAGACATGTAGAAAATTGAATCCAGTATAGTTTAGCCATCCAAACAGTACAAACATTATTTCAACATTGATTGTGCACCATAATTTAGGAATAACCCCATGCAAGATTGTTCAGAGTTACCAACTGCCATATGAGAGTCATTTTAAGTGTCACATAATACACATGGATGCTCAGCTGATTTGCTGGTTTCTCTTATATAGCATGCACCATGGGCTGATACCTCAGCATCACATGTGGGGCCAGAAGGCCCTCTCTTGCACGTAATTTTGTAAATTGAGACTGTCAAGCGCATCCCGAGGAATAGCTTATCCAACAAGGTCTAGGTGCACTGTTCAACAGACCGTCCTTAGAGAATGCTTGTACTCCAGCAGTATATGAGTCAACAACAAAAGAGAATTAATAGGTACAAGAAAAAGGACTGAAACTTTAGCCATCATTCAATGACAAGATTTTTTTGTTGTTTCCACCCAGATGAAAATCAGGAAGGATCCAGAATACTGAACCCAGATGTGGTACAGAAGGCCCAGCAGGATGGCTTACGGAACAAATAATTCACTGCTGTGCAGAAGATTCTAGTTAGGCTGGGTCAGACAGAGACCACTAGATAGGTGCTAGGTGCCAAGATGGAAAAATCCCATTCCTCATTTCAATTCCCATCCCATTCCTCATTTCAAGAAATCACATGAAAACAACAAATTCAAATAACTAAACTGAGCGTAGAATTTTAAGATCACACTTACCAATGATATGCTTGTTCAAATTCTCTTATGAGAACTTGTTTACTGGCTTGAGATTTGAGAAGTTTAAGTAGATCTTGGGTAAAGCGCTTTACTTGTGCTCGATGAGTTAAGGTAAGTAGGCGTTTAGTGCCCAAGCCAAGGATCTATAATAAATCATAAGGGCAAGTGATTAGGATTAGTGGTTAGTATCCCAGAGGACAGACCCGAAAACCTGCGAGACTTTCATAGACCAAGTCATGATTAGTACAACTCCAGGAATATACACAAAACATTTTGTTTATGCAATTAGCTAACTTGTCCAAACTAGCTTCATAAAAAGGAGCCTCATGATGTCACATTGCAATCCCTTCAACCAGATTGATTAAGGACTGGGGAAACTACAAAGCGCATGCACTTTCAAAGCAAACTTCAAATGATAAACAACCCAATTATTAGATTGTGACCTCAAGGAAAGCATTTTATAGAAACTACAAAAGGAGATTTATTTCATCTGGTAATACACTGGTTAAAGTACTTGTACCAACTCACTGCAGTGCGGCATTATCAGCAAGTAGTTCACAGCAGATCAGTGCTACACAAAGGCATAGTACAAGGATATCGGAAATCAAGGTCAAGGAAAACTAGCAATATTGAGGAGGTTGTGAAAGCATGAGGATGAGACAGGTGCATCAACAAAACAAAGGCTGTAGCAGTTAAATGGAAAGAGGTCAACCAACATCGCAGGGCAAGTAGAGATGGCCAAAAAGTCTACTAGCGTTACCCATATCCTAAGATTGTGACACAGGAAGTAAGAGTAATGTGAACAGGAAGTACAGGCATTCACAAGACTTGAGATAGAAACTCAACTTTATAAATGGAAACACAAGGCTTCAGAGATGGAAACACAAGGCTTCAGAGATGGAAACTCAGTCCAAGTTTCCTATCAACCCAATAACAGATTTAAGGCCAATTAGCTTCCCTTTCACTTGTAAAAGCCTTCTAAAATTGTCCGAAGTGTTATTTTTGGATTTTTTTTAACCTTCCAAGTGAGATTTAAAAGCTCATACTACAAAAAAATGCAACTTTTACCTCTACATCTTAGGCCTCAATCTCAGTGAAAATATAGAATTTGTTTTTTTGTTTAAAAACAGGAACTAGTAATACACATTTAACTGATAAAATATTGCTGCATTCAAACAATAATCTAGTAAGCATTTCCAAAACTCTGCCTACTTGTAGTAAAAGCCTAGGACTGTGGTGTATGATTAAAACCAATTTCTGTTCCGCAAAGCTCACCTGCAAAACATGAGGTACTGCTTCCAGCAGCTCCACTAGTTTTGAATAGCCATAGTCTGAAACTCTGCACTGCTTCCCAAAATGATGATGGTAGGTTGGTATAAATTTATGTTGACATATTAAACAGTGAGCCTGGGTCTTTAGGAGATCGATCACTTCTCTACTAAACTGAATAAGCTGAGGATTTCCGACTGGACTCTTACAGCGTAGCAACCAGGGATCTATAGAACAGAAAGTGTTCACTGGATTCAGCACTTCAGATGTGAGGAGGAAAAGTACTGTGATCAAATCACTTTTGATGAACCTGTTTCACAATAATGCTTCAATATTTGAATTTTAAACCCCAAGCTTTAACAGGATCAGCTCAATTTTCATTATGAAAACTAGTCGCAACATCTTGTAATCAAGATTTGGTTAACAAAAACCTTTTCTTATGCGAGAACAGAATTTTTCTATTCCAAGGGGGTTTTAAGTTGGAGAAGGGTTAAAATCTTAAACAACTTAAAAGATCCTATAGCACCTCCGCAGGTATAACTTCAAACCAGATAACTGGTGAGCTTGGAGTAGCTGATACAGTTTGAGCTTTAACTCTAAATTTAAAGCAGCTAATAAATAAATACTGTAGTAACTCAAAAAAAAACCATAAAAAAAAGATATCCTGGTACCTTGAATTTCTGAAATGAGGTCATGATAAAGCCAATTTCACAAGCGGACTCCATCACAGCATCTAACCACAACTTGAATGTTCCGAGTTTTTGTCTTCAAGGTTCTTCCTAGCAGTAATGAACTTGCCTTCCAATTGCGACTTTATTAAAACAAGTACTCTGCCAATTTTAAAATCTTCCTTGCCACCAAGGCCTTCTCCGTTGGCTTTAAATGGTGAAGAGCCCGAACTTCTCTATACCCACATAACTCAGTCCCCCTAACCTTGGGGATGAAACTTTATAGCATTTTGCTGAACCATTTTCTTGTGCAGGCAATAATTCCTTTGTTTTATTGGTGACTAGAATTGAATGTAGCATTTAAATGTGCTTGACTAGGACCAAGGTGCTGTATAACTTCAGCATGGTGGTCTTATAGCCTTGTCTACTGCTTTTTAATGACATCAGCTTATTAATTGTTCAGGTATCACACTTCAGAGTATGTTGGAAGTCAGGAGCAAGGAAAATTTGACAGTAATCCAATGTTGGTATGCCAAATGAGGTGACGTTATACCCATAATTATTCACAATAGATAAAAGTAGTTCTACAGTAGTCAAGCACCACTATTCTCTTCACCTTCCCACAAAAACCTAATCTAAAAACATGTTGGAATGTGGGTTTATCACATGCTGCCAGTGTCTTCTTTAAAAAAGCCATTACTTTATTGATTCACTTCTATGTCAACTAAACAATCTATAAATTAAATGCCTTACATTTGCATTTATTCTCCATTAAAGATCCTATATTCATATTTATAAATGAAACTTGCTATCTGCAATTGCATTGTGCCATGGGATAATGCAGCATTACAATTGGCAGAGAGTGCAATTACATTGCAGCATCTTAGCCAGTTTGAGGGTGAGGCCTGAAAACTCACATTGGAAATAAAGATAAAATGCATGACTAAGATGGGAGTGAATTATATCCATCTTGGACCAATTATCCACCATGCTCCAACTCAGCCTCACCCAAAGACTATTCTTGGTTTTAATTTCCTGTATGCAATGCCACAGCAGAAGACTGGTTGTTAAAAGATTTGATATGGTTGAAATTCCACATTCACAAGAGAATGATAAAATTAGTACAGTTGCACAGCTTGTGGAAGCACTCACTAGGCTAAAAATAATTTTATAGTTTAAATAATTCAGAATAACCATAGCAATTATGTTCGCTCTTGGATATTTATTGCAGATTAATAGATTCATTTCCATTGCTTGCTTTAAATGGAAAACTTATATCAGCTTACCAGCATTAGGAGGCGGTGGCTTGTTCTGCACCCATTTTACAACTTTAATGCCATCCTGTGTAGTAACAATGTTAACACCAGGGACACAGGTAATGAGGTGCTCCAAAGGAACACCACCCTCCCCTTCCTCCACTGTCCTCAGAACAGTAAACTCTGCAGCATAGCAGTCCAGAAAGCTAAGAAAATAAAATGCATCAAAATTTTAAATTGAGTGCTTATATATTGTAATAAAGATGGAATCGCAACAAAATAAAACACATTCATTGAACAAATAAAATCCTGCCCACTTATATAAAGAAAGGAGGCTTAAAGTACACATGAATACTGAAATTAAGTATGCTCAAGGCTTGGGCTAATATGGTCTGAAGGGAACAAAGCTTTCACAGTGGAGTCAATTTCCATTTACACTATGAAAATTAGCCTATAAAGAGGTAGATATTGTCTATGTAAATCAAGAACAATGTGATTTTCTGGAAAAGTTTAATCATCCAAAGTGAGTGGAAACTTCCACTCATTTCCCCTATTTTCCTGGGATTTTAAGTGTGATTTTTCAGCTCTCCTTGATTACATGAGCTACAAGGGGTTTACATGCATTGTGATGCACAAGACATCACAACTATGTAGGATAGGTAGAATGGACCAGCAAGTCTTTTTCTGTCATTTTCGTATATTTTCAATTCAACTCACTGCCCCCAACCAAACATCTCGTTGCATAGGAGTTGGGGAGTCAGTGATGAGAAATCAACTACAAAACCACCAGGTGAGAAGATAGAGGTGGTAAAATTTATTTTACGTAGAAGGCAGATGGAGGGGGAATACTTTGCCACAGGGAACGATTGAGGGAGGAACTACTGCATCTAAAACGAAAAATTTAGATAAAGATTTGAAACAAATTTTAGGAGTGAGGCAGTGGAGAACCTTGAACTGCCCTAGCAAACAGCCAATACATACAAGGGCCATGTGGCCTCCTGTGCTCTAAGCTTTCACAGGGGTACAGATCAGGAATTTTAGGTTTGATTCTCAGCTATTCAGCTAACTGGTTTCAGTTGCAATAATTGACCTCACCACTCCTGGCACCGGGAAAGATGTAGATTGGGAAAAGATCAGCAAGCTTCCAGTTCCGGAAAGTGATTGCAATATTCTCAAACGTATGTGTATTAATAGTTGATGACCTGTCTGGGCTGAGTAACAATGTTCATTATTTCAGTACACAGGGGATATTAAATATTGTTGTTCACTTTCTGCGTAGGAACACAGTTTCTCTGTTTCATTTAATTCAAGTGATCGGCTGACACTACAGGTCATTCAGGGAACTGCAGCATAGTTGAAACACCAAGGTTTAATCAATGACAATTTTAAGAGAACATGTAATGGAGGAACAATAATTGAAGCAAAAAATTATGGAAAGCTTTCTGAACAGAGTAAACATATTTGAGCTTCAGATTGTCATTCACAAAGGAGTCTTTTCTTACAATTGCCTGTGATGCTATTTTGTCAATGCCAGAGACTTAAACAATTTAAAATGGAATGCACACAAACATTACTCTCATGCTCTTAAGAATTGAAGTTAGATGCATCTTTTATTAATTTCACAAAACCTACAGCTACTGATCAATACAGATGTAAAACAAACTTGCTTTATCTCTCTACAGATGCTGATACATCTGCTGTACATTTCTCAGTTTTTAAAATTTCTGCTAGTATAACCAGGTAATTTCAAACTCAGTCCTTTGTTCAAATTTTAGGTGGTGCTGATACATAGCTTCAACATTAAGGACTTAGCACAGAAGAGCCTAACAAGTTGCTGCTCATTAGGAACATAGGAGCAGTTCTAGGCCATTTGGCCCTTCAAGCCTGCTCCACTAATAAGATTATGGCTGATCCGAGTCTGGTTGTAGTCTCAGCTCCACTTCCCTGTCTACACCTCCATAACCCTTAACTGCTTGCCTAACAAAAATCTGTCAAACTTTGCCTTGAATAAGTTCAAGGACCCAGCCTCCACAGCTTTCTGGGGAAGAGAATACCACACACCAATGACCCTTTGGGAGAAAAGGCTTTCCATCATCAGTCTTAAAAGGGAGACTTCATTTTTAAAATACGCTGCCTAGTTTTAGTCTCCCCCCACAAGAGGGGACATCCTCAGAGTATCCACCCTATCCAATCCACTCAGGATGTTACATATTTCAATGAGATCACCTCTCATTCTTCTAAACTTCAACGGGTATAGGCTTAACTTGTTCAACATTTCTTCACAAGACAACCTCTTCAACCCAGGAATGAGTCCAGTGAACCTTCTCTGAACTGCTTCTAAAGCAATTATATCTTTTCTTTAAAAAGCTGAGCTTACTTAAGACACTCATTAGACCTCAGCTGGAGTATTGTGTAGACTTCTGGGCACCACACTATAGGAAGGATGTGAACGCATTGGAGAGTGCGCAGAAGAGGTTTACAAGAATGACGTTTCACATTCCTGGAACCAATTATGAAGATAGGTTAGAGATATTGGGACTGAACTCCTTGGAGAGGAGAAAGCTAAGAGGAGATTTGATAGAGATGGTCAAAATCTTGAGGGGGCTGGATAGGAAGACACTGTTCTCAATTGTAAAAGGATCGAGAACGAGAGGACAGATTTAAAGTGATTTGCAAAAGAAGCAAACGTGGTGCGAGAAAAAAACTTTCACACTGAGTGGTTTGAGTCTGGAATGCACTGTCTGGAAGTGTGGTGGACGTACGTTCAATCAAGAGGGGATTAGATGATTGTTTCTATTCAAACATGCAAGGGTATGGGGAAAAGGCAGAAAGGATGGTTTTGTCATAATGCTCATTCTAAGAGCCGGTGCAGACACGATGGCCCAAATGGCCTCCTTCTAAACCATAACAATTCTGTGATAAGGAGACCAAAACTGTACACAGTACTCCAGATGTGGTCTCATCAAGGCCCTGTACAGCTGCAGTAAAACTTCCCTACTCTTATATTCCATTTCTCTTGCAATAAATGCCAACATTCCATTTGCCTTTCTAATCACTTGCTGTACGTACATACTAACTTTTGTGATTCACGTACCAGGACACCTGGTGCTATACTTACATACTAAAATATTCCAGTACTAACTAGGATTGCCTACAGTCCCTTAGTGATTGCAGCTATCAGGAGATCTTTGCATTTTTAATTACCCATCACGGCAGCCCCATGATCTCAACCGTAGAGACCAAGAACCTAGCAGGCAGAGCGAGAGAGACCGAGGATAAGGATTCAGGTGAAGGGCATGCAATGGGGACCAACATTTTCTCCAGTGGGCGGGAGGGAGCAACAGCAGTTGTAATATAACGGGATTTTACTAGCCCACATTAAGTAGCTTCTTCAGTGCACTTCCTCAACTGAATGGAGAATTGTGAGACTAATTTATTACAAATAAATACACCACTGGACATTTTTGAAATTGTTAGCAGTAAAGCCAATATGCAGTAGGTTTTTACATTGTACACTGGTCCAACAAACTAAGGCAAGTCAATTCGAGTACAGGAGTTTTGAAGAGTTTATGCACATCACCAGGCACGGATGAAATTCTGGAAACATTTTCACTTTTCTCTCCAATCCCACCAATAATTTGCATCATACAAATAATAGAGAATACTCACCTAAGGAGGGGCACAGTACCCTCATGGGTATGTAACAGGCTATGTACCTGCGGTGCAAATGTTTTTAGAGACAAAATTATGAATGGTATTTTATAAGAATCAGGGTCAAATCCATCTTCACTGCAACTGAAAAAAACAAAAATGTTATTCTAAGGCATGCACTATCTACATTCAGCTACTTCAAAAATTTACATTGATTTAACAAAATACTGTAAAAAATGACTAAGTGGCTTTAGGACGTGTGGAAGTGAAGTCTTACTGGGTTTGTACAAAACAAGTACTGAAACATTTGCTCTCATATAGCACATCTTTATTATTTCCTGCAGTGCAATGTCTTATGTCTTATCAAATTACAGACCATTGTTAAGGAGGCAACAAAAGCTATCATGATGTTTATTTTTAACTGTTTAATGTACCTGAAGAGCTGTTGCTAGGATATGGACTGCTACCAAAGGGAACAGGATTCCTACCTATGGCTGTTATTGGAGCAGTGTTGTCTGCAGATTGGTTCATGGTATTCTAGTTCTTCAAATATCACTGGGCTGCAATTGGATGATGAACCATCATATGATATTACGGAACCCAATGGGCTCTGCCGAGCCTGACTACCGGGCAGGAGACAAACCATTCTTCCATTTACTTGGTCGCGAATAGCCACTGTGTCCGTTAATTTGTATAAATCAGACACAACCAGTTTGTGTCCAAATCTGGAGGGAGGTAAATTAAAGTTACTTACTCAGCTATAGAATTTTCTGAAGTGTGTTAATTAGCTTCTGTAATACCAGATGAGAATTGCGCAAAATAATTTGACAAAAAGTAAAGCAGTAACAAAATGAATAAACTTTCCATTTTGCCAAACATGAGTAATATTTAATTGAGATATGAAATGTATCAAATTCTCTCTCAGCATGCAAAACAATTTCAACCAATTCCCTACTTCAGAATGATTACATTTAAAGACTTAATGTCATTCAACACCCACTATTACACATCTGAAGTGGTGTGAACATTCTTGAGACACAGCGGCCTGCAAATTTAGTGTAAATCAGTCTATAGTGGAATAGCTAAAATAGTCATTGAACAAATAAAATGGTTAATTTCCATGTGAAATGAAATTAATTCTTTTACACTATGGACAACAATCCAAAGGGAGAAGTCATTACTTGTCTCCCAAATCAGTAGAGGGATAAAGCAAGTCTCAACTGCTAAATCTATTGCCCTTTCCCTCAGACACTTCTCAAATCAAAGGGATGAACATATTTGCTGCAGAATAATTGGTATACTAAATCAAGTACATCGACAGTTCACAGAACTACAATATGTACCTTTTCTCATAAAGTTCTGTGAATTTGAACAGTGGCAAGCAACATGCTGGGGAATCCTGCAGAATGGACATGGCTTCAGAGCTGTAATCAAAAATAAAAGAAATCATGAAAGCAAAATACTACAGATGCCAGAAATACAAAATAACAGAAAATTCTGGAAAAACTCAGGTCTGGCAGCATCTGTAGAGAGAGAAACAGGGTTAACATTGAGTCCATATGATTGCTTTAGAGCTATGAAGAGTCATATGAACTCGAAACATTAACTGTTTTTCTCTGTCGGACCTGCTGAGCTTTTCCAGCATGTTCTGTTTTTATTTCATTCACGACATTTCTGAAAACTACGCAAGCCATCATTAGCAAGTACTTTTGTAAGATTTATTTTTGACTATTCAGCCACTGACAGCAATCCAAGAATAGGTGAAGGAAGCAATTTTAGTTTCTGTAACTATTTAAACTAACAAAATATCAAATTTCATAGTTTATTCACTACTAAAGCTATTGTTACTACGCCATAGAATCAGGTGTATTTTCCTCAGAATAAAAACAATTACAAATCATCTTACTTTGTCAATTTATAAACTGTGGACGTTTCACTGTAATTGATCACAACAATTGCTTTTGTCAGGTCAGCTTAGGTTAGATCAGGTCAAGGTTGCAATTAAAAGGGAATGGTTTTTAAATTGGTTGAAAAATACAAAACTTGCAGGTGTGGCCATGACGCAAGTCCAAGGCACACGTTTTTGTTAATTCATTGCCACAAAATGTGTTTATCAAGGTGAAGAATCCACATGTTCGTCCTTGGCTTGCTGCAATGTTCCAGTGAAGCTCAACGCAAACTGGAGGAACAGCACCTCATCTTCTGACTAGGCACTTTACAGACTTCCGGACTGAATACTAAGTTCAACAATTTCAGATCATGAACTCTCTTCTCCATCCCCACCCCCTTTCCGACCCCCACCTTTTCCAATAATTTATAATTTTTAAAATATATTTTTCTTTTCCCACCTATTTTCATTATTTTTAAATGTATTTCCATCCATTGTTTCATCTCCACCTTTTAGCCTATTTCGATCCCTTCCTTTCCCCGCCACTCCACCCCCACTAGGGCTATCTGTCGCTTGCTCGTCCTGCTTTTTACCCTAATGTCACCATTAGCACATTCCTTAGCTAATATCACCATTGTCAACAGCCCTTTATCCTTTTGGCTATTACATCTTTGACAATCTCTTCCTTGCCTTCACCTATCACTGGTCCTCTATCCAGCTCTACCTGTCCCAACCCCCTCAACCAGCTTATATTTCACCTCATCTCTATATTTCCTCAGTTCTGATGAAGAGTCGTACAGACTCGAAACGTTAACTGCATTCTTCTCCGCAGATGCTTTCAGACCTGCTGAGTTTTTCCAGTTATTTTTATTTTTGTTTTAAGAATGCAGTTTTAGTCAGACATAAGAATGCATATGTCGTGTTAATTTGCAGCCATTTGTGCTGTCTATTATGTGAAGGAGCACTTGCAACTGCTCATATGGCAGATGTTTTTATCTTCTCGGTATACAATGGGTTCAGGCCTTGTTTATGACACTGAACTACCCTAGACCAAGTTTCAAATAGACCAGAATTCAGGTTTTGGAGGGCAAGAATATAATGGTCCCATCCATGCACAAATGAGATTATGGTAAGAATAAAGAGATGGTATAAATGCATTAGCTTCCCCCACCACCAGCATTACACAAAGCTATCTGAAGCTGTGATTTGAATGTGTTTTATGGTTACACCTTGAACGCATGTGTTATGGTCGCGCCTCAGCTGGTACCAGTATTGTTCAAATTTGCACTAATGCACTTACACTTGAATCAGAGAGCAGAACTTTGCATATGCTCACCTCAGATGTGCACAGTTCTGTTATCTATCCTCCAACTGCCAATGAAGTTTTTAAAAAGTTAAAATTGGCAATTAGTTTTCCTCTATTCAAAAATAAACTTCAAGGCTAAGACAGTTCAAACACTTAAAATCTTTATTTTAAATTTACCATGACATTCTCTTCCTCCACATCCCTCCCCCAAATAGTCAATTTGATAAATATAGTTTAGAAGGATGAAAAATACAAGCCAGCAAAACAAGAAAACAAAGTAAAAGCAGAAAATGCCAGAAAAACTCAGCAGGACTGACAGCATCTGTGGAGAGAGAAACAGAGTTAACATTTCAAATCTGTATGACTCTTCTTCAGAGCTAAAGAGAAGTAGAAATTAGATGAAATTTATGCTGTTGAAGAGGGTAGAGCAGGTAAAGCAGAAAAGGTCAGCGATAGTGGGGGCTAAGGAGAGATTGACAAAGGTGTCATGGACACAAGACAAAGGGATTGTTAATGGTAGTAGTGAAGACTAAAGAAGGTGCTGATAGTGGCATAAAGATGAGAAAGCTGAATATGTTAATGGAAGAACAAGAATCAGCTCTGTGAAAGAACAGACAAAGATGGGCCTGTTTTTGAGAGGGGGGTGAAATGGGGAAAAAGGAATTAAAAAATACAAAAATAAATAAATAGGGATGAAAAGAAGTGGGTGAAGATGGAGGAGTGTGTTCATGGACAGGAAAAGTCTTACCCAAGTAAAGCCAGAGATTTATTGGCACTTCCGGTGGCTAACGATACTTGGACTCGCTTGCTTCCTATTTTGTATCTGTGCAAACTATTGATAGCCGAGATAGCTTCCTGGAGGCTCCCCATCTGAACCACTGCCTTCAGTTGATAATCAGTATGAGGACTTAGTTCCACATTCTTTACCTACATATCCAGGAGTCAAGACAGACAAAGCTTCCAGTTATGGTTCGTTTTCAGGTAATTATGAAGTTTTGATTTTTAAACTTCATAAGTGTTTTAAATTAGCAGTGCAAGTAGTATGTTGATAATTAATAAGAACATACATCTCATTGCAGGCTTTTAAACTAAAATTATAGAAACTCCAATGAAAAAGTCACATCCACTCCCCTCATGGCTAAATGGTCAAAAGCACCAGGCGGTACTGAGTCATCTCGACTATGCTGGGCCTACGTTTATGTGTCAAGCTAATACAGCACAGGGGGAAAAATAAACATCAGCGTTTTAGTCCTCATTACAATTGCTCCCACACAACAATTTGTGATTAGCAACCTGGAGAAAAAAAATGTTCTAGATCCAACTCTCCCTCACTTCCCCAAAACAAAGTTCTAGTTAACTTGTCAATTCAGTTAACTTGTTCAAATGAGGCAATCAATTAAAACAGAATTAAATCCATAACCTGACAGGAAACCTTATACTGAAGCAAATCAATTAGTTAAATTGTTTGGGGAACACAGGATTACAAAATCAATTTATGTAAACAGATCCTTTTATTCTGACAATGCATTTCAACCAAAGTTAGTAACCATAAGGATGCATATTAACTACAGTAAAATGATGAATTGCATCTTAGCTCCCCTCACTAAATGCACTCCTCCTGTCCCAAGGGAGATAACAACAAACATTGTTACGAGTACAGCTAACCTTTAAAGCGATAGATTACAAAAATTATTGCTACTCAGGCTGTTAGCTTCACAGGATATTTCAGGTGAATTTTTGAATATAACTAAAAACTGAGAATCACATTCAAAACCTCAACATGAATAATGGAAAATTACTTAGTCACAAATTAGTTACAAGATGCCACAACATAAATAACTTTCCTAACAGGAAAGAGATAATCCATTAGCAATTTGATTTTTTTTTGAAAGCACGTGAAAAATGCAAGTCATTACAACAGAATTACCATCTGAATTGTGCTCACAGTATGGAAGCAGACATTAAAGTGTGAAAATTTTAATAAGCATTGGACAGGAGATGACAGAATTGGGCACAATCTCGAAATGCAAATTCTAACACTTGAAATTCAGTTTATGGTCATCATCTTTTCCAAGGGCAACACAACCGAACAGTCAAATGGTATAAATCTGCAATTAATGTTCTTTCACAGTTCTCATCAGACCCAATGCACCCTGGGGCTTAGTCAGAAATTTACATTCCTAATTCATTTCTAACCCAACGCAAATTTTTCAGAAAAAAAGTCTGGCTCTAAATACAGGACTTAAAAAACCCACAAACGTAACAGGGCACAAACTGCACAGCTACTACTGGCCTTGAAACATAGAACTCTGCAATTTTGCAACCACAAAACAATATTTAGCCTGAAACATTACTCTTTATTTGAGCATTCACTGAGTTTACCTTGCCATGCCTGAGGAAAATCTCATGCAATGTTTGTTGTAGTTCCTTTCTGGACATCCTGTAATCCAAGTTGCTGACCTGTATGTCTGCTCCATTTGCAAATGGGCCAGTCTGAGAGTCAGAATAATGTGTTTGATTTGCACTTATAGAAGGGGACCCATTTGAAAGACTTGGGGATAGGCTCCTAGGATAATTAAGAAAGAGTCAAACCACACACACATTAAACCTCTACCAGAACTACGTATCAAAGCAGCGCTCATGGAGCCCAAGTTCCTCGGCTAGCTCAAATTTCCTTTTTTTTTATTATTAGTGATTAATTTTAAAAGATTTCTCTCAAAATTACGCTCTTGATGAGGTACTTTTTAAAAAATGCGGACGGAAGTTAGAAAAAATAAGTTACCTTGCGGACCAGGTACCATGGCCTGGAATAGGTGGTGTGTTGTGTCTTGGAACTGACAGCTTAGAAAAAGCAGAAGGGGAACTAACGTGGAAGTCAACTTTCTTCTCAATTTTATCTATGGGAGATTCCAGGGAACTTCTGGAAGTTGGAGTTTCTCTCCTATTTAAGAAAAATGCAGATTTTAAGTAATATGTTTTAAGTTTACTTTCTCTGAAAATTGCTTGAAACATGTTTTATGCTCAAGCACTTAATATTAGAAGTTTGTGTGTCAGTTGATTTTTTTTTTTACATACAAGGATGGCTTTAGAATACAGCAAGGTCGACACAAATATTTCTTCTTGGCACGCAGAAAAAATTTTCTATTTGGATATCTTTGCTGAGTCCATATAGAGGTACCTTGTAACAAGGACCTCTCCCATACTGTGGAGGGAGCCAATTTACCTCTACCTAGCATCCCGCACAACTAAATTTACAGGCCAATTAAGTTAACACTTAGTTACAACTTCGCCGCTTGCTCACTGATGCAAAATTAAATTAGAATCAGCAACTTTGTCGGGGCAAATTGTTCATACTAACTCCTATCCCACAACATTATGATCCAAGTGTAAGATACACCAACATATTGTTGTCACAGTTTCTCTGATTCACACATGGACAAATAATAGCACTTCACCCACTGAATTTATTATTCCAGTGGTACTTCACAGTCCTGGGTTGTAAGCTCATTTTGTACCACAAATAGTTTGTGGCATCCTAGGTTACTGCTATTTGAACAGATGAAATGCCAATGAATCAAGAATTTGTTTATGAAATATCGTACTCAAAATATTAATTTCTTTTCAAATGCAAAATTATCTATGAATTTCCAGCATTTTATTTTGAGATAAAAACTAAATTGACAAAATAAAAAGCTATTTAATAGGTAAACCAGTCCATTTAAATGAATTTATGCAAAGCAATTCAAACATGTGAGCCTATCCCTTAACTCAATTAGATTACAATGGCACGTATAGTTGTACTTTAATTCCAAAATGTGCAAATAATCAAAAGTACATCAAACTTAAAAATGAGTTAATCAAAATAAAAAAATAAAAACCAGCTAGTTTATAAATGTCAAGTATAAACTTACTTAATGTTTCCACTGAACGAATCTCCATTTCCTATATTTTTGGAGGTGGGTGGGGAATAAATGGAAGTGCAGTGGCTGACTGGTGGAGATTCAGTTCCTTGCTTTTTGATCTTCTGGGTACGTACGCTTTGCTTTGTTTTGGATTCCATACCACAGAGCTCCTTACAAAGTAAATAAGTAATTAACCACTTACAACTGCACAATTTAATGCAAAAAAAAAAGGTAGCTTCAACAACCGAAGTCAGAGAATAAAGTCAGCCTTCAATTAAGAGTTATGAATAAATTACAACTAATATTCAAAACCAAGGAGTTAAATTTAAATAAGGCTGAGGAACCTGTGTTCTCTGAGCCATTGATGGAAGTACAAATAGCAGCAAATGGGGAGGGGATTGATCCAATATCACCTGGATAAAGCCCAGCTCAACAAAAACAAAAGCTTAGTTTTCTAGACAAAGCTTCCAGTTACTAAAATTACAGAAATCAACACTATCAGGTCAATTTTCCTTAAACTTCAAGGTTTACAATATCATCTATTCAAGGTTGTGATAGCCATTAAGCTCACTTTTGCTGCTAACATCCTGCTTTTATGATCCTAAAAGGCCAAAATTTCCTAATGCCAAGCCTAGGCATTTGCCTTCACTCTGTCAGGTAAACAATTTCAGGAAATAACTACTCAGTTTGACAAATCACAAATGCATTTTGTTCTGTTTTCATGAAACTCAGCATATTCCCACTAAGTTACTCAAGTGAAAACTTATGACCATCAGGTGCACACATTTATAAACAAATATTGTGGGTGAACCGCAGCTCATTTCAGAAGTCTAACACTGACATTTCCAATCGTCCATATTATTTCACTCAGTTCTGCAGTACTAGATATACAGATACCAAGAGTATCTATTATTATTTCAAAAAGGCATGATTGAGGTGATTAGGAATGAGATAACAAAAGATACCTTGCTAAAGGGATTCCATTTCTATGTGTACTAAAACCTGATAAGCTATAGTAAACTAGTAGAGACATTGGTAAAACTCAATATTCACATCCACAAAAACTGTTTAACAGCAACCTTGCTACATTTAGCATAATGGCAGGTCTACCAGAGGACTAAAAGCTTCCAAATTAAACTGCTAAGCATACAGCTCAAACACTACATTGGACCCTAAACTTCCATACTATAGGCAAACAATCATCAACTAAGTTACTTAACAACAGGGACTATGTGAAATAAGACTAATTCTCTAATCATCCTCTTTTTCTGCCTCCTGATGCTGTACACCTGTAACATATAAACTAATCAATCAATTACTTATGAGTTACACTCTGCATTAACTCTTTAATAGAAAATTGTTTTCTCTGATTAAGGATTGATTGAACTGAACTTCCCATCTGCTGTTTTTGGTTTGTTAATTTGCACATGAAAATATATCCAAATGTCAAGAAGGTAAATCAGTACATTTTATTGTCCATAATGCTAAACTGGGATCTCTCCTTGCTTATGGCTGCATTGCTCATTTCCAACAATCTTTGCTTTTTTGTACTGATACAGTTAAATGCTGATTTGGAAAGAAACTGGTTACTAATTACAGAAATAAAGTCTGTTGCGTCACCAATACAAAAATTATAGAAAAAGACAATCTATTTTAAAGTTAACTTTGGAAAAACAATAAATGCATAATTTGATCACATCTTCACAATTTACAAAACAAACTTATTTCAGAGTGACCCCCTCACTTCCACTTCATCAGGTGAACACCAATATAGAATTCCAACAAAACTGAGCTCCTCCCTATTTTATCTCAACTCACATTTTAAAATGGAAAATCTCTACGACACTAAACAGCATTCCAATAAAATGCACGTTAGAATATAATATGTACAAGATTATCAACAATAAACCACATTTGTGGTCATGCACAAAATGTTCCAATCCACTGTTAAACATCCAATAAATAGAAGTTATTAGTAGCTTAGATTGAAAATCAAACAAAATCTTTATGGGTACCTAAGGAGCAAGGTTTCCAATATGAACAATATCCAAAGAATTGGATGAAGAGAAGTTTCAAAGTCTGACTAACAATACAGTACAAATAACGATTGTGAATGAAGAAACTGCATTTATAGTGTGCTTTATCAATCATGTACAATTAATTATTTTGAAGTCCAGTCATGTCAACCATGATGGCACCTATTTAAACACAGCAACATCTTGCAAAGTCCAATTTAATGTTTTTTTTTGTTGGTAGTGTTTGAAGGAGGAATGTTGCAAGGATGCAGAACTGGCATAGTTATCTTTAACATTCAACTGCGCAGGCAGAGGCTTAGTTTAATATTTCATAAAACATGTTTTTCCTTTAAACAAATGTAGTGAAAGCAATTGGTATTTGGCCAGTCACATTCTTCAAAAGAAACTGGATAAATGATCTAGTTTGCAATGAGATTATAGGGTTAACTATTAAGAGAGACAATCAAATGCTCCATGGACACAATAGTTGGAGTCTAGGGAGGAAGTGGTATCATTAAAGGAGTGGCAGTCCCCAGGGTTGAGATGCAAAAGGTGAACAGAGAGTTCACAGTTTACCATTATTTTGGGGGTTTAAGAATGTACTTTTTAAGCTAACGTGCAGGCAATTAGGTAGGCTAAGGAATGTTAGCACAGAGATAAAAACAAAAAACCGCGGATGCTGGAAATCCAAAACAAAAACAGAATTACCTGGAAAAACTCAGCAGGTCTGGCAGCATCGGCGGAGAAGAAAAGAGTTGACGTTTCGAGTCCTCATGACCCTTCAACAGAACTAGGTGAATCCACGGGGAGGGGTGAAATATAAGCTGGTTTAAGATGGGGCGGGGGGAGAGAAGGAGGGGGGGGTGTGGCTGTAGGGACAAGCAAGCAGTGATAGGAGCAGATAATCAAAAGATGTCACAGACAAAAGACTGTGACATATTTTGTCTGTGACATCTTTTGATTATCTGCTCCTATCACTGCTTGCTTGTCCCTACAGCCACATCACCCCCTCCACTTCTCTCCCCCACCCCCATCTTAAACCAGCTTATATTTCACCCTTCCCCTTGGATTCACCTAGTTCTGTTGAAGGGTCATGAGGACTCGAAACGTCAACTCTTTTCTTCTCCGCTGATGCTGCCAGACCTGCTGAGTTTTTCCAGGTACTTCTGTTTTTGTTAAGGAATGTTAGCCTTTATTGCAAGAGGATTTGAGCACAGGAGTAGTGAAGTCTTGCTTCAATTGTACAGAAGTTTGGTTAGACTGCACCTGGAGTACCTCCCCTTACCTCAAAGGATATTATTGCCTTGAAGGGAATGCAACGAAGGTTCACCAGACTTGTTCTGGGTAAGGTGGGACTGTCTTATGAAGAGAGACTGGGGAAACAGGGCCTGTATTCTCTAGAGTTTTGAATAATGAGAGGTGATCTCATTGAAACCTGCAAAATACTTAAAAGAATAGATTGGGGAGGGGGAGGGGGAGGGGGAGGGGGAGGGGGAGGGGGGGGGGGTGTTAATTTCAAAATAAAGCGGAGCCACTTAGGACCAAGATGAGGAGATATTCCTTTACTTAGAGGGTTGTGAATCTTGGAATTCTCTACCCAGAGGGCCGTGGGAGTCACTGAGTATGTTTAAGGTAGAGATTGGTAGATTTCTGATTAGCAATCACGTAAAGGGTTATGGGGATAGTGTGGGTAAAAGGCATTTAAGTGTTTGATCAGGCATGATCATACTGAATGGTGGAGCAGGCTCGATGGACTGAATGGCCTTCTCCTGTTCCTATGTTCTATACATTTCAACAGGAAATAGATTAGATTACAAATGCCTGTGAAAATTTACTCTTGAAGGACTGAATATTTCACTATCCACTTTCTCATGTTACTTCATTTCTTTGCCAGTTTTCTCTGCCCTGCCTCTTTCTGACAACAATAACTACTCTTTGGGATTGCTCTCCAGTACCTCTCCCAAGTGGCCATTAATTTTAATAGTGAGGGTATGTAAGTTTGTGGGGAGAAACACAGCTGAGCCCAATGCTCTTTTTATTGTTTGTCCACATCCATGCACTTCCAACAGGTTTACTGAATTGCAGTGAAGTGGGGATTGAACCTGGGACCTTACTAGTATGTGTCAGCATTTCACCACAAATACATGTCCAGTCACATTGCTCAATTTTTAACCTCAAATTACATTTCACTGACAATTGTGTATCACCACAATCCTCAAATAAACCACACCCAATGGTTTACATTGCTTTGGAGGCTGATATAGTTTTGTCTAGCGTTATCACACAATCTGTAAAAAGATTAGTCACAGTAATATTTATTGTTGTTCCCATGATCCCACATGTAATTTCAGCTGTATTAAACAAACAATTTACCTGTAAACTTCTGACATTGCTGTCTTTCAATGCTGATCCTTGGGGTGTATTCTTTACTGTAGAATTTTTACCATTCTGTAACTGCTCATCAAGGCCTTTGTTCCGCTGAGAGAGTTTTGTCAGCTTGCTAGCCTTTTTAGGGGATTTTGCTTTTTCAACTGCAAAGCAGTTATTTTTGCTCTCACAAAGATCTTTGTTTTTTGGTGTAAATGATACTAGGATCTTATTGCCAAAGACATCTTCATTTTCCATACGTTTCTGTGCACGCTCAGCACTTTCCTGGCTTGTAAAACGAAGGATTGCACTGCTACCAGTAATGCTTAAAACTTTTCCACCACAATTATCAGACAAACGACGCAGTCGGTTGCTTACTTGCTTGCTGTCTCTGTTGAGTGGTAAATTGTATGCATACAGAAGAGTATGGCATTGCTGAAGAGCAAGTAGGAAAGTGAGTAAGCAAGAGTATGAGAAAACAAGAGTGAAAGTGAAATCAAATTTGCTTTTTTTTTGTTAAGAATTGAATAATTCAGCAATATTCCATTGCGAATACACTTTTAAAAAAGCTGACAGAAGTTGTGGGATCCCACAATTCAATTACTTCCAATTGAAACATCACAACTTGTAAGTACCTGGGCTACCTTTCATTTCAGCGTGAAAACCTAAATCATTGTTCAGATATAAGTGTTGCAGGAGAAAGGCAACCTCACCAATGCGAAAAACAAATTAACAGACTGTACAGGTCTGTAAAGTACCCAAATCTACAAATATTAAGAGCTCCCATCAGAATCTAACAAAATATAGCCTTTTGGGGGAATGTAACATGTTATGCAAACTATTTCATAATAGGCTAAAGAGGGTTCCAGCTTGTTTAAACAATTGCAAAGAGAAAAGATAGGGCAAAATTGCCTAATGAACAATGCTGCAAGTCTCAAATGATCCATTAATTCTTCAGATTTCAGAATTTGTTAATTTTAATTTAAATTATTATTTTAGAAGACACTTACTGGCATTTTTTCTGGTAATCTCGGTGGTAAGTTAGAAACAAATTCCTCAAATTTGATATGCTTATGTGCATGTTGTAAAAGCGCATCTGAAACTTGGTTCTTATGCACCAAAATAATCTGAAAACCATGTCGATGTCGAAGGTCACTCAGTTCTAAGGCAAAGTTAACATCAGCTGCAAAATGATAAAGTCACAATTATTGAAAAGAATAAATTCTGACTGAAATTAAATTCTCACTCTTCTATTTCAAACTACAAAAGCCTGGACAAAGTTTCCTCAATGTTCACTCATTGTTCAGTACTTTACTAAGATATGTTTGTAAGGGGTGATGCAAAATTAAACTGCTAAACCATGAATACTTTGCAAAATTTGCCTTGATCTCCACCTAAGAGAATACGTGTTGCTGCTATGTTACATATTCATCCATTTTCATTACTGCATTCTGGATTTCCAACACCTAAAATTACAGAGACCCAATCCCAATTAATTTATAAATTTCACTGTGGCAACAACACCACTGAGCTTCTTTCTGGATCCCGTTCCTTTCCTGTGTTTCAAATGAAAATCAGAGTTTTGTAGCACTGATTACTTACAGGACACCAAAATAACAGTGGATGGAGCTGTGTGAGTGTCAGCAAATCGCCTCAAACTCTGTCTAAGTTTATCATCTGCAGCATTCTTTGCTGTTGCATTGATATGTGCAACTGTCACCTGCAAACACAGAAATGATAAAATAATACTAATTTTCAATCACTAAATCTCAGCGCTAAAAGGTACAAGTACTGTCTCATTCACATAACTCAGGGGGATGAATCAAGAATAGGAAGCGCGGGGGGGGGGGAGGGCGAGCGGGCAGAGTTAACTTAATCTGACATGATCAGACTGGACACCCGTTTTACAACTTTGAAGTCAAAAGAATATTAAAAAATTGGGGAGGTACTTATTTGAATGCAAAGGACATCAGCATATACTTACTAACCTTCCAAAAGTTTGAAATGCAAGAAGCATTCGTCATTCTTTCACTTTAAAAACCTTTCATGGCAAAGTACTTGTTTCTTATTTTTAAAATTAACAGCACATTATATTCCTTATATTCAGAAAGTACAGTTGACTGGTATTAGTGGGTTATACAGCTGTCTTACCTGGCAGTTGTTAAGTTCCTGAATGACTTCCTTGTTCTCTTTGCTAATATCACATACACACATGAATTCTGCCTCTCTGTGGCCTTGAAAAAATTGTTGACGGATTCGCTGTACTATTGTCATGGCTGATCGTCCTGTTGGGACGGAGCAATTTTCTATATCCCAAAACACTCCGATAGGAGGTAGATTCTCCTGCTGTCCTACAACACCAACATCAGGTGATCCTGTAAAAATCCATCCCAGAATTAGAACCACATTTTCCAGTGTACTTTCTTTCCCAGTAACTGTCACTGCTAACAATTAAAGCTGTATTCTCCTATCATTTTATTTTTAATTTAAAGCTAACACAAAAAATAGATAAAAGCAAAATACTGCGAAATCTGAAACAAAAAAAAATTGCTGGAAAAACTCAGCAGGTCTGACAGCATCTGTGTAGAGGAAGACAGAGTTAACGTTTCGAGTCCATATGACTCTTTGTCAGAACTCTAAAATAGAAAATAGAACTCTTCATTAAACCATAACTAACACCCATTAATCAGGATATCAGAAACATTTTGATATAAACAAGACCAAAAATAATCACAACATTATTAGTACAGTGCTTTAAGAAATGGAAGCCAATGTAACTAACATTCTGGAAGGGCATACAAAGGGAGTAAGACAACTACAAGGTATTTTAAAATCAATTTTATTTATACAACTGAAGTTTTAAACTGGCTTTCAAGCTTCCATTTGAAAGAAATACTGAGCGGAATCTTCCCTCCTGGAGTCTAAGTTTGGTGGCGAGTGCAGAAGTACAGTGATTTCCATTGTGGGGTGGGATGGCTGATCCATGCACGATCTTGTGCTGTACAGCTCATTACATATGCATCCATGAGGAACTCGCCAATTCTTGTGGCAGGGAGGGCAGAAAATTACCGTCCCTGTTGTTACCTCACGGGGTCAAAGGTCAGGTGCCATGTTTAAAGGCCACCCAGACAGCTTGCACTATCCCTTCCATCTTTGCCCAGCTACTGCTCAACACTTCCTCACTAACCATTCCACCTTTCCTTGGTCATCCTCCATGTAACTTGCACTGTCACCTTCCGGTCTCAAGTATGGGCCGGCATTTGCAGACACTCCCCAAATGCAGCGGCATCTCACTATTAATCATGGAAGAAGTCTACCTCGCCAGGTGCACATCACTTATGTGCAATCATGAATGTGACCATTCTAATTTCTCGCTGGCGGGGAACTTAATTTGGTGGGGGAACTTTTAATGAGCATGCATGATGTGCTAATGCATGTACAAGAGCTTCCCGACATCGATCGTTGGGGAGCTCAATCCACCTTTAAAAGTCCCGAGAATTTAATTGATAAAATTCATCCCACCATCGAGAAAACTATTTTTGGCCTCCTGCCAAATTAAGATCCCCGGCTGCTGCTGGCAGGACTGTAACATTTCGCCAACTATATCTTTTCCATTTAAAAGATATTTAAATAGAATTTAATAAATTTCCATTTAAATAGAAAGAATCTGACGGGTGATTATTGGTTTTTATTCTTTCAGCAGCACAATTCTAGAGGTTTGTGTTGTCTCCACCATTTTTCTTCTCAGAGTGCTTTGTATAGTACTCTTTCTAAGATCAGTTGAGTGTGAAAATCATGCCTAATCAGAATAAGTAAGATGGAGTATCAGTAAAAACAGATGGAAGATTAGGCAAACCTCTTGGAATTAATTTAACTCACCCATTTGAATGTAACAGCAATTTATGTTGACTCTAAATTGTGTGAACAACAAGCATAATGTGAGCAGTTCTCAGTGGCATGGGGGTATCAAATTGACTGATGGATGTCTCAATAATTTAGTAAAAAAGATGCAGCTTATTTCTTGGAGAAACATCTTCTAAAAAATCCATAAATATGACAATTCATTAATAATCAATAAATTAATCTTCAAAATGCTGGCTAATTAATAGGATACATTTTAATTTAGGAAATTTAAGTTAGGTGGAACTAAATGGCTTGATTTGAGGACTAATTAAAAATTGAATACAGAATGATCAGTAGTTAATAGCAAAATGCCTAATCTTCCATCTGTTTTTACTGATACTCCATCTTACTTATTCTGATTAGGCATGATTTTCATTCTCAATCGATCTTAGAAAGAGTACTATACAAAGCACTCTGAGAAGAAAAATGGTGGGGACAACACAAACCTCTAGAGCACACCTTGTGCTTGTCACTCCATGGATATTACTAAAGTTGACCGCAGAATCTTCTTTAGCCTGCTCCCATGATAGCTCAATTAATAACTGCACCTGCCACTGTGGAACTTCAGATTCCACTTTTGATCCTAGTCTATGCTGAGTGAACTGTGCTCAGGCAGGGTGACAATACAGGTGCTATAATTGCCCTATGCAATCGTACGCTGGGGCAAGGTGAATGGATTGGAAGAGAGGGGTGGGTGGGTAGTGAGGTCAGTCACAGTTCCTGCTCCTTATCACTATTCAGTAACTCCCCCTGTGCATTTTAGGTGGAGGGAGGATTGGGTTTGGTTATGATGCCTCCCTCATGTTTGTGTTGCCTGCTTGCCGATGAACAATCATCATTCTTGTTTTTGAAAAGATACATCAAGGAAATAGAACTTATAATTAAAGGGCTCTCCATATACATGTGTGAACACATATGTATATGTAATATATGTGTAACAAATAATCTAAGTCCAGTTGTTGGCTCATCTTAGTAGTCAGTTTATAATTCAATAACTTTGGAGAGTGCCAATCATATGCAATGTAGCAGAGTCTCCAAAAACTTGAAATACTTCATCTGACGACTCCTTCTCTAAGTGGAGAGAGTGTGGGTTGTGGTGTCAATGTAGATTTATATAATGGTTGATCATGAATTATTGTTATTTTCTTTTAAAAAAAAAGTTAATATCAATGAGAAAGAGTACTAAAGCATAAGTTAAGATAATACTGCAATCACATACCATACTTTTGTGGCTGGAGGCCCAAGCTTCCTGTTGTTAAAACTGGTGTCTCTGCAGTTTGACCTTCAATTTGAACACCATTGCACAAAGACATGGGTACTGGAACAGACTGTGCAGGTGGAGCAATATTTGGCCAAATCTTTGTAACATCTATAACAGGATGTCTAGGTGGCTGCAAAAGGATTAAAAAAAAAACAAAGTATGACAACTCTTCAGATTACATGCAAAGCAGCCTGCTTTAACTTTTTGAGAAATTCATACAAAAGTATTATTTCTGCAAATAAATTAACAGGCAATAGGTATTTTGTGTAATAGACAAACCAGATTACATTATTCTATGCAGGTTTCTGCTTTTACAATACCAATTGTCAGTCAGTCATAGTTTAAGAAAGAAGTCCACATTTGAAAATCAACTGCAAATTTGTTAGAATGCACAATATCCGAAAATAAAGTAGTACATTTTTTTTTATTTCACCAAATTATTTACCCAGTAATATGGTTCTGTATTAAAATGCATTTATATTTTAAAGCAGCTCAGCACCGCTGAATATTTAAGGGGACAGTAAGTACAGATCAGGGGCTGAATTTTTGTTCCCAGGTCCTGATCTCATGAGATGAAATGCAAGTTGGGAACACACAAATGCTGGCAGCGGTACCCACAGGGAGATTTTGGAAGGGATTGCCCATTAAGTGGCTAGCTCTGAGAGCCCTGTCCAATTAAAGACAGTGGGTGTGGTCCAAAATCTGTAGGGCCAATAGGAGGCAGTCCAGCACTGGAATATCATGAGCACCACTGAGTAAAGTGGATGCTGCTACTCTAGGTAGGGAGAACAAGAGGATGCCTCAAGATGAAGGCACTCTCTGAAGACTTCTAAGTGTATGAAATTAAAATATGGCCACAGCTGTCAGATCATCATTGTGATGGGGAAGCTCCTCCAAAAAGGGCCTACAGGCCCAGCTGTGAGAGAAAATTACATGCTGCATGCTTGGAGCTGGGCTGATTGGAATTCCCTCCCATTTTCAAGAGAGGTTATCACAGTTTCTTCCTGCGCCTTTCTTTGCATCCAATTGGAGAACTGAATAACAGTTTTATTGCACAGGGCTGAGCACAGTGAATAGTGAGCAAAAGGGAAGAAAAAAATCTCTAAAAAGGTTACACTCCAGAATGGTCCAATGGGTAGACATTCAGTGTTGTACAAAGCCAATGGAGGAGGAGGACTGTCATACCTAATTTCAATCCACCAGCAGTACAGTCTCTAAGATTATCCTTGGAGTTGCTGGACTTTGAAAGTTTAAAAAAAAACTTTGGTTCCCACTTGTAATCTCTGCTCCTTCCCATAAAGTGCACCGTATGGACATCATGATTAGGATAGGGTCACGCTTGGGCATTATGGCACACAGCCCACTCTCACAATGGTTAACAGCCTGCTACTAATAATCAACTAGGTTAATTATTGTAGATGCATCAGTATAATTGTACACTGATGTCTATTTTAGAATAGAGGATAGTAACATGTGGGGGAGGGAAGGGATGGAATAAGATTTCACAAAGGTCACTTAATAGAGTGCACACATTGGAGAAGGTGAGGAAACAATTAGCAGCCACAAGCAAGTATTTCAAGTATACATGTATTACAATTTTAATTATATCCATTTACAGATAGGTATGGCTTATGTTTTGACATACTTGACATTCATGCAGTGAAGTGACTCTTTGGGAAGGCCAGGTAGTGTTAATGTTTTCCCAGTTAACAATTAGGATTCAGCTTAGAGGATGAGGTTGTGCAGAACAGCAAAAGCAAGGAAAATTTGGAATTTGTTTGGTTTGGGGTTTTTTTTGCAGAACAGTATTGATGATGTGACTATACTGTGAACAATTTTCTGTGCCATCACATTTTTCACATTTGCAACATCTTTTCTGACACAATTGAGTGCTACAAGTGCATCATAAAAATCCTCCACTGGTTACTTGCAGACTGCATAAATAATTTTAGAAGCCACACATATGCAATAAAGATTAAAACATCTCAGATAAACTGAACGTTTTGCTCATGTGCAAACTCGTCAGCATTTCAAAATTGAATTTAAGTTTGAAAGTTAAAGAATTGAAACTATTTCTAAATATACACTTTTCATCGTTTTATCTTTGAATCAAATAAATTGTAAAATTATACTAACCTTGTTTAAACAATCATCACAGTAATGTGAACCCTTCAGAAACATAGGTGCCATGTGAAAATGTAAAGAGTTAGTGCAAACACGTTTAGGTAGCTCAGCTTGATTCACACGATCTTCCAAGTGCCCTCTAACCCCACCTGTGAGTTCCATGCAGGAAAAAAAACTGGATGCATTGTAGCTCTGTTGCATAGGAGTTTGATGCTGCTTGTGGACACTGCTGTGGAAAGGCTGCAGCTGTTTGAAGAGATTTCCACAACAGGACAGATGTTGGGAAAGAGGTGGCTGAAGCTGACAACCAGAGACAGTATTCTCTATACAGGGTCCAGCTAAACGGTCATTAGTTACAGCCACCTTACAAGATTTTGATGAATGGAAAGTAGGCCTTGAGCCTACCTGACGTGTGACTGTTCCAGCATTTGTGTGTTCTAAAGCTCCAGCTTTTACAGAATGAATGCAACCATCACCATTGGGAATTTGGAGGGAGCAAGAAGCCTCATTGCCACAATGAGGACAGCAGCTTACTTTAGTGCCAGTTGACTGCTGCTGTTGAAAGGCCTGAATGTCAGAAGGTGGAGCACTTGCAAATAAATTAGAAATAGCATGATGGGAGGGAGGTGGAAAATCCTTCAACTCTAACTTGGATTTGTTGCTCTCCATGCAATTTTTCTAGAAGAAAAGACAAAATACTCATGATTAGTATCTAAATTTCTGGTACTCCAACAGTATACAACAGTTCCTCCAATACAAAATATACTCAAGATTTATGTTATGTTTCATTCACTAGTTTTAGAATCTGCATTTGGAAATAATACAATCATTTCCTTTCACATGAGCAAAGATTGTTACAAAAGAATTCACACATACTAAGAGGAAAGTATCAATGCTTACATTATGGAAATGATTGTAATTACTAATTATATTGTCCTACTCTAAATGTCCATAAACAGAGAAGAATCAAACAATTCAACATTTAAAGTATTATTTACAAAGCAGTACATGCAGGAATATGATGGTACAGAGTTAACAGATTTGTTTGTGTAAGAATTTTTTTCTTTTCTTTGCTTTCAAGTTAGGGCACAGTATCTGTGTACCAATAAATAAATGTGTTTTGTTGGGTGGAGGTGTAGTTGTGGCTGAAAGAAATATCATAATTAAAGATCAATATTAGTGAAGAATTTCCACTCCTTCCTCCTATTTCTAGCCACAGTAAATTATTTGAGCTCTGAGGTCCCATCTAAAGAATTCCAAGTTCCTAATTATTTTTCTACATTGTAGAGCCCTAATTATGTAAAATAATTATTTTTCATCACAATTATTACACACAAATCATCTTGTGTAAATGCATCGGTTTCCAAGCTTGGACAGCGGTGCAGTCACTCAATAACTTATATATAAAAATATAATATATCTAAAAGTACCCATTTCAAACTTCAGCTATTGTTCCAGCAGGTAACACTATGTGACAATTAACTTTACCAACTTATGTCACAACTACAGGTATTACACAGAATTCTGTGACTCACTAACTGAGATGAAAGGCAACAAAACAATAAAAATTATTAAATAGAGCTCTCTAATTTCCTTGAAATGAATCTATTATGGTGAGGGAATCAATTGTATTAAGCTTGTTATAAGTGGCAAGTTTGCTTAAAAAAATTGTTTACATGGTGATGAACACTGCCCATAAACGGGCAATGTCTCTGCTGCCATGGAGAACACTTACAATGACAAAACTTACTTTGCACCTCTGCCAATTTTTTTTAAGGTTACTCAACAACAGGATGAACTATTATGAATTTACACAGCTGACACTAAGCATATTCATTAGATTTTCAAGAAAACTTCAGTGAAGCAAAATGAAAATGATTCTAGTCAATGTTGCAGGATGCCTCAACCATTATGAAAATTATAATCAAACATTGCTACCTTCCTACTGGAGTGCTCAACTTCAAAACATGCACGCCACTTGTGGGAAGCAGAAAAACCTTGCTTGTACCGAATACAAAATCTTACCACTATATTTAATAAGCAAATCTATTTGTGTTACATGTATGGAAAGGTAGTAAATATCATAGGTTGCAATGAGAATTTACCGTTTTGCCACTAGTCGGCAATATCTGTTCAACTGTTGAAAAGCAATTGGAGATTTTCCAGAGCCACGGTTTGGAAACGCCGCCATCATCATCTGGTTGATTCAGCCATCCAACAGGCCTACTGCAGGAATTCTCCTTTCTGTTGCCATCCATTATATAGCCTTACATACCTCCTCAGCATCCTTTCATCCGTCCTTCCTTTCATTCTTCCTTCCTGTACTTACAAAAACGTAAGCAAATATTGTTCAGAAGGAAATAGCGAAGCAGCTGCATCAGGTTTTTGTCTTGCATTTAGCCTTCCCCAGCCTGCACTACTTTCATCTACATAACACAAGCTTAGGACCTGCGACAAGTCAACATTATTTGGTTAACTTCTTTACATGATTATTAGTACTATAAAGCAAAATGCTAGCTGAACACAACATATACACTCACAAAGGAACAGTGGTACAAATTAAGAGTTGCTTCCTCCTAGTCAACAATATTGGGACGTGAGATAGTTGTGTCAACAACAAGATATACCTTTCAACGTAGATGTGAAGTAACAAATAAAGTTAGTGAGACAACTAAATTTACTGCTGTGTGTCTGTAAGGCTTTCAGAATTTTTTTTTTAAGTTAGATACATTCTACAGGGTGTAACTAATATCAGGTTCGAGACTCCACACTCCACAGCATAGTCTTCTTGCAATCTTTATTTGACAGTTACAAGCAGACCATATAATACTGTAGTCTGAGACACAACAGTACTTTTGCAATCTGAATCAATTATATCTCACATGTTCCTGGTGGGGTGTAATCATTGAAGCTGCTCATAGGACTATTTAACCACTAAAATCAGAAGAATTCATTAGCACTGGCACTTTTGCTCCTAGCTGGATCATATCAAGTAAAAGGGAGGCAACCCTGTACTAAGCAAAACTAAAACTAACAAATATACTTCTGTTCAAAGTACACCCATTAAAACAAAGACTGCTCTTGGTGTCAGCTATTTCATCAATGACATCATATTCTACAGCTAATATTTTATTAGATTAAAGTCTGTTGATTCTTCTGTTCTGTGTTTCTTGGTAGTACATCATTCATACTGCATGAGAAAAGGGGTGTTGATTGATTGGCAAGTCAATTCTGATTGGTTGAGGCAATGCCATGGAGAATGCAGCAGGGCACTATTGTCCTCCATGCTTCTGCTTAATTCAAAAAAGGCACAATACCGGCACATGTTCTTGTTTGCCAGCACCCCTTTTCTCACGCAGTATAAATTGTTGCTCCCTTTGAAATTTAGTACTCTTGCATCTGTCCTGATAAGTGCAAGGAGGAAAGCTTGAACAACAGCAGAAATGGCGGAGGATGATCCTTTGAATGCGGAGGCTGGTGGGGTGATAAGTGAGGATAAGGGAGACGCTATCATGTTTCTGGGAGGGAGGAGAAGGTGTGAGGGCGGATGCACGGGAGATCATCCTCCGCCATTTCCGCCAACTCCAGCATGATGCCACCACCAAACACATCTTCCCTTCACTCCCCCGGCGGCATTCCGTAGGGATTGTTCCCTCCGGGACACCCTGGTCCACTCCGCCGTCACCCCCTACTCCTCAACCACTACCTATGGCACCTCCCCATGCCCACGCTAAACATGCAACACCTGCCCCTTCACTTCCTCTTTCCTCACCGTCCAAGGGCCCAAACACTCCTTTCAAGTGAAGCAACATTTCATTTGCATTTCCCCCAACTTAGTCTACTGTATTCATTGCTCCCAATGCGGTCTCCTCTACATTGGAGAGACCAAACGTATACTGGGCGACCGCTTTGCAGAACACCTGCGGTCTGTCCGCAAGAATGACCCAAACCTCC
Organism: Carcharodon carcharias; assembly: GCF_017639515.1. Taxonomy (NCBI): domain Eukaryota; kingdom Metazoa; phylum Chordata; class Chondrichthyes; order Lamniformes; family Lamnidae; genus Carcharodon; species Carcharodon carcharias. The sequence goes on along the minus strand of NC_054481.1, from coordinate 6,583,678 downwards.
CTGTCGCTTGCCATTTTAACACTCCACCCTGCACTCTTGCCCACATGTCTGTCCTTGGCTTGCTGCATTGTTCCAGTGAAGCCCAACGCAAACTGGAGGAACAACACCTCATCTTCCGACTAGGCACTTCCGGACTGAATATTGAATTCAACAACTTTAGATCTTGAACCCCCTCCTCCATCCCCACCCCCTTTCCGTTTCTTCCCCCTTCCTTTTGTTTTTTCCAATAATTTATATAGATTTTTCTTTTCCCACTTATTTCCATTATTTTTAAATCTTTTATGCCCTGCTGGTCTTTCCACCCCACCCCTACTAGAGCTGTACCTTGAGTGTCCTGCCATCCATTCTTAATTAGCACAGTCGTTTAGATAATATCACCACCTTCCAAGCCTCTTTGTTCTTTTGTCTGTGACATCTTTTGATTATCTGCTCCTATCACTGCTTGCTTGTCCCTACAACCACACCCCCCACTTCTCTCACACGCCCCCACCTTAAACCAGCTTATATTTCACCTCTCTCCTAATATTCACTCAGTTCTGTTGAAGGGTCATGAGGACTCGAAACGTCAACTCTTTTCTTCACCGCCGATGCTGCCATATCATGAAGAAGGACTGAATTATATCAGCTAAACTTCTGCCTAATCAAAAAAATCTTATGCACTTTTACTCATATCAATTAAATTGAAGACTTAAGCAACCAATGTTTACAACCTACTACATTGCTATATAAATTACAAAATGGCTACCTTTACTGTAAATCTCAAAACTCAATGTTACTGCTTTAGGGTGAACCCACTATGGCTGTGATACTTTAATATGAAACGGGGTCATGCTTTGCTGAACTTAATGTTGTCTGTTGCAAATCAGAATCCAAACTATTGGAAGTTTTCGAATAATTATGTTGCCAATTGTATTATTGTTGCCTATGTAGAAATTACAAAAGAACGCAGTTATTAAAATGTCATATTATGTCCTTGCAATCCTTGGCACCTTTAAGGTGACCTGAAAATGAAATGGTCCATCAACAATGTTGCATTATTAATGATGTTCGAACAATGGCTGGGTTTGTTTAATACAGAGTTTGATGTGGAACAACAAACAGAATCAGGCATCAGAAATAAAACTGTATGTACTGGCTTAAGAACTAAATTAAACTCAACAAACATAACAAGGATCATGGAGAGTAGATGACAAAGTGGAGTTGAGACCACAACCTGATCAACCATGATCTTACTGAATGTCAGAGCTGCTTTGAAGGGCTAAATGCCCTACTCCTGCTCCTAAGTCCTATATTCCTATGTAACTGAGCAATTCATATCACATATCATCAAAAGACTCCTCTCTTAGTGCAACTGTTGTCTTCATTGTAATTCATCACAATTAATGGAAAAGCCAATCTAATAGCTTACAATGTTCTCATCAAATTTCACAATCTTTTCTGCTTGATCCTCCTAATGTTTACAGTGTTTACCATCTCCTTTTTCCTTGACAACATGATGGGTAAGGTCAGCTATGACAGGGCAACATTAGAACCCTTTGAAGTCCACAGTGGGATCAAACAGGATTGTGTTCTGCCACCAACACACTTTTGACACATTCTCCCCTTTGCTACTTTCATATGGCTTCAGGTTGTCTACTGAGGGGATCTATTTACACATCAGAACTGATGGAAGGCTGTAATGCCTTGCCTGCCAAAGATCCAAGACTAAGGTGCACCAAGTCCTCATCAGAGATTTGCTCTATGTTACATTAACATTCCATAAAAAGGAACACTTTCAGCAGCAAATGGACAGACTCTCTCATGCCTAGTGTTTGGTTTGACCATCAGAACAGAAAACAAATGTCATTGTCCAGGATGTTGTCATATTGCCATCTATCAGCACTGACAATGTGACTCTGGAGGTTATTCATAGCTTCACATATCTAGGCTCTATAATCATCAGCAATCTGTCACTTGATGCTAGAATCAACATAGGTATTGCAAAAGTTGCAGCTGTTATGTCCAACCTGGCTGAGAACGCCAAACTGAGTCTACCAAGCCTATGTCCTTAGTGCACCGCTCCACAAGTCCTAGGCAGGAGAAAAGCCTGAACAATTTGCACCTTTGTTGTCTCAGGCATATCCTTCGCATTTCTTGGCAGGACAAGGTCACCAGCTCAGCATTCCTGAAGTAGACTAATTCATTAGCATATAACTGTTTTGGCTTGGCCACGTTCATTGGGTATACAGCTGTTATCTATCCAAAGACGTTCTCCATGGTGAACTGGCCACTGAATAATGACCAACTGGGCATCCACACCTTCGCTACAAAGACACCTGCAAGTGGGGAATGAAGATGGCGGACGCTTGACACTGACAACTGGGAGACAGTCACTCACGGCCTTGACCTCTGTAGGCCGACTCGTTTGGAAGGCATTAGAAGAGGCAATCAGAAATAAAAGCTCAGCTGGCCAAGAGAGGCCAAGAAAGTAGATCAGTGAATCATGCACCTTTTCAGCAAATGAGCCACACCACACGATACTTAACAGAGTTGACCATGGTGCTAACGCCTCACCTTACAAGATGGAAGGCTGCCACTGGTCCCAAAATAAATTTTTAAAAACAGGTTTTAAGCCATTACTAGCAGAAAAAGGTAGGGGGAGAACAAATGGAAAGGTTTACAAGTGGAGGTTAAATGACAAAAGGAATGATGGTGCAAGGTAAAAGGAGATGGTAATAGGACTAGTAAAGAAACAAAAAATGTGTCTAGATGTGTCATTGTAAATGAGAAAAGCAGAATGACCAACAGTTGCCATCCAAAATAAATGGGGGCCAAGGTTATGATCTGAACACAATGTTAAGTCTGGAGGGACTCAAAGTGCCCAACTGAAAGACGAGCTTTTGGTCCTTGAGCTTATGTTGAGCATCACTGGAATAGCAAAGGAGACCGAGGACAGAAAGGTTAGACTAGGAGATATTGGACTATTAAAATGACAAGTCCTTTCTGAACTATCGATATCTTAGGCATCTGAGTTATGAGGAGAGATTAAATAGTTTAGGATTATTTACTTTGAATGATAAGATTCAGGGAGCATTTTTCAAGATTGTTGAGAAAATGGACAAAATAGTACCCAATAACATATTCAAAATTGCCATAAATTCTAGAACCAGTGGATAAAACTCAAGCTTAGAAGAGGGAAGATGTGCAGACTAATTTATGCAACAAGTGGTGAAGATGTGGAGTGAATGGCCCAGAAGGTTAATTAAGGCAGATAGGTGGGGGAAAAAAATTAAGGAAAAATGTTCCAGCATTTGAGGGAATGGACGATCCAGATCTGCTAATTTCCAATATTTCCCTCTGTGACACTCTGGTCCACTCCTCTATCACTCCTAACACTTCATCCCCTTCCCACACAATTGCAGGTGTAACACGTGCTCCTTTTCCTCCTCCGTCCTCACCGTCAAGGCCCCAAACACTCCTTCCAGGGGAATCAGTGATTTACTTGCATTCCTGGCAGTGGTGTAGTGGTATTGTTACTGGGCAAGAAATCCAGAGACCCAGGGTAATGCTCTGACCCATGTTCAAATCTCACCCTGGCAGATGTATGTCCTTTTGCACCAGCAAGACATACCCAGCAGAGGTGGCGGCACAGTGCTATACAGTCGGGAGACAGTAGCCCTGGGAAACCTCAATATCGACTCCAGGCCCCATGAAGGCTCATGAGGTCAAACATGGGCAAGGAAACCTCCTGCTGATTACCAAGTACCACCCACCCCACTCCTCAACTGATGAATCAGTACTCCTCCATGTTGAACACCACTTGGAGGAAGCACTAATGGTTGGGGACTTCAATGTCTATCAACAAGAGTGACTTGTTAGCACCACTACTGGCCAATTCCTAAAGGACATAGATGCTTGACTGGGTCAAGAGGGAAAAACATACTGACCTCATCCTCACCAACCTGGCTGCCTCAGATGCATCTGTCCATGACAGTATCGGTAGGAGTGACCATCGCACGGTCCTTGTGGAGACAAAGTCCCACTTCACATTGAGGATACCCTCCATTGTGTTGTGTGGCATTACCACCGTGCTAAATGGGATAGATTTCGAACAGATTTAGTAACTCAAGACTGGGCATCCATGAGGTGCTGTAGGCCGTCAGCAGCAGCAGCAGGAATGTACTCAACCACAATCTGTAATTTCTTCGACCGGCATATCCCCCACCCGACAATTACCATCAACGTAGAAGATCAACCCTGGTACAATTAAGAGGGCAGGAGGGCCAAACTAGAGTCAATAAGAATCAGGAGGAAAACTCTTCTCTGGTTGGAGTCATACCTAGCACAAAGGAAGATAGTTGTGATTGTTGGAGGTCAGTCATCTCAGGTCCAGGACATCACTGCAGGGGTTCCTCAGGGGTAGTATCCTCGGCCCAACCATCTTCAGCTGCTTCATCAATGACCTTCCTTCCATCATAAGGTCAGACGTGGGGATGTTCACTGATGATTGCATAATGTTCAGCACCAATTATGACTCCTCAGATACTGAAGCAGTCCATGTCCAAAAGCAACAAGACCAGGACAATATCCAGGCTTGGGATGATAAGTGATAAGTAACATTTGTGCCATACAAATGCTAGACAATCACCATCTCCAATAAGAGAGAATCTAACCATTGCCTCTTGATATTCAATGGCATTACCATCAACGAATCCCCCACTATCAACATCCTGGGGGGTTACCATTGGCCAGAAACTGAACTGGACTAGCCGTTTAAATACTGTGGCTAAAAGAGCAGGCAATAGGCTTGGAATCCTCTGGCGAGTAACTCACCTCCTGACTCCCCAAAGCCTGTCCATCATCTACAAGGCACAAGTCAGGGGTGTGATGGAATAATCTCCACTTGCCTGGATGCGTGCAGCTCCAACAATACTCAAGAAGCTTGACACCACCCAAGTCAAAACACCCCACTTGATTGGCACCTCATCCACAAACATTCACTCCCTCTACTATCGATACATGCTGGCAGAAGTGTGTACCATCTACTAGAAGGACAAGGGCAGCAAACACATGGGAACACCACCCTCTGGAAGTTCCCCTCCATGCCACACACCATCCTGACTTGGAAATATATCACTGATCCTTCACTGTCACTGGGTCAAAATCCTGGAACTCCCTCCCTAACAGCACTCTGGATTCACCTATACCACATGGACTGCAGGGGTTCAAGAAGGCAGCTCACCACCACCTTCTCAAGGGCAATTAGGGATGGGCAATAAATGCTGGACTAGCCAGCAACTCCCACATCCCATGAATGAATAAAAAAAAGTCTACAGTATTCATTGCTCACAATGCGGTTGCCTCTATATTGGGGAGACTAAACACAAAGTGGGTGAATGCTTTGTGGAATCCACAAGCATGACCCCAACCTTCCTGTTGCTTGCCATTTCACTTCACCTCTTGTTCTCATGCTCACATTTCTATCCTTGGTCTGCTACAGTGTTCCAGTGAAGCCTAGCGCAAGCTGGAGGAATAGCACCTCATCTTCCAATTAGGCACTTTATAGCCTTCTGGACTCAACTTCAGACCAATGATTCTGTCCACCATTTTGATTCTCCCCTTGTCCCTGAAAGTGCTAGTCTGTCTCTTGTTCTCCATGTTTTGCTTTCAAGTAGTGCTGACCCTTTTTCTGCTATTAACACATTCTGCTATTTCAGACAGTTCTGACCTTTATTCCGCTATTTTAGTCTTTAATACTATCATTACCACTCCCTTTGTCTTGTGTTCCATGACATCTTTATCATTTAATCTCTCCTGACCTCCAACCTACCCCTGGCCTTCTATTTTGCTCCAATTGCCCCACGCCCTCCTTTTTCAACAGCATAAAATCCATCACATTTCTACCTCTCTCCAATTCTGAAGAAGTCATATTAGACTCAAAACGTTAACTCTGCTTCTCTCTCCACAAATGCTGAGAGACCTGCTGAGTTTTTCCAGCACTTTCTGTTTTCATACTGGTAATGATTACTTGGTTATTGTCACACTAATGTCTGAGTTTGTGAAAGACATTTTACAAATATAATTTTTTAATTCCATATATACAAAATACATATACAAATGTACTATGTTTCCCTGCATGAAATTATTAGAAATCAAGTTTGATATTGCTTTAGTTCAGGGGAATGTGCAAAATGCACTAGAATTTAATCTCATTCATATGACAAATTGTGCTTTAATCCATCAGTGTATGTGTTATACATTACTCAGGGAGTCCATGTTGCTGTGGCAATTTGCAGTTTTATATGCATGTTGTAGTCTGGAGCTATGGATAGTGATGGTAGAGGCTCCATCACATGGCCAGGAATCTCTCCCACTCTTACCACCTGTCACTGGCATGTTGGAAGGATTTACAGATTGATTCTCAACCTGTTTGGCTGCATTGTGAACGTAACTTCGTTGGCTAGCAAGCCCTGGGGTGGGACTGGAACAGCTTCTGGCTCAGAGGCAGGGATGCAACGACTACACCACAAGTCCTCCATTTTAATCCACCAACTGCCATTCAACTTACTTTCTTTACATTCAAATTTGAATTTTTGGCAGGACTTCATAATATATAATACATTTGTGCATAACCAAGTCATATTTAGTTGGTACATGTTAAGACAATAACACATCTATTTGCTCAGGTTGTGTTAATCAGCTTTCATGGGCCACCCCTGTTAGGGCACATTTTGGCCTCCATTCAGACATTACAATAACCTGGTTGGCTATTATCAAATATCAATACAGGTTCTACAAACTTTGAGGTACTTTCCTGATCACCAACTAAAGAGGCAGAGGGGACAGAAACTGTCACTGACATAATATAAGCCACATGACATGTTTATCATTATTTTTTGGCAAATTTCTCATGTAGGAATTAGCTCTTTGAAGTACAATTCCAAAAGGAACCAGCTACCCTCTGATTCTTCGATCGTTCTTCATTTATAAACCTTGACAGTGGCGTTGACAGGCTATGCAACTACACAAGGCATCACAATTGAGCCTGATCCTGTTCTCGTCAGACATCCACATACACTTCCAGTACAGGTCACTGGACCACAATCAGAAAAGACAGCCCCGGCCCATTTTCCTTCTGTAACCCAAGAGAAAATCTGCGACTTCAGCAGACATTTGTAATCAAATCTAGAATGTTCCCAATTTTTATGGCCAGGCAACACAATACGTACTTATAAATTTAAGGTAATCAGGCAGAATCAATGTGGTTTTGTGTAAGGGAAATCATGTTTAACTAATTTATTGGAGTTCTTTGAAGTAACATGTGCTGTGGATAAAGCTGGGTGTACTGTACTTAGATTTTCAGAAGAGATTTGACACAATGCCACATCAAAGGTTATTGTGGAAAATAAAAGCTCAGGGTGTAGGGGGCAACATATTGGCATGGATATAAGATTGGTTAGCTAACAGGTAACAGAGGGTAGGCATAAATTTTCTGGTTGGCAGGATGTGGCGAGTGATGTGCCACAGTGCTGGGGCCTCAACTATTTACAATTTATGTAAATGATTTGAATGCAGGGACCGATGTTGTGGTTGCTAAATCTGCTGATGACACAAAGATAGGTAGGAAAGTGTGTTATGAAGAGGACATAAGGAGGCTACAAAAGGATACAGATAGGTCAGGCGAGTAGGCAGAGAGATGTCTGGCAAATTGAGTATAACTTGGGAAAATGTAAATTGTCCATTTTGACAGGAAGAATAAAAAAGCACATTATCTAAATGGTGAAAGATTTCAGAGCTCTGAGATTCTGAGGAATCTGGGTGTCTTAGTGCATAAATCACCAAAGTTAATCTGTAAGTGCAAGTAATTAGCAAAGCTTAACATTTACTGCAAGGGGAATTGAATAGAAGAGTAGGGAGGTTGTGCTTCAGTTATACAGGGCATTGGTGAGGCCACATGTGGAGTATTGGTCTCTTTATTTAAGGAAAGACGTAAATATGTTATAAGCAGTTCAGAGAAGGTTTACTGGACTAATACCTGGAATAAGCAGATTGTCTTATGAGGAAAGCCGTACAGGCTTGGCTTGTATTGCCTGGAGTACAGAAAAGTAAGAGGCGACTTGATTGAAACATATAAGAACCTGAGGGGACTTGACAGGATGGATGTGGAAAGGATCTTTGCTCTCGTGGGAGAATCTAGGCTAGGGAACACAGCTTAAAAATAGGGGGTTGCCCATTTAAGACAGAAATGAGAAGTTTTTTTTTGTCTCAAGAGGGTTGTGAGACTTTTGAGGAAGAGAATTTCAGGGTCTGTGAAGATCCCTAAGGCAGAGTTAGGTAAATTCTCGATAAGGCAACGTGGTGAGAGGTCATCGGGGACGGGCAGGAACGTGGGGTTGAGGTTACATTCTGGGCAGCCGGGATCCTTATTGAATGGCGGGAGCAGGCTCGAGGGGCCGAGTGGCCTAACTCCTGCTCTCTCATTCAACGGTCCTCGACAAAAGTAAAGTTACCAGAGGTTCGGGTAAAGCGTTCAGACTTCGCTAAATTACAGCGGCGTTCCTGAATAAAACAGACTGGCGAGGATCCGACTAAAAGTAAAAGCTCGACTTCCCGCGGGGGGGGGGGGGTTCCCCGACTTATGCAATTCGTCGCGCAACCAGGGGATAACTGAGCCGAGTACTCTTCCCGAGAATCGGGCCGGGAAACACAAAGCACAGCCTGCGAAAGGAAGGAAGGAAGATGTTTAAAAGGGAAGGGGGGAGGGAGATGGGAGATTGGGGGGGATGGGAGATTGGAGGGGGTGGGAGATTGGGGAGGTGGTGGGGGGAGAGATTGGGGGGGGGGAGAGAAGGGGAGATGATGGGGGGAGATTGGAGGAGATTGGGGGGGGGTGGGAGATTGGGGAGGTGGTGGGGGGAGAGATTGGGGGGGAGAAGGGGACATTGGAGGATGGGGGGAGAGATTGGAGGATGGGGGGAGAGATTGGAGGAGGGGGGGAGAGATGGGGGAGGGGGGAGAGATGGGGGAGGGGGGAGAGATGGGGGAGGGGGGGAGAGATGGGGGAGAGATGGGGGAGGGGGGGAGAGATGGGGGAGGGGGGGAGAGATGGAGGAGGGGGGGAGAGATGGAGGAGGGGGGGAGAGATGGAGGAGGGGGGGAGAGATGGAGGAGGGGGGAGAGATGGAGGAGGGGGGGAGAGATGGGGGAGAGATGGGGGAGAGATGGGGGAGGGGGGGAGAGATGGGGGAGGGGGGGAGAGATGGGGGAGGGGGGGAGAGATGGGGGAGGGATGGGGGAGAGATGGGGGAGGGATGGGGGAGAGATGGGGGAGGGATGGGGGAGAGATGGGGGAGGGGGGGAGGGATGGGGGAGAGATGGGGGAGGGATGGGGGAGAGATGGGGGAGGGATGGGGGAGAGATGGGGGAGGGGGGGAGGGATGGGGGAGGGGGAGAGATGGGGGAGGGATGGGGGAGAGATGGGGGAGGGGGGGAGAGATGGGGGAGGGATGGGGGAGAGATGGGGGAGGGGGGGAGGGGGGGGAGGGACGGGGGAGGGGGGGGAGGGATGGGGGAGGGGGGGAGAGATGGGGGAGGGGGGGAGAGATGGGGGAGGGGGGGGAGAGATGGGGGAGATGGGGGGGGGAGGGAGGGAGGGGGGAGATGGGGGGAGGGAGGTGTGGGGGAGATGGGGGGAGGGGGGAGATGGAGGGAGGGGGGGAGGGAGGGGGGGAGATGGAGGGAGGGAGGGAGGGAGGGGGAGATGAGGGAGGGAGGGAGGGGGAGATGAGGGAGGGAGGGAGGGGGAGATGAGGGAGGGAGGGAGGGGGAGATGAGGGAGGGAGGGAGGGGGAGATGAGGGAGGGAGGGAGGGGGAGATGAGGGAGGGAGGGAGGGGGAGATGAGGGAGGGAGGGAGGGGGAGATGAGGGAGGGAGGGGGAGATGAGGGAGGGAGGGGGAGATGAGGGAGGGAGGGAGGGGGAGATGAGGGAGGGAGGGAGGGGGAGATGAGGGAGGGAGGGAGGGGGAGATGAGGGAGGGGGAGATGAGGGAGGGGGAGATGAGGGAGGGGGAGATGAGGGAGGGGGAGATGAGGGAGATGAGGGAGGGAGAGATGAGGGAGGGAGGGAGGGAGAGATGAGGGAGGGAGAGATGAGGGAGGGAGGGAGGGAGAGATGAGGGAGGGAGGGAGGGATGAGGGAGGGAGGGAGAGACGGGGCGATGAGGGAGGGAGGGAGAGATGAGGGAGGGAGGGAGAGATGAGGGAGGGAGGGGGAGATGAGGGAGGGAGGGGGAGATGAGGGAGGGGGAGAGGAGGGAGGGAGGGGGGAGAGGAGGGGGGAGATGGAGGGGGGAGATGGAGGGGGGGAGATGAGGGAGGGAGGGGGGAGATGAGGGAGGGAGGGGGGAGATGAGGGAGGGAGGGGGGAGATGAGGGAGGGGGGAGAGGAGGGAGGGAGGGAGGGGGGAGAGGAGGGAGGGAGGGAGGGGGGAGAGGAGGGAGGGAGGGAGGGGGGAGATGGAGGGGGGAGATGAGGGAGGGAGGGAGGGGGGAGATGGAGGGGGGAGATGAGGGAGGGAGGGAGGGGGGAGATGGAGGGGGGAGATGAGGGAGGGAGGGGGGAGATGGAGGGGGGAGATGGAGGGAGGGAGATGAGGGAGGGGGGAGATGAGGGAGGGGGGAGATGAGGGAGGGAGGGGGGAGATGAGGGAGGGAGGGGGGAGATGAGGGAGGGAGGGAGGGGGGAGATGAGGGAGATGAGGGAGATGAGGGAGGGGGGAGATGAGGGAGATGAGGGAGGGGGGAGATGAGGGAGGGAGGGAGGGGGGAGATGAGGGAGGGGGGAGATGAGGGAGGGAGGGAGGGAGGGGGGAGATGAGGGAGGGAGGGGGGGGAGATGAGGGAGGGAGGGGGGGGAGATGAGGGAGGGAGGGGGGGAGATGAGGGAGGGAGGGGGGGGAGATGAGGGGGGGAGGGGGGGGGAGATGAGGGGGGGAGGGGGGGGGGGATGAGGGGGAGATGAGGGGGGAGGGGGAGATGAGGGGGGAGGGGGAGACAACATCTTTCCAATGGCTGCGGTAAACAAAGCCACACGGGGAGCTCGGATCTGATCCGCACCGACCCCCAAGGCGCCGGCACTGCCAGATGGGACGTTTAACCAGCGGACTGAATCGACACGATTAAAATCAAAACACTAGAGCGGTGGGTTTTTGGGATTAAAACGGGCCTTTACAACCGAAACCAGAACCTCGGACGCAGAAATGTGTTGTTTATTCCCCTCCCCCCCACCTCCAACCCCCTGAACTGCAGACCCGCACCCACTTGGCACCAACTGCTCGATCTGAAACATGTTCCCCGTTGTGGGCCCGGGGGCCCCGGGGGCCGGGGTCAAGATCCTTACCTGCTTCAGCCACCAGACATTCCCGCTTCTCTCTCTCTCTCTCTCTCTCTCTCCAACAACCGCCCCACCGCCACCACCCCCACCCCCCCCCCGACTCCAACACACACACACACACACACACAAAACTCCCAACTCTTCCCCCACTCCAGTCACCGCCTCGGAACCAGCTGCCGCAAACCGGGTTGCTGCCGCAAAGCGCTGCGCGGACGCCGCTCTGGGGTTTCTCGCCCTGCCTGGCAGGGGCCACGTTGGCAGTTGGTCCCAGCGCGCGAGTCGGCGAGCGAGAGAGAGAGAGAGAGAGAGAGGGGTTTGGGTGGGGGGGGGGAGAGAGGGTTTGGGTGGGGGGGGGGGAGAGAGAGGGGGGTTTGGGTGGGGGGGGGGAGAGAGGGTTTGGGTGGGGGGGAGAGAGAGGGTTTGGGGGGGGGGGGGGGGAGAGAGGGTTTGGGTGGGGGGGAGAGAGGGGGTTTGGGGGGGGGGGGGGGGAGAGGGTTTGGGTGGGGGGGAGAGAGAGAGGGTTTGGGTGGGGGGGGAGAGAGGGGGTTTGGGTGGGGGGGGGAGAGAGGGGGTTTGGGTGGGGGGGAGAGAGAGAGGGTTTGGGTGGGGGGGAGAGAGAGAGGGTTTGGGTGGGGGGGAGAGAGGGGGGGTTTGGGTGGGGGGGAGAGAGAGGGGGTTTGGGTGGGGGGGAGAGAGAGAGGGTTTGGGTGGGGGGGAGAGAGAGGGGGTTTGGGTGGGGGGGGGAGAGAGAGGGGGTTTGGGTGGGGGGGAGAGAGAGGGGGTTTGGGTGGGGGGGAGAGAGGGGGGGTTTGGGTGGGGGGGAGAGAGAGGGGGTTTGGGTGGGGGGGAGAGAGAGAGGGTTTGGGTGGGGGGGAGAGAGAGGGGGTTTGGGTGGGGGGGAGAGAGAGGGGGTTTGGGTGGGGGGGGGAGAGAGAGGGGGTTTGGGTGGGGGGGAGAGAGAGGGGGTTTGGGTGGGGGGGGAGAGAGGGGGTTTGGGTGGGGGGGGGGAGAGAGGGGGTTTGGGTGGGGGGGGGGGAGAGAGGGGGTTTGGGTGGGGGGCGGAGAGAGAGGGGGTTTGGGTGGGGGGCGGAGAGAGAGGGGGTTTGGGTGGGGGGCGGAGAGAGAGGGGGTTTGGGTGGGGGGCGGAGAGAGAGGGGGTTTGGGTGGGGGGCGGAGAGAGAGGGGGTTTGGGTGGGGGGCGGAGAGAGAGGGGGTTTGGGTGGGGGGCGGAGAGAGAGGGGGTTTGGGTGGGGGGCGGAGAGAGAGGGGGTTTGGGTGGGGGGGGGAGAGAGAGGGGGTTTGGGTGGGGGGGGGAGAGAGAGGGGGTTTGGGTGGGGGGGGGAGAGAGAGGGGGTTTGGGTGGGGGGGGAGAGAGAGGGGGTTTGGGTGGGGGGGGGAGAGAGGGGGTTTGGGTGGGGGGGGGAGAGAGGGGGTTTGGGTGGGGGGGGGGGAGAGAGGGGGTTTGGGTGGGGGGGGGGAGAGAGGGGGTTTGGGTGGGGGGGGGAGAGAGAGGGGGTTTGGGTGGGGGGGGGAGAGAGAAGGGGTTTGGGTGGGGGGGAGAGAGAGGGGGTTTGGGTGGGGGGGGGAGAGAGGGGGTTTGGGTGGGGGGGGGAGAGAGGGGGTTTGGGTGGGGGGAGAGAGAGGGGGGGTTTGGGTGGGGGGGGGAGAGAGGGTTTGGGTGGGGGGGGAGAGAGAGGGTTTGGGTGGGGGGAGAGAGAGAGGGTTTGGGTGGGGGGGAGAGAGAGAGGGTTTGGGTGGGGGGGAGAGAGAGAGGGGGTTTGGGTGGGGGGGAGAGAGAGAGGGGGTTTGGGTGGGGGGGAGAGAGAGAGGGTTTGGGTGGGGGGGGAGAGAGAGGGTTTGGGTGGGGGGGAGAGAGAGAGGGTTTGGGTGGGGGGGAGAGAGAGGGGGTTTGGGTGGGGGGGAGAGAGAGGGGGTTTGGGTGGGGGGGAGAGAGAGAGGGTTTGGGTGGGGGGGGAGAGAGAGGGTTTGGGTGGGGGGGGGAGAGAGAGGGTTTGGGTGGGGGGGGAGAGAGAGGGTTTGGGTGGGGGGGAGAGAGGGGGGGTTTGGGTGGGGGGGAGAGAGAGGGGGTTTGGGTGGGGGGGAGAGAGAGAGGGTTTGGGTGGGGGGGGAGAGAGAGGGTTTGGGTGGGGGGGGGAGAGAGAGGGTTTGGGTGGGGGGGGGAGAGAGGGGGTTTGGGTGGGGGGGGGGGAGAGAGGGGGTTTGGGTGGGGGGGGGGAGAGAGGGGGTTTGGGTGGGGGGGGGAGAGAGGGGGTTTGGGTGGGGGGGGGAGAGAGGGGGTTTGGGTGGGGGGGAGAGAGAGGGGGTTTGGGTGGGGGGCGGAGAGAGAGGGGGTTTGGGTGGGGGGGGGAGAGAGAGGGGGTTTGGGTGGGGGGGAGAGAGAGGGGGTTTGGGTGGGGGGGGAGAGAGAGGGGGTTTGGATGGGGGGGGGAGAGAGGGGGTTTGGATGGGGGGGGAGAGAGAGGGGGTTTGGGTGGGGGGGGGAGAGAGGGGGTTTGGGTGGGGGGGGGAGAGAGGGGGTTTGGGTGGGGGGGGGAGAGAGGGGGTTTGGGTGGGGGGGGGAGAGAGGGGGTTTGGGTGGGGGGGAGAGAGAGGGGGTTTGGGTGGGGGGGGGAGAGAGAGAGGGTTTGGGTGGGGGGGGAGAGAGAGGGGGTTTGGGTGGGGGGGGGAGAGAGGGGTTTTGGGTGGGGGGGGGGAGAGAGGGGGTTTGGGTGGGGGGGGAGAGAGAGGGGTTTTGGTTGGGGGGGGGAGAGAGGGGGTTTGGGTGGGGGGGAGAGAGAGGGGGTTTGGGTGGGGGGGGGAGAGAGAGAGGGTTTGGGTGGGGGGGGAGAGAGAGGGTTTGGGTGGGGGGGAGAGAGAGAGGGTTTGGGTGGGGGGGAGAGAGAGGGTTTGGAAGGGAGGGGGGAGAGAGAGAGAGGGTTTGGGTGGGGGGGAGAGAGAGGGTTTGGTTGGGGGGGGAGAGAGAGGCTTTGGGTGGGGGGGGGGGAGAGAGAGAGGGTTTGGGTGGGGGGGAGAGAGAGAGGGTTTGGGTGGGGGGGGAGAGAGAGAGAGGGTTTGGGTGGGGGGGAGAGAGAGAGGGTTTGGGTGGGGGGGAGAGAGAGAGGGTTTGGGTGGGGGGGGAGAGAGAGAGGGTTTGGGTGGGGGGGGGGAGAGAGAGAGGGTTTGGGTGGGGGGGGGGAGAGAGAGAGGGTTTGGGTGGGGGGGGAGAGAGAGGGGGGTTTGGTTGGGGGGGGAGAGACAGGGGTTTGGGTGGGGGGGGGAGAGAGAGGGGGTTTGGGTGGGGGGGGATAGAGGGGGTTTGGGTGGGGGGGGAGAGAGAGAGGGTTTGGGTGGGGGGGGGAGAGAGAGGGTTTGGGTGGGGGGGGGAGAGAGAGAGGGTTTGGTTGGGGGGGGAGAGAGAGGGTTTGGGTGGGGGGGGAGAGAGAGAGAGAGGGTTTGGGTGGGGGGGAGAGAGAGGGTTTGGAAGGGAGGGGGGAGAGAGAGGGTTTGGGAGGGAGGGGGGAGAGAGAGGGTTTGGTTGGGGGGGGAGAGAGAGGGTTTGGTTGGGGGGAGAGAGAGAGGGTTTGGGTGGGGGGGGAGAGAGAGAGGGTTTGGGTGGGGGGGAGAGAGAGGGGGTTTGGGTGGGAGGGGGGAGAGAGAGGGGGGTTTGGGTGGGGGGGAGAGAGAGGGGGTTTGGGTGGGGGGGGAGAGAGAGAGGGTTTGGGTGGGGGGGTGAGAGAGAGAGGGTTTGGGTCGGGGGGGGAGAGAGAGAGGGTTTGGGTGGGGGGGAGAGAGAGGGTTTGGAAGGGAGGGGGGAGAGAGAGAGAGGGTTTGGGTGGGGGGGAGAGAGAGGGTTTGGAAGGGAGGGGGGAGAGAGAGAGGGTTTGGGAGGGAGGGGGGAGAGAGAGGGTTTGGTTGGGGGGGGAGAGAGAGGGTTTGGTTGGGGGGGGGAGAGAGAGGCTTTGGGTGGGGGGGGGGAGAGAGAGAGGGTTTGGGTGGGGGGGAGAGAGAGAGGGTTTGGGTGGGGGGGAGAGAGAGAGGGTTTGGGTGGGGGGGGAGAGAGAGAGGGTTTGGGTGGGGGGGGGAGAGAGAGAGGGTTTGGGTGGGGGGGGAGAGAGAGAGGGTTTGGGTGGGGGGGCAGAGACAGAGGGGTTTGGGTGTGGGGGAGAGAGAGAGGGTTTGGGTGGGGGGGAGAGAGAGAGGGTTTGGGTGGGGGGGGGATAGAGAGGGTTTGGGTGGGGGGGGGATAGAGAGGGTTTGGGTGGGGGGGAGAGAGAGAGGGTTTGGGTGGGGGGGGAGAGAGAGGGTTTGGGTGGGGGGGAGAGAGAGAGGGGGGTTTGGTTGGGGGGGAGAGAGAGGGTTTGGGTGGGGGGGAGAGAGAGAGGGGGGTTTGGTTGGGGGGGAGAGATAGGGTTTGGGTGGGTGGGGAGAGAGGGTTTGGGTGGGGGGGGGAGAGAGAGCGGGGTTTGGGTGGGGGAGAGAGAGAGAGGGGTTTGGGTGGGGGAGAGAGAGGGGTTTGGGTGGGGGAGAGAGAGAGAGAGGGGTTTGGGTGGGGGAGAGAGAGAGAGAGGGGTTTGGGTGGGGGAGAGAGAGAGAGAGGGGTTTGGGTGGGGGAGAGAGAGAGAGAGGGGTTTGGGTGGGGGAGAGAGAGAGAGAGGGGTTTGGGTGGGGGAGAGAGAGAGAGAGGGGTTTGGGTGGGGGAGAGAGAGAGAGAGGGGTTTGGGTGGGGGAGAGAGAGAGAGAGGGGTTTGGGTGGGGGAGAGAGAGAGAGAGGGGTTTGGGTGGGGGAGAGAGAGAGAGAGGGGTTTGGGTGGGGGAGAGAGAGAGAGAGGGGTTTGGGTGGGGGAGAGAGAGAGAGAGGGGTTTGGGTGGGTGGGGGAGAGAGAGAGGGGTTTGGGTGGGGGAGAGAGAGAGAGAGGGGTTTGGGTGGGGGAGAGAGAGAGAGAGAGGGGTTTGGGTGGGGGAGAGAGAGAGAGAGAGGGGTTTGGGTGGGGGAGAGAGAGAGAGAGGGGTTTGGGTGGGGGAGAGAGAGGGAGGGGTTTGGGTGGGGGAGAGAGAGAGAGAGGGGTTTGGGTGGGGGAGAGAGAGAGAGAGGGGTTTGGGTGGGGGAGAGAGAGAGAGGGGTTTGGGTGGGGGAGAGAGAGAGGGTTTGGGTGGGGGGGGAGAGGGGGGTTTGGTTGGGGGGGAGAGAGAGGGTTTGGGTGGGTGGGGAGAGAGGGTTTGGGTGGGGGGGAGAGAGGGTTTGGGTGGGGGGGAGAGAGAGGGGGGTTTGGGTGGGGGAGAGAGAGAGAGAGGGGTTTGGGTGGGGGAGAGAGAGAGGGGTTTGGGTGGGGGAGAGAGAGAGAGAGGGGTTTGGGTGGGGGAGAGAGGGGGTTTGGGTGGGGGAGAGAGGGGGGGTTTGGGAGGGGCAGAGAGAGGGTTTGGGTGGGGGAGGTGTTGGGGGGAAGAGAGAGTGAGGGTTTGGGAGGTGGGGGAGAGGGGGTGCGGTTTGGGAGTGGGGGAGGGACCGGGGGGGGTGTTTGGGAGTGGGGGAGAGAGAGGGGGGTTTGGGAAGGGGAGAGAGAGGGGGGTTTGGGAGGGGGAGAGAGAGGGGGGGGTTTGGGAGGGGGAGAGGGAGGGGGAGAGAGAGGGGGGGTTTGGGAGGGGGAGAGAGAGGGGTGTTTGGGAGGGGGAGAGAGAGGGGGGTTTGGGAGGGGGAGAGAGAGGGGGGTTTGGGAGGGGGAGAGAGAGAGGGGTTTGGGAGGGGGAGAGAGAGGGGTGGGGTTTGGGAGGGGGAGAGAGAGAGGGTGTTTGGGAGGGGGAGAGAGGGCGGGGGGGTTTGGGAGGGGGGGGAAGGGTTTGGGAGGGGCAGAGACAGGGTTAGAGAGGGAGAGGGTTTGGGTGGGGGAGAGAGAGAGGGTTTGTGGAGGGAGTGTGGTAGAAGTGGGTGGGGGAGGAGAGAGGGGGTTGGGTGGGGGGAGGATGAGGTTTGTTAGGGAGAAGGTGGTGGGGAGGGGAGAGAAAAGGGTGGAGTGGGGGGTGGGGAGAGGGAGGTGGGTTGGGTGGAGAGCCGGGGTGGGGAGGAGGGGTGTGTGGCGGAGAGTGGGGCGTGCGGGGAGAGATGGGTAAAGGAGGGGGAGGGTGGGTGAGAGGCGGGAATAGGGACAGTGTGGGGGGTAGAGAGAGGTCGGATGGAGAGTGAAAGTGGTGGGGGAGAGAGAGAGAATGGTGGGGGTGATAGAATGGTGGGGGGGATAGATAGAGAGAGAGGGGGGAATGAGAGCCGGGTGGGGAGGGAGAGAAGTTGAGTTGGGGGGGGGGGGGGGCGGGCGGTGGGGGGGGGTGGAGGTGAAGAGAGTGGAGATGGGGGGAGAATTCTTCCAAGAATCCTTAGATTCTGGAAAAGTTCAGAGGATTGGAGAATGGCCAGTGTAATACCCTTATTCAGAAAGGGAGGGAGACAAAAAACAGGTAACTATAGGCCAGTTCGCTTAATATCTTGTTATTGGGAAAATGTCGGAGTCTTTTATAAAGGATATAAAAGCAGAGCATTTAGAAATACATAATCTAATCAAAGTTGGCTTGGCTTCATGAAGGGGAAATCATGCCCAACAAATCTATTAGAATTCTTTGAGGAGGGAACAAGCAGGATAGATAAAGGGGAACCAGTAGACGCAATATATTTGGATTTCTAAAAGGCGTTCAATAAAGTACTGCATGTCAGGCTACTTAATGAGATAAGTGCCCATGGTGTTGGGGTAGTATATTAGCATGGATAGAGGATTGGCTAACTGATTGAAGACAGAGATGGGATAAGAGGGGCATTTTTGGGATGGCAGCCTGTAACTAGAGTGCCACAGGGATCAATGCTGGGGCCTCAATTATTTACAATACATATTAATGACTTAGATGAAGGAAGTGAATGTACTATTGCAAAGTTTGTGGATGATACAAAAATAGGTAGGGAGGCAATTGAGGGTGACACAAGGAGTCTGTAGAGGGATAGAGACAGGTTAAGTGAGTGGGCAAAAACTTGGCAGATGGAATATAATGTGGGAAATGTGAGGTTATGCACTTTGGCAGGAAGAATAGAGGAGCTGAATATTATTTAAATGGAGAATGCAGCAGGCTGCAGCACAGAGGGATTTGGGAGTCCTTATGCATGAATCCCAAAAAGCTAACAAACAAGTTCAGCAGGTAACAGGGAACGCAAATGGAATGTTGCCCTTTATTTCAAATGGAATGGAGTATAAAAATAGGGAAGTCTTGCTAAAACTACATAAGGCACTTGTTAAACCACACCTAGAATACTGTGAACAGTTTTGGTCCCCATATCTAAGGAAAGATATACTGGCATTGGAGGCAGTCCAGAGAAGGTTTGCTAGGTTGATCCTGGGCATGGAGGGATTTTCTTATGAGGAGAGGTTGAGTAGGTTGGGCCTGTAGTCATTGGAGTTTAGAAGAATGAGAGGCGACCTTATTGAAACATATAAGATTCTTAGGGGGCTTGACAGAGTAGATGCTGAGAGGTTGTTTCCCCTTGTAGGAGGGTCTAGGACCAGAGGGCATAGTCTCGGGGTAAGGGGTTGCTCATTTAAGAAAAATGAAGAGGAATTTCTTCTCAGAGGGTAGTGAATCTGTGGAATTCTTTACCTTAGAGGCTGGGTCGTTAAGTATGTTCAAGGCTGAGATAGATTTTTAATGAGTAAGGGAATCAGGGGTTAAGGGGAAAAGGCAGGAAAGTGGAGTTGAGGATTATCAGATCAGCCATGATCCCATTGAATGATGAAGCAGAACTCGATGCACTGAATGGCCTACTTCTGCTCCTATATCTTAAGGTCTTAGAGAAGGGAGGGGAATGGTGGGGGGAGAAGAGAAGGGAGGGGAATGGTGGCGGGGAGAAGAGAAGGGAGGGGAATGGTGGGGGGGAGAAGAGAAGGGAGGGGACTGGTGGAGAGAAGAGAAGGGAGGGGACTGGTGGAGAGAAGAGAAGGGAGGGGAATGATGGGGAGGAAAAGAGAAGGGAGGGGAATGATGGGGAGGAGAAGGGAGGGGAATGGTGGGGAGGAGAAGAGAAGGGAGGGGAATGGTGGGGAGGAGAAGAGAAGGGAGGGGAATGGTGGGGAGGAGAAGAGAAGGGAGGGGAATGGTGGGGGGTAGAAGGGAGGGGAATGGTGGGGGGTGGAAGGGAGGGGAATGGTGGGGGGTGGAAGGGAGGGGAATGGTGGGGGGGAGAAGGGAGGGGAATGGTGAGGGGTAGAAGGGAGGGGAATGGGTGGGGGTTAGAAGGGAGGGGAATGGTGGGGGGTAGAAGGGAGGGGAATGGTGGGGGGTGGAAGGGAGGGGAATGGTGGGGGGTAGAAGGGAGGGGAATGGTGGGGGGGAGAAGGGAGGGGAATGGTGAGGGGTAGAAGGGAGGGGAATGGTGGGGAGGAGAAGAGAAGGGAGGGGTATGGTGGGGGGTAGAAGGGAGGGGAATGGTGGGGGGTGGAAGGGAGGGGAATGGTGGGGGGTGGAAGGGAGGGGAATGGTGGGGGGTGGAAGCGAGGGGAATGGTGGTGGGTAGAAGGGAGGGGAATGGTGGGGGGGAGAAGGGAGGGGAATGGTGGGGGGGAGAAGGGAGGGGAATGGTGAGGGGTAGAAGGGAGGGGAATGGTGGAGGGGAGAAGGGAAGGGGAATGGTGGGGGGTAGAAGGGAGGGGAATGGTGGGGGGTAGAAGGGAGGGGAATGGTGGGGGGTAGAAGGGAAGAGAATGGTGGGGGGTAGAAGGGAGGGGAATGGGTGGGGGGTAGAAGGGAGGGGAATGGTGGAGGGGAGAAGGGAGGGGAATGGTGGGGGGGGAGAAGGGAGGGGAATGGGATGAAGTGAGTGGAATGCCCGGAAGGGAGAGGTGGAAGGGAGTGAGAGAGAGGGGGAGTGGGGAAGGGAGGAGAGGGGAATGGAGTGAGATGGGGGGCAGTTGTATGAGGAGATGGGACTGAGTAAGGGAGTGGAGTAAGGGAGAAGAGGAATCCTGTGGGGGCAGAAGGCAGGGGTGTGGGAGGGTGTGTTGAGGGAGTGGCTATGGGAGGTGAGTGGGGTTTTGCAGAGCAGAATGAGGCAGGGGATGGTGGATGAATGGGGAGAGGGGTGGGGGAGAAGGGAGCATGTTGCAGGGTAGCGAGGTTAGGGAGGGGAGTGCATGAGCAGAATTTGGGAATGCGCAGCGGGGGGTGGAGAAGAGGTGCACACTGGGGAGCAAAGCAGTGGGGAGATGGGGAGCAGGGAGGTCACTGGGGGTTGGTTAGTGAGTGGGGCCTGCTCTCTGGGTTTGTTATTTAATGAGTTGGAGCTGGTCTCTTGGGGTTGGTTATTTAGCTGGTCCTTGGGGGTCAATTAGCTAGTGGGGTTTGGTCTCTGGGGGTTCAGTGAGTTAATGGGTGAGGGAGGCAGCTGAAACAACATGGTAAGATTATTTTGCGTTTTTAAAGCCTTAATGCAGGAGTTAGAAAGTGTAATTTGGAGTAGTTTCATTGTCTTTTTTAATTTCTGTGGTCTGCACCTGTTGAGAAAATGATTCCCAGCTAACTTCTAACCATTAGAGAGGGTGAATGACTTGGTGTAGTAGATTAAGAATCAGTCATCTGAGAATATCTTGCTGTGGTGGAATAAATTTACGCATCTAAGTGTTTCTAAGAAGGAATTTAGGATGTTTATTTCTTTTATTTATTCGTTCACAGGATATGGGCATTACTGGCTATGCCAGCATTTATTGCCCATCCCTAGTTGCCTTTGAGAAGGTGGTGGTGAGCTGCCTTCTGGAACCTCTGCAGTCCATTTGTCGATACACCCATAGCGCTATTAGAAAGAGAGTTCCAGGATTTTGACCCAGCGACAGTGAGGGAATATAATTCCAACTGAGGGGAAACTTGGAGGGGTAAAAGCAAAATACTGCGGATGCTGGAAATCTAGAACAAAAACAAAAATACCTGGAAAAACTCAGCAGGTCTGACAGCATCTGCAGAGAGGAATACAGTTGAAGTTTCGAGTCCGTATGACCATTCATCAGAACTAAGAAAATAGAGAAATGAGGTGAAATATAAGCTGGTAGAGAGGGCTGCCAGGTAGAGCTCGATAGGAGGCCAGTGATAGGTGAAGGCAAAGAAGAGATTGCCAAAGATGTCATAGAAAAAAGGACAAAGGGGTGTTGATGATGGTGATGTTATCTAGGGATTGTACTAATGGAGACATTAAGGGTAGCAAACAGGACAAATTAGTGGCAGATGGCCCTTGTGGGGGTGGGGTGGCGGGGTGGGGGGGGGGGGGGGGGGCGAAGGGATCGAAATGGGCTAAAAGGTGGAGATGAAACAATAGAAATAAATTTAAAAATAGGTGGGAAAAGAAAACTATATTAGTAAAATAATTATAAATTATTGGAAAAAGGGGGTGGAGATGGAGGAGAGAATTCATGATCTGAAATTGTTGAACTCAATATTAAGTCCGGAAGGCTGTAAAGTGCCTAGTCAGAAGATGAGGTGCTGTTCCTCCAGTTTGCGTTGAGCTTCACTAGAACATTGCAGCATGCCAAAGACGGGCATGAGAGCAGGGTGGTGTGTTGAAATGGCAAACGACAGGGAGGTCTGGGTCATGCTTGTGGACAGACCGAAGGTGTTCCGCAAAGCGGTCACCCAGTTTGTGTTTGGTCTCTCTAATGTAGAGGAGACCGTATTGGGAGCAGCGAATGCAGCACTGAATTGAGGGAAGTGCAAGTGAAGTGCTGCTTCACTTGAAAGGAGTGTTTGGGCCCTTGGATGGTGAGGAGAGGGGAAGTAAAGAGGCAGGTGTTGCACCTTCTGCGGTTGCATGGGAAGATGCCATGTGAGGGGGTTGAGGTGTAGGGGGTGATGGAGGAGTGGACTAGGGTGTCCCGGAGGGAACGATCCCTGCAGAAAGCTGCCAGGCGAGTGAAGGGAAGATGTGTTTGGTGGTGGCATCATTCTGGAGTTGGTGGAAATGGCGGAGGATGATCCTTTGAACCTGGAGGCTGGTGGGGTGATAAGTGAGGACAAGGGGGACCCTATCATGGTTCTGGGAGGGAGAGGAAGGTGTGAGAGCGGATGCACGGGAGATGGGCCGGACACGGTTGAAGGCCCTGTTAACCACTTTGGGTGGAAAACCTCGGTTAAGGAAGAAGGAAGACACGACAGAGGAACTGTTTTGGAAAGTGGCATCATCAGAACAGTTGCGACGGAGGCGAAGGAACTGAGAGAATGGAATGGAGTCCTTATAGGAAGCGGGGTGTAAGTGGCTGTAGTCAAGGTAGCTGTTGGAGTCATAATGAATATTGGTGGACAGTCTTTCACCAGAAATTGAGACTGAGAGGTCAAGGAAGGTAAGGGAAGTGTTAGTGATGGACCATGTGCAAATGACAGAGGGGTGGAAATTGGAAGCAAAATTAGTAAAAGTTTTCCAGATCCAGATGAGAGCATGAAGCGGCACCGAAGCAGTCATCGATGTACCGGAGAAAGAGTTGTGGGAGGGGGCCTGAGTAGAACTGGAACAAGGAATGTTCCACATACCCCATAAAGAGACAGGCATAACTGGGGCCCATGCGGGTACCCATAGCCACACCTTTTATTTGGAGAAAGTGAGAGAAGTTTAAGGAGAAATTATTCAGTGAGAGAACAAGTTCAGCCAGACGGAGGAGAGTAGTGGTGGATGGGGATTGTTCGGGCCTCTGTTCAAGGAAGAAGCGGAGAACCCTCAGATGGAGGTGTAGAGGGATTGGATGTCCATGGTGAAGAGGAGGCAGTTGGGGCCTGGAAACTGGAAATTGTTGATATGATGTAGAGTGTGGGAGGAATCGTGGATGTAGTGGGAAGAGACTGGACAAGGGGAGAGAGACTGGAGTCAAGATAGCAAGAAATGTGTTCCATGGGGCAGGAATAGGCTGACACGACCAGTCTTCTGGGACATTCCTGTTTGTGGATTTTGGGTAGGAGGTGGAAGCGGGCTGTCCGAGGTTGGGAGACTATGAGGTTGGAAGCTGTAGAGGGAAGATCTCCAGAGGAGATGAGGTCAGTGACAGTCCTAGAAACAATGGCTTGATGTTCAGTGGTGGGGTCATAGCCCAGGGGGAGGTAAGAGGAAGTGTCTGTGAGTTGCCACACAGCCTCTGCAAGGTAGAGGTCAGTGCACCAGACAACTTGGAGGGGAACTTGCATTTGTTGATGTTCCCATGCATTTGCTATCCTTGTCATTCTAGATGGTAGAGAGCATGGGTTTGGTATCTATATCCCCAAGACATTTCTCATAACATTTTTGTTGCACTTAATCATTGTCATATTTATTATAACCAGCCTAGATTTATTCTGTCACCCCTGATTGCAGAATTCTTCCCATACGACTAACTCTCAACAGTTGCAGGACATTTCAGTGGAATGAATAGTTAGAAGAAACAATTCTGGAGCTCCAGGCTAGATGTAATGTGGGGAAGTTTAAACCCTTTAACAATTATTATTACAATTAGGATAATTGCTCGTTCTCCATCCTTCTGTTGATAGTTCTACAGAACAGCGTAAAAATGTTGTTATGGTTTCCACTCCAGGCTGACCAGTTCTATAATGTCTGATTAAGTTAACTGGCCTTTTGAGCAAATAAGGCCAGGGTTTTTATCTGCAATCTAAAACATACATACAAGCAGGAGCAGGAGGAGACCATTTGGCCCCTCGAGCCTGCTGCACCATTTAATGAGATCAAGGTTGATCTGATAGTAACCTCAAATCTGCATCCCGCCTACCCTTGATATCCTATCACCCTCTTGCTTACCAAGAATCTATTCGCCTCTGCCTTAAAATATTCAAAGTCTCTGCTTCCACTGCCTTTTCAGGAAGAGCTTTCCAAAGACTCATGACCCTCTGAGAGAAAAAAATTTGCTTCATCTCCATTTTAAATGGTCAACCCCTATTTTTAACCAGTGACCCCTAGTTCTAGATTCTCCCACAAGGAATCTTTAACTGAACCTCCCAATTGTTTCAAGCTGCTGGAGCAATTATGTTTTTTGGCCGTGAGATGCATGCCTCTGTTTTATTTTACATGGTATAATGTCCTGTCGTTATGAGACAGTGCATCCTGACTTCTGGTAGGCAATATTATGGAAAATTCACTTGTTTGTATACTACTAATATTGTACTTTGCTACTTGAATACTATGTTCAACAAATTGCATTCCAGCTAAGCAATGTAACTAAAATCTATGCTTAAAGCAAAGCAGAACTTGTTGCAATGAAGTTACTGAGAAATTTCTAAATTTTGGCTGAAACCACTTGATTCCACCTATCAATAAAAAAGAATCAAAATGAGCCAATCAAATTAGTACTTTTTGTCCCTTGTACCTGGATAAAAATAAAATGTATTACTTAACATTAAAAACAGTAATACAGTATAGGTGGATTTGAGATTTAAAAACTGGCTCTAAGATTGGAAATGCAGGTTGGTGGTGGGCCATACTTGATTATAAAATTATCAAACTTCAGGTGGAAAGTCATCTACTAAGTTTTGCTGTCTGCAGCCTATCTTCTTAAGAGTTTATAGCTTATTCTGAATTGTTCCACACCACTCCTGCACAGTGTGATCTGTTCACCGGAATGTGTTCCAATCTTTACTGATACTGATATCTATCCAGCCATGTACTTCAGCCCTTCCTGTTTTATTTTGATGATTTTCCCTCATCTCCCATCTTTCCATGGCTCATTATTAGGACAGTCAGTTTAAAGTACATTTATTGTTGAAAACAAGCTTTAGGCTAGTGACTGGGCCAATGCTGAAGCATGACTGCAGGCTGGGTGCTGGTTGGGCCTCTGCTTCTGCCAACCCCCAGAAGTCTCTGGAATCTTACTGCACAGCACTGGCATTTTGACGCATAAATATTTGTTTGCTGCCAGACGCCAACACACTGCAGTGCATCCCTGACTTTGGGACTCCTCTTTTCTTCCCTCCCTTCTGTTACGATTCCCATAGAGATCAATAACTTAAAAGGGTTTTTTGAATTCCCAGTGACTGACTTAAAGGAATTACATGACAAGATTTCAAGTTTTTAAGACTTTTACTATAACAAATAAACTAAAAGCAACATTAACTAAACATTACTTAGTAGCAACTAATGCACTAAACTACAGAAAAGATAACTTATTGATGTCTTAACGTGACCGATAACCCCATACTGCATGTATTTGCATTACGTCAGCTTTTTGAGAAACAGTCCAAAGTCACTCCCAGCTTCCAACAGGTTCACAAGTTTTGCTGAATCGTAACACCTAGCAACTGTTGAAGGTCTTCTGAAAATTCCTGAACTCACTTTCAGCAGTAAGGCTCACTCCGGTAATTTCTTCTCCCAGCCTCACCAGGGCAATATGTTAATGAGGGCTGAGGCAGTCACTGAAATCTGTGTTTTCATCTGCAGTGTTATAAATAACTAATGGGATATTTTCCTATCAAATTAACAATATTGCATGATTTGTTAAAGTAAAATTTGTACTTTCTGGTTTGTTTAATAGTCATAGTGGGATCACCTATAGGGCGCACACAAACTAACACTGACTTATACTTTTGTTCTTAATATTAATAATCCATGCTGCATATATATCGGATGATATTTTTAACCAAATGTCGACAATGAGCGTTATCATTTTACTACAATCTTTCTGTGATTGTTTGGTGAATTGATTTGTGAGTCATCAAAGGGGAAAAAATATCATCATGATTGAGGGGGAGGGTTAACGTTGGGGGAGGGGGGTGGGAGCAGAGAGGAATAAGAGGCCCGGAAACAGGAGAAGCATCGGAGCCCATCATTTCTTTTCCTGGCCCTGGGTAAGTAAGTTAGAAATGTCCAGTGTCTCCAACTCTACCTCAGAGTTGGAATCCTTTTTGGAGGGTCCCAGAGAGCAGGGTAATTGCCCATCAGAAGTTCAAATTTCTTGGGCAATTCCTAAGGAGTCAGTGCGTTGGGACTTCCGATGAGTCCTGTAGTGCATCTCGCAGGGTATGTCCAGTCTCTGACTATCTGGAGACTGAAAGATCCGGGCCAATGTCTTGCTGAAGGCAGTGACATCAAAGGTGAGGATGAGGGCATAAAAATATAAAAATTGAGGGAAGAATCCCAGGCAGTGTTAGTTTGAAGTGCAGTTTAAAAAATAACAAAGGAACTTCTCAAAAACGGACTAGTGGAGCCAGCATTTCTGCAGCCTTTTAACTGGCCTCAGTAGGAGCCCAGTGTTTTTTATTTACCAACATGCTCAAAAGAATACACACCTACTGCCATGTTTATAGATCTTTTTGATAATTCTTTCAGAGAAAAGATTTGGGAGGTAGCTATTTTCAAGTGTGTTTTTAAATTGAGTTCACACAGGTTTAAAATCCATAGAAGGACTGAGAGATGGGATTGAAGTCTTTATGACCCAACTATCATTACTGTTTCCCACAATGAGCAGGCACAGTAGGTTGTCCAGCAGAAGGTTGGCCTATTTCTATTATTATTTTTAAAATTTATTTCCATCCATTGTTTTATCTCCACCTTTTAGCCTATTTGATCCCTTCCCCCCACCCCACCCCCACTAGGGCCATCTGTCACTTGTTCATCCTGCTTTCTACCCTTAATGTCACCATTAGCATATCCTTTAGCTAATATCACCAACGTCAACACCCCTTGACCTTTTGTTTTTGACATCTTTGGCAATCTCTCCTTTGCCTCCACCTATCACTCTATCCAGCTCCACCTGTCCCACCTCCCTTTTAACAGCTTATATTTCGCCACATTTCTATTTCTCTTTAGTTCTGATAGAGTCAAACGGACTCGAAACATTAACTCTGATTTTCCCCTCCACAGATGCTGTCGGACCTGCTGAGTTTTTCCAGCAATTTTTGTTTTTGTCCAGCAGAAGCTTGTGTGCTGAGAACATACTCTTGGGAAGGAGGTAGGTGGTTTGTTTGACAAGCCTTTTGATAATCTGTGAATGAAAAAGTCAGGAACATTGGAACAGGAGCATGTCATTCTTCATATTGTGTCAATTCCACCACTCACAACAAGCCTGATCTGTATCTTACCTCCATTTGTTTGTCTTTGCTCCATTTCTGTGATGTCCTTATCAAATTGAAATCCATCAATCTCTATCTTGAAAGCTTTAATTGTCCCAGCATCTAGTCTTTTAGGGGAGAGAGTTCCGGATTTCTCATAATATTACTGTAGGGTGTGGCAGACCTCAAGAATACTGGACACACCTAGCAAACCTTACACAAATTTGTGCACTTTTTAAAATGAACCTTTATACCTTTCCCAGCCCCTCAGTGACTATCAGGGCAGGTGATCCAGCTGCCCCAAGCGCTCTCGCAATGCCTGGAAGATTATGGTGCGAAGCTGTGTTTACAGGCTATAAATGAGGCCTTTGAAACCAAAGAGAGCACACTGCTCTCCTGAATATTGAGGGTGTTTATTTTCGTGATGAAACAGAATTGTATCTGGGCAAGAGATGTGCCTATGTCTACAAAGCAAAGAACAACATTGTCACTCCTGTTGCTAAAGCAAACAAGACCCATGTCATTTGGGGTAAAGTGACCTGTGCTCATGGAAACGGTGGCATGAAGCATGCCAAGTTCAGCAATAACCTGCCTGCTAAAGCTATTGGACACAGGATTCGTAATGCTGTACCCATCAAGAATTTAAAGCACTGCTGTACATAAATTGACAATAAATAGTAAAATGATCTAAAAATGCCTACAGGCGTATTGATTAAAACCTTTTGCTCAAATGAGTGTCTTAGAGCGAGCTAAATTTGGAGAGCTTGTACATTTCCAGCTTATAATGAAACTTGGAGGAGCTAAAGCAGGTTAAAAAGAAATTTGAGTGATGCTTTTGATTAGGAACTGATCCATTTGTCGGTGGCAAGATTCAGTTTGAGAATAGGAGCAAGGCACAGACAGATATGGAAGGTTTTTACCAGGCTGTTGTGTCTCACCTCATGGCAGCTACTCGAGAGCAGTGCGGCTCTTCTTTTTTTTTCGACAAAAGTACTTTATTCTTAAAATACCTGTAAGAATATTACAAAACATTTCTAAATGGTCATCACAAAAAGTACAATCATTTTCAACTTTTACACATGTTTCATGAGATGCTTCAATATAATCAATGAATATTAGTCATTTCAATATGGTCATTACAGGCAGTCAGACAGTGCAATGGTATTCGAGTAATCGACATACATCATGTTGCACTCTGCACTGCTTCAATGCAATTATGATACATATAGTATTCACTACATACATTTATTGTGAGTCGTACAGCCCGAGGGGTCTATACCTTTCCCAGCCCCTCAGTGCACTATGGCAGAACAGTCTTAGACAGCGACCTTTCCCCTTTGCGGTGGCTGCCCCAAGTTTTAGTGCATCCCTGGACCTTGGAATGTGCCAGTCTGCAACACTTGGTTGGGGACAACTCTTTGCACTGGAAGACCAACAAGTTTCTGGCAGACCAATGAGTGTCTTTTACTGAGTTGATGATCCTCTAGCTGTAGTTGATGTTTGTCTTTGTTGAGGTTCATCCCGAGCAGTGCTGTAACACAAGACTCTGTGCACTACGGGCTGTTCCCAGGGGCACACACCAAAACCACTGCATCTCTCTCCAGACCTTCTTTGCAAAGTCACATTCCACAAGGAGGTGAACAACGGTCTCTTCCCCACCACAGCCACCTTGAGGGCAACATGCAGAGGGGGTGAGACTCCTGGCATGTAGGAAGGATCTGACGGGGAGGGCCTTTCTCACCACCAGCCAAACTACACCTTGGTGCTTGTTGGAAATTTCTGGCGATGAGGCATTCTGCCAAATGACTGACAGTCTGCTCAGGGAACTATCTGACAGGATCCACCATCTCCTTTTCCCGCAGGGCCTCTAGGATGTTATGTGCTGACCACTGCCTGATGGACTTGTGGTCAAAATTGTTTCACTGCATAAATTTTTCTATGAGGGCCAGGTTGTACGGCACGGTCCAGCAACTTGGAGCGTTCTGTGGCAGCGTGGCCAGACCCATCCTTCACGACACCAGGGACAAGTAGAACCTCAGCACGTAGTGACACTTGATGTTTGTGTACCGAGGGTCTACACACAGCTTGAAGCAGCCACACACAAAGGTGGCCATCAGGATGAAGATGATGTTGGGCACCTTTTTCCCTCCTTATCTAGAGGCTTGTACATTGCATCCCTGCTGACCGGATCCATTTTCGACCTCCAGATAAAGCAGATGGCTCGGGTGATCGCCATCACGCAGGAGTGAGGAATGGGCCAGACCTGCACCACGTACAGCAACAGCGAAAGTGTCTCACACCTGATGACCAGGTTCTTACCCGCAATGGAGAGGGAGCATTGCTCCCACATGCCCAGTTTTCTTTCCACCAGAGCCATTCGCTCCTTCCAGTTGCTAATGCATGGCCCGGTCCCTCTGAACCATATCCCCAGCACCTTCAGGCCATCTGACCTGACGGTGAAGAGGACAAAGGATCGGTCAGCCCAGTTCCCAAAGAACATGGCCTTGCTCTTGCCACAATTTACCTTGGCACTTGAGGCCAGTTCGAACTAGTCGCAGATGTTGAATAGTCTGTGCACTGACAGTGGATCTGAACAGAAGACGGCGACATCGTCCATGTACAGGGAGGCTTTGACCTGAATGCCTCCACTGCCTGGGATCATCACTCTTGGATCCTTTCTGATGGATTTAGCAAAGGATTCTATGCAACACGCAAACAGGACAGGGGAGAGAGGGCAGCCCTGCCTGACTCCAGATTTAATTGGAAAGCTGTCTGATTCCCACCCATTGATTGAGACTGCGCTACTGATGTTAGTGTGGAGCATTTGGATCCAGTTGCAGGTTCCCTCCCCAAACCCCATTTTGGAGAGCACATCCACCATGTAGGTGTGTGATATTCTGTCAAAGGCTTTCTCCTGATCCAGGCTAATGAGGAATGTGTCCACACCCCTGCCCTGTACGTAGGCAATCGTATCCTTGAGTAGTGCAAGGCTGTCAGAGACCTTCCTGCTGGGCACAGTGCAGGCCTGGTCAGGGTGGATCACCAACTCCAGAGCAGACTTGACCCGATTGGTGATGACCTTGGACAGAATCTTAAAGTCCACATTCAGCAGTGAAATGGGTCACCAAATTCTAATTTCTTCCCTTTCCCCCTTCTGCTTGTAGATGAGGGTGTTGATGCCTTTCCTCATGGATTCTGACATACTGCTGGCCAGAAGCATACTCTCGTACATTTCTAGCAGGTCTGGACCAGTCCAGAACCACAGAGCCGAATATAACTCAGCCGGTAAGTCATCGCTTCTGGGAGCCTTATTCTTTTCGAAGGACTCAAGGGCCTTAGTCAGTTCATCAGGAGTTAGTGGTTTGTCCAGACTCTCCCGTGTACTGTTGTTCAAGACCTCCATGATAGAGGACAGGAAGGACTGAGAGAGTGCACTGTCTGTGGGCTTCACATCATACAATCCAGCATAAAAAGATTTGCTGATCCTCAAAATGTCAGACTGCGATGACTTTACTGAGTCATCTTCTTCCTTCAGGCTGCTGATCACAGAGCTCTCTTTGTGTACCTTTTTGGAAGAAGAAACGTGAGCATGTCTCATCCTGCTTCACAGAGCGGACTCTGGACCAGAAGATGATCTTGGAGGCCTCCAAGGCAAAGAGCAAGGCTTGCTGGCTCTTCACCTCTTGGAGTTCCTTCTTGACATTCACCCCCATAGACTGCAGCCAGAGCAAGGCGGCTGTTCATCTATGTTAATCGTGGCCTTAATGATGTAGTGTGAGGACATCACAAGGACACACACATGGGTAGACCCAATAGCACCCTTGCAGGGTCGCTATAGTGGCCTTGGGGATGGCTTTCACAACTACAGGGTGGGCCAATAATTTTGACTTTGAATGCTTCCTTTAGAGGCTGGATGTTTCAAAATAAAAATACTGGACAAATGGGGTATCAGCAGACAGACCATCTGAAAACCAGGCTGTTCAGTATAAAACCAGGTGAATAGGCACCCTATTTGTGTAACATACTGATTTCACTCCTCCTAGCTCTAATTTGGAGAGGGATAACCTTTTTACTTCATAGGAACATGCAGGGGAAAAAAGACTCAGATATGGGGATAATTATAAAACCAATGCAGTTTGTTCTGGGAAGAGAGCCCATTCTAATGAGAGAAAACTGACTGATCTTAAACTAGGATCTATTGGAACCAGAATGCTGAGTTTAAAAAGTTAGTCCATTTACTTGGAATTGTGGTGTGATTTATTTTTCCTCATTCATGAAGATGTTTTGAAGTTTAGTAAAGTAAGTGAGTTTTTAAAAAAAATTCATTCATGGGATGTGGGCATTGCAGGCTAGTCCAGAATTTATTGCCCATTGCTAATTGCCCTTGATTAGAGGGTATTTAAGAGTCAACCTCATTGCTGTGGGCCTGGAGTTACATGCAGGCCAGACCAGGTAGGGATGGCAAGGACATTAATGAACCAAATGGGTTTTTATGACAATCAGCAATGGTTTTATGATACTGAACTCTTCTTCCGCCGTCTTCGTCTCCGGGCTCACTTCTTTGGGCAGGAGTCCTCTCCCAGTTCAACGGATCCTTTTACCCATCTTCAATATTCTCCCTCCACCTGGACCCCTCCCTCTGGATTCTTACCTTCTCTCGATCTTTTCATTGAGAACTGTCGGCGCGACATTAGTCGTCTCAATTTCTCTGCTCCTCTCACCCATTCTAACCTGTCTCTCTCTGAACTTACTGCACTCCATTCTCTCAGGTCCAACCCTGACATTGTCATCAAACCCGCTGACAAGGGTGGTGCTGTTGTTGTCTGGCGCACTGACCTCTACCACGCGGAGGCTGAGCGTCAACTCGCAGACACTTCCTCCTACCTCTCCCTGGACCATGACCCCACCACTGAACATCAAGCCATTGTTTCCAGGACTGTCACTGACCTCATCTCCTCTGGGGATCTCCCTCCCACAGCTTCCAACCTGATAGTTGCCCAACCTCGGACGGCCCGCTTCTATCTCCTACCCAAAATCCACAAACAGAACTGCCCCGGTAGACCGATCGTCTCAGCTTGCTCCTGCCCCACAGAACTCATTTCTCGTTATCTTGACTCCCTTCTCTCTCCCCTTGTCCAGTCCCTTCCCACCTACATCCGTGATTCCTCTGACACCTTACGTCACATCAACAATTTCCAGTTCCCTGGCCCCTACCGCTTCCTCTTCACCATGGACGTCCAATCCCTCTACACCTCCATCCCCCACCAGGATGGTCTGAGGGCCCTTAGCTTCTTCCTCGAACAGAGGCCCGAACAATCCCCATCCACCACTACTCTCCTCCGTCTGGCTGAACTTGTTCTCACGCTGAACAATTTCTCCTTCAACTCCTCTCACTTCCTCCAAATAAAAGGTGTGGCTATGGGTACCCGCATGGGCCCCAGCTATGCCTGTCTCTTTATGGGGTATGTGGAACATTCCTTGTTGCAGTCCTACTCCGGCCCCCTTCCACAACTCTTTCTCCGGTACATCGATGATTATTTCGGTGCTGCTTCATGCTCTCGTCAGGACTTGGAAAAATTTATTAATTTTGCTTCCAATCTCCACCCCTCCATCATTTTCACGTGGTCCATCTCTGACACTTCCCTTCCCTTCCTTGACCTCTCTGTCTCAATCTCTGGTGATAGACTGTCCACCAATATCCATTACAAACCCACCGACACCCACAGCTATCTCGACTACAGCTCCTCACACCCCACTTCCTGTAAGGACTCCATCCCATTCTCTCAGTTCCTTCGCCTCCGTCGCATCTGTTCCGATGATGCTACATTCAAAAACAGTTCCTCTGACATGTCCTCCTTCTTCCTTAACCGAGGTTTTCCACCCACGGTCGTTGACAGGGCCCTCAACCGTGTCCGGCCCATCTCCCGCGCATCCGCCCTCACTCCTTCTCCTCCCTCCCAGAAACATGATAGGGTCCCCCTTGTCCTCACTTATCACCCCACCAGCCTCCGCATTCAAAGGATCATCCTCCGCCATTTCCGCCAACTCCAGCATGATGCCACTACCAAACACATCTTCCCTTCACCCCCCTTATCGGCATTCCGTAGGGATCGCTCCCTCCGGGACACCCTGGTCCACTCCTCCATCACCCCCTACTCCTCAACCCCCTCCTATGGCACAACCCCTTGCCCACGCAAAAGATGCAACACCTGCCCCTTCACTTCCTCTCTCCTCACCGTCCAAGGACCCAAACACTCCTTTCAAGTGAAGCAGCATTTCACTTGCATTTCCCCCAACTTAGTCTACTGCATTCGTTGCTCCCAATGTGGTCTCCTCTACATTGGAGAGACCAAACGTAAACTGGGCGACCGCTTTGCAGAACACCTGCGGTCTGTCCGCAAGAATGACCCAAACCTCCCTGTCGCTTGCCATTTTAACACTCCACCCTGCTCTCTTGCCCACATGTCTGTCCTTGGCTTGCTGCATTGTTCCAGTGAAGCCCAACGCAAACTGGAGGAACAACACCTCATCTTCCGACTAGGGACTTTACAGCCTTCCGGACTGAATATTGAATTCAACAACTTTAGGTCGTGAGTCCCCGCCCCCATCCTCACCCCCTTTCTGTTTCCCCCTTCTCTTTTTTTTTCCCAATAAATTATAAAGATTTTCCTTTTCCCACCTATTTCCATTATATAAAATAAAAAAAAAAAACCCACTAGAGCTATACCTTGAGTGCCCTACCATCCATTCTTAATTAGCACATTCGTTTAGATAATATCACCAACTTTATCTTTAACACCTATGTGTTCTATTGTACTATTGTTGTTGACATCTTTTGATATTCTGCTTCTATCACTGCTTGTTTGTCGCTACAACCACACCAACCCCCTCCACCTCTCTGTCTCTCTATCTCTCCGCCCCCCACACACACACCTTAAACCAGCTTATATTTCAGCTCTTTCCTGGACTCGAACTCAAGTTCTGTCGAAGGGTCATGAGGACTCGAAACGTCAACTCTTTTCTTCTCCGCCGATGCTGCCAGACCTGCTGAGTTTTTCCAGGTAATTCTGTTTTTGTAATGGTTTCATGGTCATCAGCAGACTTTTAATTCCAGATTTTTATTGAAATCAAATTTCACCATCTGCCATGGTGGGATTCGAACCCTGATCCCCAAAGCATTACCCTGGGTCTCTGGAATATTCGTGCAACCACCACCTGGTTATAACTATAAATCAAAAAACATCAATTTGCTGACTGTCCAATGAAACACAGCTTGGTGATTTTAATCTGTCCTTGTTTCACTGAAGCGTTTTCAGTTTGTCTACTGAAAGATTTGGGAAGCACATAGACACACATAAAAGATACAAGTTCAGACCACGAGGGGATATGTTATGTTACACTGTCACAAGATTAGATATTGGGCAGTATGTGTATACCCTTGAACATAAGATGCAGAGACACCTTACAAGAGTGACCAAAAGCAAAATACTGCTGATGCTGGAAATCCGAAACAAAAACAGAAATTGCTGGAAAAACTCAGCAGGTACAACAGCATCTGTGGAAAGAAAAACAGTTAACTTTTCAAGTTCGTATGATACAGACACGAAACGTTAACTCTGTTTTTCTCTCCACAGATGCTGTTGGACCTGCTGAGTTTTTCCAGCATTTTCTGTTTTTGTACAGGAGCAACCAATGCCACTGAAGTTGAAAAAAATGCCTAAAGCAGATTGAAAATTTGCAATAATACTTAAAGGGACACACTTACACATTACATAGTATAATGTGTATGCCTTAGTAACCTAGTTGACTTGTGTATCATGGGATATCTGTTGGTACAATATGTGTAAGAGAGGAAAATTTAAGTTTAGACACACATATTGCTTATTTTCTCCAAAATCCATTACCTCCACCTCTTAGATTACAAGGGCAGTAGGAATATCACCGCCTTCAGGTTCCGGTCCATGTCACACAACAATTGGAATTGTTTCTTTGTCATCGAGTCAAAATCCTGCCATTCCCAACTTAACAGAAATATGGGAGTATCTTCACCACAAGGATTACAGTGATTCAAGCAGAGGCCTCACCACCAATTTTGTAAGGGTTAGCCTTTGCCAGCAACACCCACATCATGTGAATGATTTTATTCAAGAAGTAATAAACCTGTTCACTTTGTTTTGATCCCAGCTGATGCTGCTACTGGACAAGCCAGATCTCAGGGTGGAACCCGGCTTGATAGATCGTAACTTTTATTTTTTGTTTAGATATGTGGAGAATGGCTACTGAACAAAGTCATGGGAGTCAGCTGATGAACTTTCAACAAAGGAATAAAATATTTATTAAACAAGAAAAGATTAACTATATTACAATGCTCCTTTACCCGCAACAATACCTCACAGATATATACAGATCTG
The DNA here is from genome assembly GCF_017639515.1 of Carcharodon carcharias. NCBI lineage: Eukaryota > Metazoa > Chordata > Chondrichthyes > Lamniformes > Lamnidae > Carcharodon > Carcharodon carcharias. The sequence goes on along the minus strand of NC_054481.1, from coordinate 6,547,868 downwards.
TAAGAATAACACAAATTACAAAAGCTATCTTATGCACTACTGTTCACGGTAAGGACACAGTCCATGTAAAGAATTTAGTGACCTGTGGTTGGACACACCACTCTGAAACCAAATGATAGATACCACTCCAATAGATGCAATAGATCCCTTCTCAACTCCCCCCGCTCCCCCGCCAAACAGTTTCACTGAACTCCGTCTTTCACACAAGGGTTTCCAATCTCCACTCTTGAAGAACTTGCTTTGGAATCTCCTAAGTCGATGCTCTCTTTCAGACACCTTTCCACAAGGATCCACCTCCAGATTTTCGAACTCTCCTTCCTATGTTCCTCTCTGGGTCACCTGCATTCAAGCTTTCATCCACACGCTCTCTCTCACTGAATCAGCCATATCAACAGAACACCACTGCTTTACGTACCCATAGCAAAGAGTTACAGACTTTCAGCTGTCTCTTTGGATCTTCTGGCTCCTCACTTTTAGCTTCACTTAACAGGACCTTTTCCAGGTCCCTGTCCTTTTCCTTTCAACTGTCCTCTTGGGACCTTTCCTGTTCCACTCCCCTGGATTTTGGAACTTTCTTTTTTAGTTTCTTTGGGGAAACCTGCACAGTTCCCCCTTCTGTCCAGCTTTTCCTTGCAGCTGGCTTCAAATTTAGTTTGGGACTTGCTAGCTGTCCTTTCTAGGCTGCAACTGCTTCCAACTGAACTTGAACTACCTTTCTATCTCTGTTGGGCATCTGGTTGCTAGGCAACAGCACTAGGCAACAGCACAGTTTTTCTAACCTTGTTTTAACTTTCCGAAAACACCCAAACACACGTATGACTTACTTAAACTATCTCTATTTCCTAACAATTTATTTGTTAACTCATTATCTGTATAAAATACGTGAGATACTGTTGATTCATGCGTGGGGTATTCTATTCAGTTCTGGGTAATTACATTGAGACAATGAAACAAAAAGAACTGAAGTCAAAAAAAATTTCATGGGAGGAGTAAGAGAAGGTAAAGGAGATAATTTAAGTAAGGGTCAGGGGTGGATGTGGAAAAGCCCTTGGTACTATTCTAGACAAAATTGGGAGAATGATGTTTCAAAGTGGCATGACTTGAATCTATATGAATTTTACTGTCCTGAAATTCTCTTAAAATGTTGTTTCACCTTCCAAGCATGAAATTATTGTCTTTTCAGAGATAACTTGTTAGCTGAGGGATTGCTTCACCTAGAATTATCATAGACAGTGGAGATTGTGAATGAGTTTACTAATTATTTGACCAAGGTGTGCTTGCTTGGATAGTTCTTTGGCTGGGTCTTTTTTTTAGGACTATATTGGGAAGCACAATTTCAAGAAAAAGACCTGTCTTTTCCAAAGTGAATATTTGCTTTCTCACCTCCCATCTGTTTATCAGTTCCCCTTTACCTTCGACTTTGTGTTCCTCTACTAATGAAAGGTGACTGTGAACAAGAAAATAAACCATATGTATAAATGACCTGTTGCCCTAATACCAAGCTGGTTTGGATAGGCATGTACAACTTATGCCTCACCTGTCAAAAAGTTCAACTGCCACCAAGGAATATTTTAGCTGTGGGCTGTGACCCTTCTTCCCCTCTGCTTGAAATCCTGGAATTGTCCCTGATGTCCCATCAATGTTTTATTAACATATATACATTGGTGGTGGCACCCTTTACAGAAATATCTATAAAATACTGAAATGAATGATTAGAGCTTGATAGTTAGAAGCTATTTTGAACTAAAAGTGTGTAACACAGATATGCAGCCAGTAGATGCTACTGCATCAATATATAAACTGAAAATGCACAGCATCCACTAATAATGTATTTACCTTCAACTTTCCCAGCTTTCTTTGATCTAGTACAATATAATAGAAACTTGATTGACTGGGGAATAGACATGAACATTGTCAATAACTAATTGATTTATTCTTTCCTCACCTCCACCCTCACCAAAATGTTTAGATGATTTGCAATTCTCATAGTGAGAAAAGAAAGCAACATATATTTCAATAGTGTTTATCACAATATCAGAATGCCCCAAAGCATTTCACATAAAGTGCTTTGGAAGTACAGTCACAGTTGCAATCTAGAGAAATGCAGTAGCCGATCTGAACACATCTAGTCCCTCAAACGGCAATGAAATGAATGACCAGATAATCTGATTTACTGACATTGGATTTGGGATAAATATTGGGCCAGACACAAGGAGAACTCAACAGTGTTTATTCAAGAAGTGTCTCGGACTCCCTTATGTCATTTTGACTGGACAGATGGGACCTTGGTTTAATATCTCATTTGTCAGTGTCCATGTGGCTCAATTGATAGCTTCTGAGTCAGAAGGTTATGGGTTTAAGTCTCACTTCAGCACAAAGATCAAGGCTGACATTCCAGCGTGGTATTGAGGGAGTGCTGCATTGTCGGAGATGCCTTCTTTCAGATGAGACCTTAAACCCAAGGTCAGACTCAGGTGGATGTAAAAGATCCCATGACACTATTTTGGAAAAAGAGCAGAGCAGTTATTTACAGTGTCCCAGTTAATATTTATCCCTCAGTCAACATCACAAAAACAGGTTAGTTGGCAATTATTATGTTACGGTTTGGGGGAGTTTGCTGTGCCCCAATTGGCTGCCATGTTTCCTATATGACAACAGTCTCTGCACTTGAAAAATACTTTGGGATTACCTGTAGTTGTGAAATGTGCTTTATAAATGCAGATCCTTAAATCTGAAAGATTTGTTGTTCTAACTATTTCAAATTCACTTTATTCCTTGTCAGACTTGAGAGCATGTCCATAGCGAGTGCATTAAAGTTACTATCCTGAAAGACTAAAATTTCTAGAAATAATCAGCAGATCTGTTAGTGTCTGAAAAGAAAACAGCATGGATTTTGGATGTAGAACCTTGACCAGAATTAAAATCTGGAAGACAAATCCTTTATAAATAAGACTAAAGAAAATTAAGTTGGTGCGTCGGGGGTGAGGGGAGGGGTGGCATTGGTGATGATAAGATAACTGGTAGATGTGCCGACTCCAGTCACATGAAGCTTTTAATGGATTTACTACAATGTATAATAATCCAAAGCTAAAAAGAAGTATGCAAAGATAATATTAATTAAAAGGCCATCCAAGGAGCTACAGCAATGAAAGGTGAGGGAAAATATATGTTATTTAATTGTCAACCACCATTCATAACTGGATTGCACATATACTGGCAATCAAAATGTTAAGGCATGACAGTGCATGACTAGGAGAAACTGTAACAAGGACAGATGCGCGGTCTCTGGGAGTACAGCGACACCTAGAAAGTTGGAACGCGGATGTCAACCGATAAATAGCAGATTTAGTTCTGAAGAAGAGTCACATGGACTCGAAATGTTAACTGTCTTTCACTTCACAGGTGCTGTCAAACCTGCTGAGTTTTTCCAGCACTTTTTGTTCCAGATTTCCAGCAACCGCAGTATTTTGCCTTTATTTAACAGATTTTCTATGTTTTAGCAATCCAAGTTCAGTAAGAATTAAACGATTTAAACTTTTGTATTATTAGGATTTGAATCCCAGATTGAGACTCAATTAAGGAGAACATTTCATGTAAAACTATTGACATCAACATCATTATATTTGTGACTTTTGTTTCACTTGCTGTGAACTGGGTTTCTCACTGGAATAAGGAAAATGGTTGATGTAGGAGCTTTCAAATATGGACTGATTTGTGCAAGATTGCGTTGACTGAGCTGAGAAAATGGGTCTGGCTATGCTTTGTGTACAACCTGCACATAGAAAACATACATGCTACGTTGTGTGGCACCACTCCTTGTGGCCGTTTATTATTGTAAAAGTGCTAAGCCTTTCCATCTTTCATCGAGAAGAGCGCGAATCCAGGTGAGAAAAAAAAAGCGGTTAAAAGCCGTGTATTGTAATGAACTGTAGAAGAATGAAGCTGAATCTTTGCTCGAGAAGAAAAGAGTTGACGTTTCGAGTCCTCATGACCCTTCGACAGACCCTTCGACAGAACTTCTGTCGAAGGGTCATGAGGACTCGAAACGTCAACTCTTCTTCTCCGCCGATGCTGCCAGACCTGCTGAGTTTTTCCAGGTAATTCTGTTTTTGTTTTGGATTTCCAGCATCCGCAGTTTTTTTGTTTTTATCTCTGAATCTTTGCTGTTTGCCTTTATACTGTCGGACTCCAGTTATATGCATCTCCATTTGTGTTGTCTTTATTTTGTAAACCTTTCAAGCTAATAAAAGTGATCCCCATGTTAAACTTTCAAATTTGCTTCTAACATCATGATATCAGCTGCTGAACAGGGATTTGAGCATTTATTTACTAAGGCACCTCTTCCTAGTTTTGCAGCCGAGTGCCAGGATGAACGTTTTAGTATAAACCATCCTTTTGCATGATGATGGGAAATTAGGATCTGAATTAAAACCACAACATACTACAAAAAAGGAGCTTGGTGGGAACGTCATTTGCATTTGAATTTGCTATTTGCGGTGATCAATAGATTCCTTTGTAAAATGCACCTATTGTAAATGGGTGGTGAGAAAAGGAATTGTTTGCAGAAGACACTGAAAGGTTTCTTTGCCTAAACCCAGTAACAAATTCTCACGGAAACAGTGAGGCTCTGAGAGTTGACCATGCATTAAAGGAAAACTTGCTGTAATTTAAGAAATGTTGACATTTATGCCAATTTGTTCATAACAGAAGGAAGAAGCTGCTTGTTGTGAACAAGTATAATAAAGATTAACTCTGTTCACTTCTAAAGTTTTTGAAAGCATGCTTAGACACTTTATACTTTTTACATACTCCCTCCCAACCTCTAATTTGAAAATAACATTTCATTATGTTTCACATCTTTGCAAGTTTCCAAATTCAAAGTGCAACTGCTGAGGGTCCCTAGACCACTGAGGAGCTAAAACATTCCTGAAAGGTCTGTTGGTTTATTAATTTTCCTGTTGTAGATTGCATCTCATTACAAGCACACACAATCCAGACTGTTTATCTTGTGTCATTTTAATACCTTTATAATATGATGGATTGTGACTTGAATGATATATTAAAAAAATCAAGGAAACCTGGAAATTCCTATAATCAACTGGGCATTTCTTCAACTTTGCTGCCTGGGCACTTGCCCATTATATAACTTTTCCAATTTTCATCTAATAATGGGACAAGTTTTTCTTCATTCTTTCATGGCATCTGGGCATCACTGGCAAGGTCAGCATCTGTTGCCCATCCTTAATTGCCCTTGAACAGAGTGGCTTGCTAGGCCATTTCAGAGGACAGTCAAAAGTCAACTGTGTCAATTGCTGTGGGTCTGGAGTCATATGTAGGCCAGACCAGGTAAAGATGGCAGATTTCCCCGGCATTTGTGAACTAGATGGGTTTTTACAACAATCGATGATAGTTTCATGGTCACCATTACTGAGACTAGCTTTATATTCTAGATTTATTAATTGAATTTTTAAAATTCCACCATGGTGGGTCTCTGAATCACTGGTCCAGTGACATTACCACTATGTCACTGTCTCCCCTCTAGAATGGACAGGCGATCCTTTTCACCACATCACTGCCCCAGTAGCAGCGTAGCAAATTACACCAACACTTTCCAATGCGACCTGTAATACAATATATTTCAGATTTGAATTAACTGCAGTTAATATATTTATATTACAATACACATTGTTCAATATATAAAGTTACCATAACCTGAAGTGGACCCCCTATGGCTCTTCAAATTTCTGCAGTGAATACCTGAATCACACAGAATGGGATGGCTCCAAGTACAATTTTTGATTTATGTTTTGTGTGAACCATTTGCCACAAAATATCCATCCTCTCACTTTCTTTAGTTGGAGTAGCATTTATGTGACTGACCCAGTTGAGTTTTTGGTCAAGGTGACTCCCAGAATGTCGATGGTGTGGAATTTGGAGATGCTAATCCCATTGATTATCAGGGAAGTTGGTTTGACATTCTTTTGTGGAGATGGTCAATGCCAGCCATTTGTGTGAATCCCAGGTTATGTGCCACTTATTGGCTCAAGCCTTGACATTATTGAGGAATTATTGTACAGTGGCATGGACTGCTTTATTATCTGAGGAATCGTGAATGGAACTGAACAGACCCAGTTTTTTTATTCATTTACAGGATGTGGGCATCAGTGGCTAGGCCAGCATTTATTGCCCATCCCTAATTGCCCTTGAGAAGGTGGTGGTGAACAGCCTTCTTGAACTGTTGCAGTCACAGTGCTGTTATGGAGGGAGTTCCAGGATTTTGACCCAGTAACCGTGAAGGAATGGCGATATATTTCCAAATCAGGATGGTGAGTGGCTTGGAGGGCAAATTCCAGGTGGTGGTGTTCCCATCTATCTGCTGCCCTTGTCTTTCTGGTAGCTGTCATGGGTTTGGAAGGTGCTGCCTAATGAACCTTGGTAAATTTCTGCAGTGCATCTTGTAGATGGTACACATACTGCCACTGTCCATCAGTGATGGGGGGAGTGAATGTTTGTGGAAGGAGTGTCAATCAATCGGGCTGCTTTATCCTGGAGTCAAGCTTCTTGAGTGTTTTTGGAGATGCACTCATCCAGGTGAGTGGGGAGTATTCCATCACACACTGGACTTGTGCCTTGTAGATGGTGGACAGGCTTTGGGGAGTCAGGAGGTGAGTTACTCGCCGCAGGATTCCTAGCCTCTGACCTGCTCTTGTAGCCACAGTATATATATGGCTAGTCCAGTTCAGTTTTTGATCAATGGTAACCCCCAGGATGTTGATAGTGGGGATTCAGTGATGGTATTGCCATTTAATGTCAAGGGCCGATAGTTAGATTCTCTCTTGTTGGAGATTGTCATTGCCTGGCACTTCTGTGGCACAAATGTTACTTGCCACTTGTCAGCCCAAGCCTGGATATTGTCCAGGTCTTCCTGCATTTGGACATGTACTGCTTCAGTATCTGAGGAGTCGCAAATGGTGCTGAACATTGTGCAATCACAGAATGTTAGGCACAAAAGGAGGCCATTTGGCCCATTCCTTCACCAGCTCTCCAAATGAGCATTATGACTTAGAGCCATTCTCCTGCCTTTTCCCTGTACATTGTTTCTATTCAAATAATCATCTAATGCCCTCTTGAATGCCTCGATTGAACCTGCCTCCACCACACTCCAGGCAGTGCATTCCAGACTCGTTGCGTGAAAAAGTTTTTCCCCATGTCACGTTTGCTTCTTTTGCAAAATCTTTTAAATCTGTGCCCTCTCATTCTCGATCCTTATATGAGCAGGAACAGTTTCTCCCTATCTGTTCTATTCAGCCCCCTCAAGATTTTGAATACCTCTATCAAATCTCCTCTCAGCCTTTTCCTCTCCAAGGAGAACAGTCCCAATCTCTTCATTCAATCTTCAAGCTTAAGCTTCTCATCCCTGGAACCATTCTTGTAAACCTCTTCTGCACTGTCTCCAATGCGTTCATATCCTTCCTATATTGTGGCACCCAGAATTGTACACAATACTCCAGCTGAGGTCTAACCAGTTTCTTATATAAGCTCAACATAACCTCCCTGCTCTATGCTCCTATTAATAAAGCCCAAGAAACTGTGTGCTTTATTAACTGCTCTCTCCACCTATCCTGCCACCTTCAATGATCTGTACAGATATACACCCAGGTGTCTCTGCTCCTGCACACCCTTAAGAATTGTACTCCTTATTTTATATTGTCTCTCCATGTTCTTCCTCCCAAAATGAATCACCTCACACTTCTTCACATTTAACTTCACCTGCCACCTATCTGCCCAATCCACCAAGTTGTCTGTGTCTTTTTGAAGTTCTACACTGTTGTCCTCACAGTTTGCAATGCTTCCAAGTTTTGTATCATCCGCAAACTTTGAAATTGTTCCCTGCACACCAAGATCTATATCAGGAAAAGCCAGGGTCCCAATACTGACCCCTGGGGAACTCCACTACAAACCTTCCAACAGCCTGAAAAATATTCATTGACCATTACTCAGCTAATTTTGTACCCACGTTACTACTGTCCCTTTTATTCCATAAGCTATAACTTTTTTCACAGATCTGTTATGTGGCACTGTATCGAATGCCTTTTGAAAGTCCATGTACACCATATCAACAGCATTACCCTCAACAACCCTGCCTGTTACCTCTTCAAAAAGCTCCAGCAAGTTAGTTAATCACGGTTTTCCCTTTAGAAATCCATGCTGGCTCTTCCTAATCAACCCACATTTTTCCATGTAACTATTAATTCTATCCCGAAAAATTGTTTCAAGGAGATTCCCCGCCATGGAAGTTAAACTTACTGGTCTGTAGTTGCTGGACTTATTCTTACAATCTTGTTTTGAACAAGGATGTAATGTTTGTAATTCTCCAGTCCTCTGGCACCTCCCCTGAGTCAAGGGAAGACTGAAAGATTATGGCCAGTGCCCTGCAATTTCCTCTCTTACTTCCTTCAATATCCTTGGATGCATCTCATCTGGTCCCAGTGCCTTGTCAACTTTAAGTACTGACAGTTTATCCAACTCTTCCTCCTTATCAATTTTGAACCCTTATACTGACAGAGTTTCCTCCTCTGTCACCGTGGTCTGGGTAGCATCTGCTTCCTTGGTAAAGACAGATGCAAAGTATTCATTTAACACCTCAGCCATGCCCCCTGCCAACCCCTTTTTGTTCCCTAATTGACCCTACTCTTCATTTTGCCACCTCTCACAATTTGTGTGCCAATAGAAGACTTATGGATTCCCTTTTATGTTGGCTGCGAGTCTTTTCTCATAACCCCTCTTTGCTTCTCTTATTTGCTTTTTCACCTCCCTTTTGAACCTTCTGTATTCTGCTTGGTTCTCAGTTGCATCAGCGAACATCCCAACTTCTGACTTTGTGATGGAAGGAAGGTCATTGATGAAACAGCTGAAGATGGTTTGGCCTAGGACTCTACCCTGATGAAATGCTGCAGTGATGTCCTGAACTGAGATGATTGACCTCCAACAACCACAACGATCTTCCTTTGTGCTAGGTATGACCCCAACCAGCAGAGAGTTTTCTCCCTGAATCCCATTGACTCCGGTTTTGCTAGGGCTCCTTGATGTCACATTCGATTAGATGCTGCCTTGATGTCAAGGGCAGTCACTCTTACCACACTTCTGGAGTTCAGCTCTTCGTCCATGTTTGAACAAAGGCTTTAATGACATCAGAAGCTGAGTGACCCTGGCGGAACCCAAACTGACTGTCAGTGAGCAGGTTATTGCTAAGCAAATGTCGCTTGATAGCACTGTTGATGACCCCTTCCATCACTTTACTCTTGATCAAGAGTAGACTGATGGTAATTGGCCAGGTTGGATTTGTCCTGTTTTTTGTGTACAGGACATACCTGGACAATTTTCCACATAGTTGGGTAGATGCCAGTGTTGTAGCTGTACTGGAACAGCTTGGCTAGGTGTGCAGCAAGTTCCGGAGCAGAAGTCTTCAGTACTATTGCTGGAATATTGTCAGGGCCCATAGCCTTTGCATTATCCAGTGCCTTCAGCCGTTTCTTGATATCACATGGAATGAATCGAATTGGCTGAAGACTGACATCTGTGATGCTGGGGACCTCTGGAGGAGGCCGAGATGGATCATTTACTTGGCACTTCTGACCTTCTCATGGAAGGAATGTCATTGATAAAATGACTGAAGATAATTTGCCCAGGTTACTGCCCTGAGAAATTTCTGGAGCAATGGCCTGGGACAGTCTGCAATCTCCATGAGCTACTTGACTCAGAACTGATCTAATTGACCTTGTGTCACCTAGATTATGAAGAACAACTATTTCTATCTCCATAACATTACATCTGCTACTGAAATCCTCACAGGTGCTTTTGCCATCTCCGGACTTAACTGTTCCAATCCTCTTCCGAATTGGCTCAGATTATCCATTCTTCTAAATGTTCAGCCTTTCCAAACCTTTTCTCCCCTTCTCCTATCATTTACCAACTTACTCATTGCTTCCAGCCCTGTTGGCCTAATGGACACCCTCCCACAATGAAAGCAATTTAAAATTCTCGGTCTCCTGTTCAAATCCTTTCATGCCTCTCTCCTCCCTCTCTCAATACTCTCCTCCAACACTGCAGCTCTGTGTTGCTCTAACTCTGACCTCTTGGGCATCTCCATTATCTTCAATCCAGCTTTGGTAGTTGTGCCATCAGATGTTTTAAGCCCTATGCATTGGAATTTCATCCCTGACACTCTCTGTCTTTTCACCTCACTCCTCCCTATAGCCCACCCCTTAGAATAAGCTTTTTGTCTCCCTCCTAACATCTCTTTCTTTGGTTCAGTGTGTATTTTTGTCTAATTATGCCTCTGTGTAGCACCTGGTGATGTTTTCCCATATTAAAATTGCTATATGAATGCAAATTCTTACTCTATTCTTGTGTGTTTCTGTAGAGTTACGGAGCACAGAAAAAGGCCCTTCGGCCCATCGAGTCTGTGCCAGTCAAACAATTACCTAATTATTCTAATCCCATTTTCCAGCACTAGGCCCATAGCCTTGTATGTCATGGCATCGCAAGTGCATATCCAAATACTTCTTAAATCTTATGAGGCTTTCTGTCTCTACCACCCTCTCAGGCAGTGAGTTCCAGATTCCCACTACCCTCTGGGTGAAAAAATTCTTCCTCATATCCCCTCTAAATCTCCTGACCCTTACCTTAAATCTATGCCCTCTGGTTCTTTATCCCTCTACCAAGGGGAAAAGTTCCTTCTTGTCTACCCTATCTATGCCCTTCATAATTTTATACACCTCAATTATGTCCTCCCTCAATCTCCTCTGCTCCAGGGAAAATAACCCCAGTCTGTCCAATCTCTCCTCATAACTAAAACACTCCAGTCCAGGCAATATCCTGGTAAATCTCCCCTGCACTCTCTCCAGTGCAATCACATCCTTCCTATAATGTAGATTCCAGAACTGCATGCAATATTCTAGCTGTGGCCTAACCAACGTTTTATACAGTTCCAGCTTAACCTTCCTGCTCTTTTATTCTATGCCTTGGCTAATAAAGGCAAGTATCGCATATGCCTTCTTAACCACCTTATCTACCTGTCCCACTACCTTAAGGGACCAGTGGACATGCACACCAAGGTCCCTCTGATCCTCGGTACTTCTCAGGGTCCTACCATTCATCATGTATTCCCGTGCCTTGTTTGTCCTGCCCAAGTACATCACCTCACACTTATCTGGATTATACTCCATTTGCCACTGATCAGCCCACCTGATCAGCCCGTCTATATCCTCCTGTAGTCCGTGGCTTTCCTCCTCACTATTTACCACCCAACCAATTTTCATGTCATCGGTGAACTTACTGATCAACCATCCCACATTCAAGTCTAAATCATTTATATATACCAAAAACAGCAAGGGACCCAACACGGATCCCTGTGGAACCCCACTGGGCACAGGCATCCAGCCACAAAACCACCCCTCAATCATCACTCTCTGTTTCCGCCAATTCTGGATCCAATTTGCCAAATTGGCTTGGATCCCATGGGCTCTTACCTTTGTTATCAGTCTCCCATATGGGTCCTTGTATTATGGGTGGGGCTCCCCAGTACACTGCTTAATTGCAATTTTTGAACTATATTGGTGTTTTAAATGCAATTCGTCTGTCTCTTGAATATACACTTTTCATGCATATAGTCACAGTAAAAATTACTTCAGTAAAGAGTGTTATATCGTTGTATTTTAACCAACAAAATAGCTGTGAACAATATTGACACAGCCACCAATTCACAAACATGGATGGGAATCAGCCTTCTGCCAGAATAACAGCAAAAACCAATGGACATTAGCAAAAACTCCAACAATTTAAAATGCCCATTGCATCTAGGTAATAAAAAAATCAGAATTTTCCCATAATGATTTGTAATATCCGTTGTTACCTGCTCAGAAAAGCAATGATGTTTCTGAATATATCATGTACACCCGCAGAATTAACATGAATGGCAGTGCCTAAAACTTCTGGGTACTTCAGTTGAACAACATGAAATTTAAAATCTTTATTCTGTTATGTTGGTCTGTTTTGATTACATTACTAACATAATTACTAACATTAACATGGTTTCTCACAGCCTGGCTTTTTAAAATATAAGATGATTCACTCCTTATTTACTCAGATAAAACAAGGGCTGAAAACATATGCTAATTGTTAAAGGTACTGGATGGAAATTATTATTAACTTACAATGTGTGTTTGATGGGGATTGACTTATACAGAGTAACTCAAGTGGAGATGAATTGATTTGCAATATGACATCCTGGCTGGAGATATACTGAAGGATAAGTTTAAAGTTTGCTTCTAATTAAATCACAACAGGAGGCCACAGGTTCAAAATAGCAAAAAGAAAATGTTGGACTAATCTCTGGATAATGTGGAAGTGTAGAATGGTTTAAGAAACAGTTGGATGCTATGATAAAAGCATTACAGGGCATTCTGGATGGATGAGCTAAAATGAACTGAATGGCTTTCTTTATCCATATCTATCTTGTTACTTACAGAAGGATATCTTGACTAAGTGGCCTTGCGTCGCATGGAAACACTGGAGGGCATTGACTGCACGGCATAGAAATGAATTGAGGCAACACTGAATGGCCCTGACTACACTGTATAGAAAATGTATTCAAAACCTTGAGTGACATTGACTGCAGTGACTGGAAAAGCATGGACACGCTTTGATCAAATGAGATTGGCAGCACTGCATGGAAATGAACTGACATGTAATGATTGAGTGGCATTGCGTGGAAACAATGTGAAGAACATCGTCAGTGTTGCATGAAAACTTGTTGACATGTTGTGGAAAGGCAGAGGCCCTCTGAGTTTGTGCCACTGACCGAACTGCATTGAAATGCTTGCAGATACGACACACGTAGAGAAGAAAAAGGAATGACAGATTTTTTTTTGGAAAGAAGCAATGTTAGAAATGCACAGCCTCTTAAAGACAAATTTTTTTAAAAAGTCAATATTTCAGTGATGGGATTCTGCATCAAAGGTTGCATGATAAAGATTATTCCCTCCAAGGATATACTTTCTTTCCCCAAAAATATACTTTATTCATAAAATTTATAAAAGTATGTTACAGGACCTATCAAAGTTGACATTGCATAAAGTGCAAAACCAAATCAGTATCCTCCAATGCTGTATGTTACTCATTATGTTTCCAAATACATTAATGGGAATTGGGGGGGAAGCTCTCTCCACTGGTTGGAGAGATACTTTAGACAAAGGAGATGGTTGTGGTTGTTGTAAGTTCATCATTTCAGTCCCAGGACATCTCTGCAGGAGTTCCTCAGGATAGTGTCCTAGGCCCAACCACCTCCAGTTGCTTCATCAATGATCTTCCCTTCATCATAAAAATCAGAAGTGGGGATGTTCATTGATGATTGCACAAAGTTCAGCACCATTTGTGACTCCTCAGATACTCTGAAGTCCATGTCCATATGCAGCAAAACCTGGACAACATTCAGGTTTTTGGCTGATAAGTGGCAAGTAAAATTCATGCCACACAAGTCCAGGCAAACCTTCCCCAGAAGACAGAATCTAACCGTCAACCCTTGATGTTTAATGGCATTACCATCACTGAATCCCCCACTATCAACATCCAGGATGTTACTATTGACTAGAAACTGAACTGGATCTGGCAGTAGAGGCTAGGTTATTGAATTTATTCGGGGCAGAGTTAGACAGATTTCTGACAGATAAAGGAGTCAAGGGTTATCAGGGTGCAGACAGAAAAATGGAGTTGAAACTACATCCAGATCAGCCATGATCTTATTGAATGGTGGAGCAGGCTCGAGGGGCTGAATGGCGTTCTCCTGCTTCTAAGTCTTATGTTTCAATATTACTTGTGTGGCTAGAGGAGAAGGTTAGAGGCTGGGAATTCAGTGGCAAGTAACTCATTTTCTGACTTCCCAAAGCCTGTCCACCATCTACAAAGCTCAAGTCAGGAGTGTGATAGAATTCCCTCCACTTGCCTGGATGGCTGCAGCCCCAACAACACTTAAGAAGCACGACACCATCCAAGACAAAGCAGCCTGCTTGATTGAAACCTTCAACATTCACTCCCTCCACCACTGACGCACAGTAGCAGCAGTGTGTACCATCTACAAGATGCACTGCAGTAACTCACCAAGGCTCCTTCAACGGCATCTTCCAAACCAGTGACCAACTAGCACCTATCACCTAGAAGGACAAGGGCAGCAGATGCACCACCAGTAGCAATTTCTCCTCCAAGCCACTCACCATCCTGACTGATATCACCATTCCTTCACTGTCACTGGGTCAACATCCTGGAACTCCCTCCCTAACAGCGCTGCGGGGTACCTAAAGCATATGGACTGCAGCGGTTCAAGAAAGCAGCTCACCACCACCACCTTCTCAAGGGCAATTAGGGATAGGCGATAAATGCTGGTCTATCCAGAATAACCACATCCAATGAAAGAATAAATTTTTAAAAAGTTAATATTTACAATCTTCGTTACATGTCAAACACACAGCCCAAGGGGTTTTGCACAGTTTCCAGCCCCTCAATGTCCCATGGCTGAAAGGCCTTGGACAGTGACTTAGCTAATGGAAGAAAATAAGCTGACAGCAGTGACAGGGTGAAAGCTAATGGAAGACAATGATACTGCTCTCAGCTCTGGGTGAGCCATCCTATGATCAATGTGTAGGTGAATAGAGGCAGACGGTGTGTGAATCAATAGAGACGGTGTCTGGATGAATTGAGGGAGACAGTGTGTGGGTGAATTGAGGCAGACTGTGGGTGAATTGAGGGAGCCAGTGTGTGGGTGAATTAGGGAGACAGTGTCTGGGTGAATTTGAGGCAGTGTCTGGATGAATTGAGGCAGTGTCTGGGTGAATTGGGGAGACAGTGCCTAGGTGAATTGAGACAGTGTCTGAATGGATTGGGGACACAGTGTGGGGGTGAATTGAGACAGTGTCTGGGTGAATTGAGACAGTGTGGGGGTGAATTGAGACCGTGTCTGGGTGAATTGAGACAGTATGGTGGTGAATTGAGGCAGTGTCTGGGTGAATTGAGACAGTGTGGGGGTGAATTGAGACTGTGTGGGGGTGAATTGAGACAGTGTCGGGGTGAATTGAGGCAGTGGGTGAATTGAGACAGTGTGGGGGTGAAAGGAGGCAGTGTTTGGGTGAATTGAGGCAGTGTGGGGGTGAATTGGGACAGTGTCTGGGTGAATTGAGACAGTGGGTGAATTGAGGCAGTGTCTGGGTGAATTGAGACAGTGTCTGGGTGAATTGAGAGAGTGTGGGGGTGAATTGGGACAGTGTCTGGGTGATTTGAGAGAGTGTGGGGGTGAATTGGGACAGTGTCTGCGTGATTTGAGACAGTGTCTGGGTGAATTGAGACAGTGTGCAGGTGAATTTAGGCAGTGTCTGGGTGAATTGGGGAGACAGTGTGGGGGTGAATTGAGGCAGTGTCTGGGTGAATTGGGGAGACAGTGTCTGGGTGAATTGGGGAGACAGTGTCTGGGTGAATTGAGGCAGTGTCTGGGTGAATTGGGGAGACAGTATGGGGGTGAATTGGGACAGTGTCTGGGTGAATTGAGACAGTGGGTGAATTGAGGCAGTGTCTGGGTGAATTGAGACAGTGTCTGGGTGAATTGAGACAGTATGGGGGTGAATTGGGGAGACAGTGTGCGGGTGAATTGGGACAGTGTGGGAGTGAATTGGGACAGTGTCTGGGTGAATTGAGGAGACAGTGTGGGGGTGAATTGGGACAGTGTCTGAGTGAATTGAGGAGACAGTGTGGGGGTGAATTGGGACAGTGTCTGGGTGAATTGAGGAGACAGTGTCTGGGTGAATTGGGACAGTGTCTGGGTGAATTGGGGAGACAGTGTGGGGGTGAATTGGGGAGACAGTGTCTGGGTGAATTGAGGCAGTGTCTGGGTGAATTGGGGAGACAGTATCTGGGTGAATTGAGGAGACAGTGTGGGGGTGAATTGGGACAGTGTCTGAGTGAATTGAGGAGACAGTGTGGGGGTGAATTGGGACAGTGTCTGGGTGAATTGAGGAGACAGTGTGGGGGTGAATTGGGACAGTGTCTGAGTGAATTGAGGAGACAGTGTGGGGGTGAATTGGGACAGTGTCTGGGTGAATTGAGGAGACAGTGTCTGGGTGAATTGGGACAGTGTCTGGGTGAATTGGGGAGACAGTGTGGGGGTGAATTGGGGAGACAGTGTCTGGGTGAATTGAGGCAGTGTCTGGGTGAATTGGGGAGACAGTATCTGGGTGAATTGAGGAGACAGTGTGGGGGTGAATTGGGACAGTGTCTGAGTGAATTGAGGAGACAGTGTGGGGGTGAATTGGGACAGTGTCTGAGTGAATTGAGGAGACAGTGTGGGGGTGAATTGAGACAGTGCGTGACGTGCGGCTGATCCTTGACTGCAGGGGAATCCGGACAATGCGTGACGTCATCCCGCGCCATGATTGGCTGCTCTTTGGCGAATCAGGAGAGGCGCTTGTGAGATGCTGACCAATGGGGGTGCAGAGTGTCCGGACTGTGATGGTTTGGATTTAAAGAGCAACCGGAGAGCTCGAGAGGCGGAGGGATCGAGGCGGATAGAGAGAACAAGGAGAGACCGAGCGGCGGTAGCGGGCGGGGATCCGGCCATGACAGGTAAGGAACATCCACCGCTCGCGGGCTCCTGATGGCGGCAGCGGCCCAGCCAGTTTCCTGTGGCCGCCGCCCTGACCTACCCAAGGCCTCCGCCTGGCGGCTGCCGGCACCGGGCCTCTTCCCCCTCCCCCTCCCCCTCCCCGCTCTGCAGCGGGTCTGAGGTACTGGAGCCCGCCCCTCCCCACCCCCTCCCCCCACCCACCGGGGCCCGGCCGTTAACCCCTCCCCCCACCACCCACCGGGGCCCGGCCGTTAACCCACCCCCCCACCACCCACCGGGGCCCGGCCGTTAACCCACCCCCCCACCACCCACCGGGGCCCGGCCGTTAACCCCTCCCCCCACCACCCACCGGGGCCCGGCCGTTAACCCCTCCCCCCACCACCCACCGGGGCCCGGCCGTTAACCCCTCCCCCCACCACCCACCGGGGCCCGGCCGTTAACCCCTCCCCCCACCCACCGGGGCCCGGCCGTTAACCCCTCCCCCCACCCACCGGGGCCCGGCCGTTAACCCACCCACCCACCGGGGCCCGGCCGTTAACCCCTCCCCCCCCCACCGGGGCCCGGCCGTTAACCCCTCCCCCCCCCACCGGGGCCCGGCCGTTAACCCCTCCCCCCCCCACCATCCACCGGGGCCCGGCCGTTAACCCCCCCTCCAACCACCGGGGCCCGGCCGTTAACCCCTTCCCCCACCCACCGGGGCCCGGCCGTTACCCTCCCACCCCGCCCACCAGGGCGGTTCCCGGCCCCCTCCCCCCCCCCCCCCCCGATCCCATCTTTTCCCGTTGGGAGAGTGAACTCCCTGGAAGCCAGGTCTGGAATTTGCCACGTCTCCGTTATACTTTCCGGCTTTTGCTGTATTCGTTCTGCTGCAATTCTTGGGCTCCTCATTGATGGGGCCAGGCTCGTGCTTATTTTTTTGACGTGTGTAGAAATTTAGCCGAAGGGATCACCTCGGCCTTGCTGCAAAACAGATTTGCTTTCAGGGCATCTGACAGGGGAGGTGCTGAGAGGAATTCCCCCTCCCTCCCCCTCCCCTCCCCTCCCCTCCCCTCCTGGAGGTATCTGCACCTAAGGGGCTAAAGTTTAAATCTAATTCGTCTCTTATTTAAGACGGAGATGAGGATTTTTTTTTTCCCTCTCTCTTGCGGGGCCCTCAGACATTGGAGTTCTCTTCCCCAGAGAGAGCAGTGGAGGTTGGGTCACTCAATGTATCCCAGGTCGAGTTGGACAGGCTTTTGATTGTCAGGGGTTATGGGGAACCGGCCGGAAAGTAGGGCGAAGGCCACAATCAGATTAGCCCTAAGCTCGCAATGGCACAGCAGGCTCGATGGGCTGAATGGCCTCCTCCTCTTTCCTATGTCAGCATTTGGGGGTGCCCATTGAAATGGAATTCATATATATTATGTTGGCCACTTGGAAATGTATTAAAATTTAAAGCTTTGAATATTAGTTTTGAAAGGCCACATAGCTATTTATTTGTTATTGTACAGTTTCATGGATAATTTGAAGGGTTGTTTACCAGCAACTTTAGCTTGAAGCGCATTAAGTAACTTATTTATGTGTAATAAGTGAAAACACTTTTATTGTTTCTCAAATCAGATCCTAGTGATGGGGACATTGCTAAAGGTCTTAAGTGCAAAATAACATTGCAATATTTCAATGTACCAAACTGATTCTATAAAAGAAAAACTGCAAATATTTTAGTTGTCAGTCAGTGGGATGGATGTAGATATGCAGCAACCCACAAAGGGTAATGAAAGATTGTAGATATACGGATAAACAGACTGATGCCTGCAAGATAACAAATTGATTTTTTTTTTGGCTTGCCAAGCTGGAAAGCAACATATTCATGATCAGAAAATGCTGGAAAAACATAGCAGGTCTGACAGCACTGGTGGAAACAGTTAACATTTTGAGTCTGTATGACCCTTCTTCAGAGCTAGAAAGAAGTAGCAATGTGATGAAATTTATACTGTTTAGGGGGGGAGGGGGGGGGGGGGATGGGCGGGGCAGGTGAAGCTGGATAGAAGACCAGCGATAGGTGGAGGTTAAGGAAAGATTGACAAAGATGTCATGGACAAAAAGACAAAAGGAGTGTTAATGGTAAAGAAGGTGCTGATAGTGGCACTAAGGTAAGAAAGCAGAATGTGTTAATAGCAGAACAAGGGTCAGCACTCTATGAAAGAACAACTTGGAACAAGTAACAGATGGCCCTTTTGGGGGTGGGCTGGGGAGAGGGCAGTGGTTGGGGAAAAATGGATAGAAAATGATATAATAATGGGGAGATTTAAAAAAGGGAAAAATAATGAAGAATAAAATTAAGTAGAAAAAAAAAGAAAATAAATTGTTAAAAAAAAAAGGGGCTGAAGATAGAGGAGAGAATTCATGGTCTGAAGTTGTTGGAACTTAATGTTAACTCCAGAAGGCTGTAAAGTGCCTAATCAGAAGATGAGGGGCTGTTCCTGCAGTTGGCGTTGGACTTCACTGGAACATTGTAACAGTCCAAGGATGGACATGTAGACATGAGAGCAGGGTGAAGTGTTGAAATGACAAGCGACAGGAAGATCTGGATCATGCTTGTGGACAGACCGAAGGTGTTCAGCAAAGCGGTCACCCAGTCTGTGTTTGGTCTCCCCAATGTAGAGGAGACAGTATTGGGAGCAGTAAATGCCACAGACCACATTGAAGGATTGTAGTATTGTGTATTTTGTTAGCCTACTTAAACTCATTTAAATTCCTCATTTGAGCACTATCCGCTCACGTGCCAATGCTGATTCCACTTCAGATCTCCCTTGGCTTCTACATTCAAAATGGTGACTTAATCCTATGCTTAAAAGCTCCCTTACTCTCTGATTTCTCTATCCTTAATTTTAATCACACATCAGATTAGATCCATGAAGCTCTCATGTCCTCCTCGTCTGAGGTCTTGATCATAGTGAAGTTTGTCTTTATTTCCTGGACTGACTCACTATACATATTAACCTAACTTCCTCTATCATGTCATCCACTCTTGGCAAAATTATCAACTCCCTCAGAAGTTCACTCAAAATCTCAGCAAATTCTCTGACAGCACTCCACCTATTAATTCACCTGCAGTTGTGACCATGCTCAACTGCTTCACTACCCTTATTCCCACCAAGCTTTTGCATGGATGACAGTGGTGAGGGATGCCACTGTCCCCACCTTAAATGCAGCCAGTTTACCTCCAGCAGTGACTTCTGACCTTGTCCCACAGGGATCAATCTTTGGACCCCACCTTGTCACCATCTACACATTGTCTCTTGGCAGCATCATCCAAGAGCGCAGCTTCCATGTTTGGGGTGATGATGCCTGGGTTTAAGGTGATCATGTCCAGGCTTATCTTGTAACCAACTCTTGTATCCAAGTGATTGATGAGAGAACTATTTTTTTCAGTTAAGTGTTGACAAGCCTGAGGTTTTTGACCTGTTCTATCAACTCTGTTCCTGTGCCAATTCGATTCACTCCACATGATATCAAGAAACAGTTGAAGGCACTGGATAGTGCAAAGTCTATGGGCTTTGACAATATTCCGGCAATAGTACTGAAGACTTGTGCTCCAGAACTTGCCGTACTCCTAGCCAAGCTGTTCCAGTGCAGCTACAACACTGGCATCTACTCAGCTATGTGGAAAATTGTCCAGAAAAGCAGGACAGATCCAACTCGGCCAATTACCACCCCCATCAGTCTACTCTCGATCGTCAGTGAAGTAATGGCAGGGGTCACCAACAGTGCTATCAAGTGGCAGTTGCTTAGCAATAGCCTTCTCACTGACGTCCATTTTGGGTTCTGTCAGGGCCACTCAGCCCCTGACCTCATTACAGCCTTGGTTCAAACATGGACAAAAGAGCTGAACTCCTGAGGTGAGAGTGACTGCTCTTGACATCAAGGCTGCATTTTACCGAGCATGGCATCAAGTAGCTCAAACAAAACTGGAGACAGTGGGAATTGGGGAGGAAAACTCTCTGCTGGTTGGGGTCATACCTAGCACAAAGGAAGATGGTTGTGGTTGTTGGAGGTCAGTCATCTCAGCTCCAGGACGTCGTCGCAGGAGTTCCTTAAGGTCGTGTCCTTGGCCCAACCATCTTCATCAATGACCTTCCTTCCATCATAAGGTCAGAAGTGGGAATGTTCGCTGATGATTGCACAATGTTCAGCACCATTCGTGACTCCTCAGCTACTGAAGCAGTACATGTCAAAATGCAGGAAGACCGCGACAATACCTAGGCTTGGGCTGACAAGTCGCACACCACACAAGTGCCAGGCAATGACCATATCCAACAATAGAGAATCTAACCATTGCCTCTTGATGTTCAATGGCATTACCATCACTGAATCCCCCGCTATCAACATCCTTGGTGGGGAGGTACCATTGATCAGAAACTGAACTGGACTAGCCATATAAATACTGTGGCTACAAGAGCCCGTCAGAGGCTTGGAATCATGTGACGAGTAACTCACCACCTGATTTCCCCAAAGCCTGTCCATCATCTACAAGGCGCAAGTCAGGAATGTGATGGGATACTCCCCACTTGCCTGGATGAGTGCAGCTCCCACAACACTGAGGAAACTGGACATCGTCCCGGACAAAGCAATCTGCTTGATTGGTAACACATCTACAAACTCGTTCCACCACCAATGCACAGTAGCAGCAGTGGGTAACATCTACTAGATGCGCTGCAGGAATTCAGCAAGGCTCCTCAGACAGCACCTTCCAAACCCACGACCGCTACCACTTAGAAGAACATCATCATCTGGAAGTTCCCCTCCAAGCCACTCACCATCCTGACTTGTAAATATATCACCATTCCTTCACTGTCGCTGGGTCAAAATCATGGAACTTCCTCCCTAACAGCACTGTGGGTGTACCTGCATCACACGGACTGTTGAGGTTCAAGAAGGCAGCTCACCACCACCTTTTGAAGGGCAGCTAGGGATGGGCAATAAATGCTGGACCAGCCAGCGAAGCCCACATACAGTTAATAAAAAAAAAAAATCACCCCTCCTGACACTTTTTACTGAACCAACCTATGGAGTCTTGGTTAAATTCACACCTAAATGCACGTTAACCTAGGTGATTTGTACCTCTGTAACATCATGCACAGCCATTTGAAACCCTTATCCGTGCTGACATCACATTTGGACTAACTACTTCCAATATCCTCTTATCTTCATAAACCCCAATTTATTCAAAATTTGGCTGATCATATTTTGTACTGCTTGCCCATTGCTGCTATTTTTGCTCATCTATTTTGACCCTCTCCAGTTTCTTCTGTTTATAGAATAATTAAGACACAGAAGGATGCCATTTGGCCTATTAAGTCCATGCTAGTGCTCTGCAGAGCAATCCAGTCGTTCTCCCTTTGGTCAACCTCCAGCCTTGTTCCTCTTCTGTGTCCTTTGTTCCTTTTATACATTGTACCCCCCATCCCAGGCTTTTGAAGAACCTTCAGCAGCCCAAAATCTGTTTTTGATCAAGCTTTCGGTCATACGTTGGATTGCACCACGAGTCAAGTGTTCCTTTTGTTTTGTTTCCCATGTGTTTTTTTTTCTCTTTGCCCCACCCCCCCTACCCTCTTTTCTCTCCTTGCACCCCCCCAGAAAAAAAGATAAATAGATGGTCCCATCAGCATCTCAACCTTTTTGAAAATTGTTGGATTCGTCATCATTGCAGCATTTAAAATAGATTTATTTTCCCCTCATTTTGATGTCATCTCTATGCTCATCTCGTGGTCAGCAGCCTTGAGCTTTGTCAGCTGTTGACTCACCAGTTTAGTCATCAATCAGTCGGCTTCCTTGATTCTGTGACCTTCCAACAAAAAAAAGTTGAGATTTCTTTTCAAGAGCTGCTAATTAATTAAGGCCTTTTAAGTATACACGTCTGAGAGAGTCTCTTCAAAGTTTTTCAATATGTATTCTGAAAATTTGTGCAGTCATAATTGTAAAGGTGCAGTATTGAGCCGAAATGACATAAGGTGCCATATTTGATTCCTGGTCTGTACTCTGTTGATGCTGGTGAGCCACATTGACCTCAGTGCTCCTTGGCTAGAGCAATTGCTTGTGATTGCAAATGAATGATCTTGCTGGAAGGTCTGGATGGTGGCCGAGACCTGGATTGGAATTGACTCTGATGCTCTCTTTGTTAAATAGCTGGATGACATTTACTGTCCAGTTTCTCATGATTCCACACTTGGCTGTGGTATTTTTGAAACCATACCCAAATAAGAATCGGAAGAGAAGACCAGAAAAAAGCATTGATAGAGAGCTGCATATCATAAAATATTGTTTACTTGGGGATGAGAAGAGCATTTTTTTTTTACTATTCTCTATTAAAGGAGAACACAATGCGCTAATACACTAATGTTCCATTTACGTGATTGTATTAACCAATAATTACAAGTAGGCAATATTTAAAGCAGTTGGTCTATTTTTGATTTGATTTGATCAACACAGCAACATTTGGAGGATGATACTTGTCCTTAATTACATTCAGTTCTAATATCTTGATAAAAGTTGCCCACTAAAAAATTAAACCTAAATATTAACTAACAATCCTGCCTGTTGTCCCAATTCCGCCACCCAAAAAGTTAATTACTTTTTGAGGAATGATGTCCTGCAATTTAACAACTTCAAATTCAACCTCCCCTTGCACTATCAAGTTTTGGGTACAGTGACAAATGTACTGGTAACATGTTAAATATTTCTCATTGTATCGCACACAATTATGGAAATGCTTGTGCATGTTGTTCACGTTGAAAATGATAGTCTGGTGGAATAGCTTGAAATTTTCTACTTTTTGCACTTTCAAAGGAAGCAAGATAAACTGATGTTTCATTTTGAAATATTCCAGTGCATGATTATAAAGATGAGTTTTAAGCATTGCTTCATACTTGTGGCTTAAGATGTCACCTCATCCTTTCAATGCATTGTACCTTTTTAACACTCTTTAGTTATGAATGTAAAGGAGAGAAATCTTGGGTAGAACTTGCTAGTGATCAAATTACTGCAGTTGTGCTCGGACTTAGACCTTTAAGTATTTTTTTTAAAAAAAGGAAACGTGCTACAATATGTTAGCTCTTTTGTGTTTGTCCATTCTGTTTGATGCCAGCATAATAGATGTGCATCACGTGAATGTGGTAAGGAATGGGGAAGGGTTAGTAATCTAGAGACCCGGGGTAATGCTCTGGGGACCCGGGTTCAAATCCCACCAGGGCAGATGGTGAAATTTGAATTAAATAATAAAAAACAATCTGGAATTAAAAGTTTGATGATAACCATGAAATGATTGTTGTAAAAACCCATCTGGTTCACCAATGTCCTTTTTAAGGAAGGAAAACTGCCACCCTTACCTGGTCTGGCCTACATGTGACTCCAGACCCACTGCAATGTAGTTGACTCTTAAATGCCCTCTGAACAAGGGCAGTTGGGGATGGGCAATAAATGCTGGCCTAGCCAGTGATGCCCACATCCCATGAACGAATTTTTAAAAAAAGGTCCATGCTAGGCTTTGAGAACTAGAAAATATATTGGTTTCTCACATGACTGTTTGTTTGTGTTTTACAGGCAAATACTTTTACTGTGTTCTAATCGTCTATAATATACACCTGCTTCTCTTTGAATGTAGACAGCAAATTTGGAGTTGTTGCAATGGATGATTTGGAAACAATGGCTTTCAATTCTGTTGAAGAGGAAATTGCTTATTGGAAAGAGCTTGCCCTAAAATACCAGGACTGGTAGGTACTGAACAAGGATACACTTAGTAGAACAAGATATTGTTTTTGTGAATATTTGCAAATAGAAAACTTTAATTATGTAAAGCTATAAACGGGTGCCCAAATATATAGAATTTGAGATCTGTATAAGTCCTGGATCACATTAGCACAGAAGTAACATCCTTCATTTGTTTTCTGCAATTAAATGAGACTTTCAACTTATTGTATAAATGATTAAGTACTGACTTTGCAAATGAGATTTTTTTTTTACATAGAATTTTACAGCCCAGAAACAGGCCTTAATGGTCTGTGCTTGTGTTTATGATCCAAACTAGCCGCCTCCCACATTACTTCATTCAACCCTATCTTCATATTTTTCTGCTCTTCTCCATTGCATTTTTATCTAGATTCCCATTTTAAAGTCATCGATGCAATTTGTCTCAATTTCTCCATGTGGTAATGAGTTCCACACTGTAGTTATTCTGGGCAAATAAGTTTCCCCTGAATTCCCTATTGGATTTATTAGTGGTTAGCTTGTATTTGTGGGAAAGTCCAAAACTAGGAGCCATAAGCAGAAACGTCTTAAGAAAAATGTTAAAATAAAATTGCGTAATGTTTCCCCAATTTTTTTTTCAACCTCTATTTATTAGTGCACAGAACACTCGGGAAGAGTTAATTGAGTTCCAGGAAGGAAGTCGAGAGCTAGAAGCGGAACTGGAGACTCAGCTTGAGCATGCTGAAAACAGAAATAGAGATCTGCTATCAGACAACAATCGTCTCCGGATGGAACTAGAGTTGTTTAAGGTACGTTGGTGAGAAACGCTATATAACTACATATTGCAGTCTTTTGTTGAAGTACCTGTTTCTTTTTTGTTATGCAGTTGTGATACTTATTGTAAAGGGAAGGGTCTTTGTACTGATAAATGGAACACCTTGTGGGAGTGGGAGGGGTGGGGGCTTGGTGTCTGTATCAAGTTTTTAAAGTTAAGGTATAACTTGACCAGAAGTTGAGTAAAGTTTACTCTAATCTGCTTAAGTAGTTGGTCTACTGGTTCTTCCACTACACTTAAGGTGCAAGTAGTGCATGGCGATTTGCCATGCTAGTACCAAGGTGCAGCATACATCCACTACTGAAGGAGGCCTTCATTGTAAACAAGAGCAACATCTAAGGGTTAATTTTGTTGTTTGCTTCAGATCTGTTTATTAGCTGCTGATGGTATGAAACTTTTATTGCTTTGGAATATTTAGTGGTCCTCTATGCCAATATTCTATTTTGTATTAATTTGGGGGATAATTACCTAGGCAGTAGACCCTCTTTATGTTTGTAGAAAACTCTTCACTCAACGTCTTGAATTGTGCAATAGAATTTTCCAGCCTGGTCACCTTGAGTTTTATTTTTTAAAACCTGCACAGTGGTGGTATTGTGTGGGCAGGGAAAGGGATTATGGCATCAGAAATGCATTCAATTTAGCCAGCTAGGATTATAGTCAGTTTATATGGGCAGGCTGCCCATTCAACACTGGCACAAAATCCACCTCTGGTGGGATAATTTTATGGTGGTGGTAATTTGGCACTAGTTCAGATCATTAATGATGGCAAAAGCAGAACAGATTTGTGAATGAGTCTGCCCTCATTTTGTCACTGTATTAGACTTCTTCAGTTAATTATTTAGAATTGAGAAGCTTTTTCAAATTAAATTTATGATTTCAGCAAGTTAACTGGCTTTCTGCCTTGTCTATTGTAATAGTTATTGCTGAACATTTAAATATATTTTAAATATGTATTTGCGTAGTTTTATTCTGTGTCTCATGAGGTGTTCTTTTTCCCAAATATTACCACTGCTGAAAGGCACTTTGCAGTAAATGTTCAAACTTTTGGTTAATTAATTGGTCAGCTTAAAGAGTATCCTTTTCTAAAGCAGGGCATGGAGGCTTTCATTCTTTCTAAAGACTGAGTGCAAACAAGTGGTTGCAGAAACAGGGGATCCATTGTTAGAATCTGCTCTGCAGTCAGCTGGGAGCATGTTTGTGCTCTTCAGTTTTTTTACAGGGGGGCGGAGTTCAAGTTTTCTAAGTGTGAGTAAGTGGGGAGAGTTTTATATTTGGAATAGAATAAGTGAAGTTTTGGCTAGAGCTGCGAAAAGAGTTAATTTGCTTTAGGCATCTGGAAGAAATCCAATACTATAACTGTTGCAACTAGGAATGTAGTAACATACTGAGGGGTGTACAATGCTTTCATATGTTTACTTGAACAATGGAAAGCAGATTATAATAACTGCAGAATGCCTCTTTGGCTTATATCTGGGAAGGTATCTTGAATTATATTAACTCTACGATGCATTATCAGTAGCAATTTGTGAGATGCTAGTGAGAACAGCATGAGGTGATGAAATGGAGAGAATTACTTGTGCAGCATTGCACAATACTTGTGTTTTTTCCTGTTGCTTATTGGCTGTAATGTGTTGCATATGCTTAGTGATATTGCTATAATTTGAATGATCACTAAATGGAAGGGGGGGAGTATGTCCAAACAACAACAGAGGTGAAAGGCTATTGTGGAAGAATGCGCTGGAGCAACATTAGATTAGAATATACAGTACTTGATGTAAAACCTAGTTTGAGTTTAACTGATGCCTTAGATTGAGTATGAATGCACTTTTAATCTGTTTTATTTAATGATTCAATTTTTTGTGGAAGTACTTGGCAGGCGCATTAATGTGTAGGTGCATCATCTGGTGTGACAAAGTAGATTAGGAAAGGAACACATTTGAGTTATATTCTGTGCTGAGTTAGTTTAATTTTGCCCATGGATAGCAGTTGTTTATTTGGACTAGCATAAGTAAAGTCAGAAGGGGAAACTTAATCCCAGATCCTAATTTCTACCTTTTTTGTCTCGTATATGTCTGAGGAATAACAGTAATAACTTGAGTGAGCTTGCTCATGTTGGCCTCGTTCTGAATAGCTGTTGGTATTGTTTTCTGAACGGCTATCAGTAAGGGGCTGAAGGTCTGACAGCACCCATGAAACTTTACCCAGTTTGAATTACTGCCTTCAGGAAATGGAGACTTCTTTAAAAAAAAAGATGAAGAGCTAATTTGGAGGCCAACATTGGTCCCGCGAACATTTTTGCATTAAGGCATATTTTGTAACCCGCCACCTGATCTACCTTTGCCATTGAATTTATAATCACTCTCGATTGCAGGATGGGGGCATAGAAATTATCCAGCATATATAGAATTCTGACCTCTCTTTGACATTGATTATCTTTCTTTTTGAAGTTATATGCACTGGGGTGTGTTTCTGTTATTAAATGAAATGTAAACTACGGCAGTTCACCAGTGTTCCATACACAACTAAGTTCACTCAAGTCTAATGGATCACTTTTTTTAAATTCAAGGCTACTATTGAAATGATCCTCTATTGGCTGCTCCAGTCCTAGTGCTAAAATTTGTAACAAGATCTTACAGCAGCCATAATGACCATAAAACAATGATGCATGCGATTTGCAACAATTTACTTTTGTGCTACTAACTTTCCAATGGCTGGGAATAATCCATATGGACCAGCTGTATTAAAATGAGTTTGTTGCTTGTGTAAGAGGCCATCGGGAACACTTCAACTACTCAGCATGCCAACGTTTGACTCTGGTGTTCTGTTTTGGTGCTTGCTTCAGAGATACTGCTATTGAGAGGTGGGCTTGAGAAACCACCTGTCCTAATGCCTCCTTGTGTAACAATCACATTTTTGTTTGATCATTCCTGTGGAACACCTTTGGAAGTTTGACTACATTAAAGATGGTGTATGTAAATTCAAGTTGTTGCACTGGTGTTCCTCCACTCCTTCCCTCCGACACTTAATAGTAGCAGCAGCAATGTATTAACACTAGAATCTTGCTGTTGGTAGCAAATTTCAAATAAATGGGATACAATATACGAGCCTGGATGCCTGTTAGAACCTACACAAGTGCATTATGATCTAGTGAACATAGTGAATTGCTGTCTTGTAACACTTGAAATTTTATTAACTTTATTACTGTATTAGAGCCTGTATTTTATATTTATAGATTTGTGGCTTGGTGTGTTAAGGAAGCGGTAAGAGTGAAGAAATGAGCTCATCTAATGTGTGAAACTGAAGTGAAGTTTTCCTTGTCGTGAAGTGCAACCTTTTATAAGTATACTTTACAGTGGCGTATTTTAATTGTCCAACAGTCTGTACACCTAAATCTACCCTGCACAGATCATTTGCTCTGAGATGGGGGGGCGGAGTGTGGGGAAAAATACAAAATATTTTCTCTTTTGATATATAGTTAAAGTTTGAGCACCAGTATTAGAATAAGAATTTTAGTTACAAGGCATTGACGTTTTGCACGGAATGTTAATGAGATGTCTGATACGGCACTGAAGATGTTGTGGTGGAATTAGTCATGCACCAATTGAATCTGCCACAATGGTGGGGGAGGAAAGAGCACTTCCAACTGCAATATATACCTGCCTCGGCCACTGGAATGTGAAGAAATTTTTAAATAATTTTTCTACAACCCTGAAATTATGGTGTGGGGACAGAAGAATTTTAGGGAAAGTGTGAAGGGAACAATGCATTAACAGAGTTGTATCTTGAGCATACACGGTAAATCCTCTGTAGGAAGTAGGGCACCAATGTAAGTAACTGACAATAGGACTTATTGGCAAGTGAAGAAAGTCTTTGTAAAGTGGATAGGTTACAAATTTACATTTCAGTAATATAGTAACTTTACCATATCCCATGATCTACTACTTCAGTAAGTGAGACATATCACCTGTCTCTATTCCTAATTCTATCCATCCGCTGTATTCAGAATACTTGGACACCGTAGTAGGTAATGAACACCAATGTAGGTTTGAAAGTAGCAGTGAGTAATCCCACAGCAGATCTAATCTAATGATTGCAATAAGGTATGTGAGTGATCTGATGTAATTAGTAGGATTATTGGGTACAAGTTATTATATTTCTGAAAATGGGGAAAGCAGTTGTAGTGACTTAATTGGATTTAATGTTAAAATAGCAATTATTGTGGAATACAAATAGTTGTTTGGTAGCACTGAACTTGCGTATCACTGAAAAAAGACACATGTCGAAGCTTTATCATCTTGCACTCAGCACGTTTGCAAGAATGCCAAATGTAAAGGGAAAAACCATTTATACTTCATGAGAAGTTGGTTGGCAAACCTTGGCAGGTTGAATTTAAACAAAACTCAGCAGTTAACTGTCAGTCATCAGTTAACTGGTGCATTCTCCATGGCAATGCCTCTACCAATCAACACACTTCTCATGAAGTGTAACTTGTTGTTCCCTTTACATTTGGTAGTCCTGCAAATGCCCTTTTGCGGTATACTGATTCTCTTGTGCAATGTTGGTCCAATGCTTCCAGAACACACTTTATTAAGTTTTCTAGACAGTACCTGGCACAATGTCATTTTGATGTGACCAATTAGGTGAACTCCTTCTCAATATCAATTTTCATAGGAACCTTGAACTTGTTGTTTGAAATATAAATGTGCACAGCAGTGGGGATTGAAAATATAACTTGTTTTTTATCCCCATCCTCCCCGCGCTGCTGAGTCCCAGACTTCGGTTGAAATGCTGGGAAGAAGCTGTATTAGTTAGCTTCATGATTCCATTGTGGTGGTGACTTGTTGCCTTGACCTGAGTCTTTGTGTAATATGTAGGAGTCAGCTACAGAAGAGGATCAGGAAGACCTGGTAATGGAGGTGCAGCTGGTGGTGGAATGGGATACAGCAGAGGAAGCCTTTGAAAGAGAGGCCAAGCAACTAATGTAATATAATGTATAACTGACGGACACTTGACATAACTGCATAAATTTTAAAGCAGTCTTTTTCTGGGCAAGTAAAGTACAACATGATAGCTAGTTTTTGAGGTCACATCCGTTCTGTTTTCAATAACTGCTCACACTAACAGTTTTCTATTCATTAGCAGGTATCAGTGGTAATTTAAGAAATGTATTTTTTAAAAGTAGGTTCTGAACATAAACTTTGAATATGGTAAATTTCTCTTTCCCACTGCTAGGATAGAATTAGGGTGTCTTCTGAATGAAGTTTTGGTAAGCCAAATCATATTCTTTCCAACCTCCACAGTATTTTCCACATGAAATATTGATTTACTGGGGTGGAGGGATCTATTGCAGGAGAGTAAGTTAATTTGTTGAAACTTAATTTTCAGCAAAAGTATGCTTTGCTATATTTCTGCAGTACTGAACTTGAATTGGGATATGTGCAGGTAGCATTTGGATTATCTTAGTTGCTGCTTTTGTTCTACCCTCTGTCCTTTGTTGGTTATAGCCCTGGTTTTCAAGCTCACTGTCTGTCTAGATGGACAGGGCCATTTTTGTTCAGGCAGGACCTGTCTGTGCTACTGCTCGATTTTAAATGGTTATATTATCATGACTGAAGCAGGATAGAATATAGTTGGTTTCAGATGAGCCTATGTTTAGAGGGTGGGGGATGGGAGACTGGCTAGGAGAGCTTTGGACTCACCTGGAGGTAACAAAGGCACAGAGAAGGGGTTTTGGCGGTGGATGTGCTGAGGTACGAATGGAGGTGGATGATGATGGTGGAAATGGGAACTCTGTGGGATAAGGTGCTCGATGGTGGTTAGTTAGAATTTTTTTTCTTATTCTTTCATGTGATGTGGGTGTTGCTGGTGAGGCCAGCATTTATTGCCCATCCTGAATTGTCTTTGAGCTGAGTGGCTTACATGGCCACTTGCGAAGGCAGTTAAGAGTCAACCACATTGCTGCGGACCTCAACGCATTTTGGCCAGACTATGTAAGGCACATTAGTGAACCAGATAGGTTTTTACGACAATTGGTGATGGTTTTGTGGTCACTTTTTACCGAGACTAGCTTTAAATTCCAGATCTATTAATTGAATTTAAATTCGACTAGGTGCCATGGTGGGAGTTGAACCCAGGCCATTAACTTGGGCCTCTAAATTACTGATTCAGTGTCATTATCACTACACTGCCATCTCGTTGTAGCTAATCTAATTTAGCTTCTGATGGTGGCCAGGGAAGAGCATGGTATTTGTGACGGAGAGCTGGAGATGATCGTTTCAATTTTCCAAATGCTTAGATGGAGGAAATTAAAGCTGACCCAGGAACCGAGTTTGGATATTTCCCTCGTGCTCTTGCCGACGTGAACTGAATTCTGTATTTGAGGTATAGCCTGACCTGAACACAGTATGCAGCTTTACCACGGTGGCCTTGGGATTGACTCTACTAATTTGGCAATATTAGCTCAGCATTCCTTTTTGCTTTGTTAATAATTGTTGTACAATGCCTGTGCACACACTCATTCAAATCTCATTTAGTATTCCCCTTAACCAAACAGTTTATTGATCATTTTCTTCGAGTATACAAGACCTACCCTTATCTTTTATCGTAGTTCTGACTACTTCAGATATTATCTCATTGCTTTTGTAATTCCTTGCCTTAATCCGATTCGACTGCGTCCAACCCCACACTAAGGTTTAGAATTATTTACAATTTTGACCAGTTGCCATTGAGCATTTGAATCTAGGCTATTTAAATAGGTCAGAAGCCACATGGATTCAGCACTTACTCCTGGGCTATGACCTAATTTTCCTGATTAGTACCCATTGCATCTTCTCCCAAAGCCAGTTCCTCCTCCTCCTTCCTGCAACTTTTGCTTGATATTCCCACTAGTTAAACTTGCTCAGCTGAATTTCGTGTGGAAGCCTAGGGAGATTCGATATTGTGGCATTTCAGATACTAGCTTTGTTTTTTTTTAAAAAATATCTTCTGTGCATGCTCTCATGCTTGTGTGTTTCTTCAGTTCTAAAACTGAAGTGTTGAGATTGGATCTGTTTTTCTTGCCTGGGTACTCCTCTAGTTCTGTTCCTAATTTAGTTCTGTTTGACGCTAGTTACTGATGTGAGACTAATAAGCCTGAAATTACCCAGTTCTCTGTTGCTGCCTCCTGGGAAAATAAGTAACCGTATTTTCTTTCCAATCCAGTGGGACACGCTCGTACTTTGCAGATGTCATCTTTAGCCTCCCTTGGTGCTCTTGTGCATGTATCCTTCATTCCTTACATTTTATTAGTTATACACCCATTTAAACTGGTCTGGGGGCATGTTGTTTTATTTGATCAATTTTAGTTGTCTACACATTTGGGTAATAGGCATTGACTTATCTTTTGTAGTGAATACTTACAGGAAATAACCTAGTATTAATGATTTGTATTTTGTCCTTGGTTTCAACCCTCTTTCCACTGGTTTAACATTGGAAAAAAAGAGCTCTCGCTGGACACTTTCAAATTCTCAACAACAGCAATGAAGACAACATGCTGGAAACACTCAGCAGGTCTGGCAGCATCTATGGAGAGACAAACGATTATTATTTCAATGTGTGTGAATAGAGAACTCTGCATATGTTCCCTATCCCTGGCTCCACACTGCTTTTGTTCTGTTTTGTTACATCATTCTACTTCAATTGCCTGACACAGTTCTTATCTGAATGTATTTAGGGAAAGTAACATGCAGGATGCCTATTTAAAGAAGCACCTGATATGAACGAGAAGTTATTGTTTGCCTTCTGATGTCTTAGGGATTCATGGAGTGGGTTCTTGAAATTTTTTAGTTTTCAGAACTACGGGCAAACTGATCTTTCTAAGTTTCAGTGGGTTTATCAGGTTTGCCCAGTTTTAACTCTTGCACTTTAGTGGATATTGGTCTCATCATAAATTAACTCTGAGACAGTGACTTTAAAATTATTTGGCTTTTGAATAACAATTTAAAATTGTAATGGTACTAAATACCTGGGAGAAATTTTGCAAACAAGGATCAAATGAATTTGCCTGTTTTCATTATTGAAGTAAAACATGTTCCTTTTATGCCCGTGGTGCATTCTGCATATTTGCTTTTCAGTTCCCAAAATACCGTGGGGTCTGAAAGAAAGTAATCATCATGCTGCACTCAT
This sequence comes from Carcharodon carcharias, assembly GCF_017639515.1. Lineage (NCBI taxonomy): Eukaryota > Metazoa > Chordata > Chondrichthyes > Lamniformes > Lamnidae > Carcharodon > Carcharodon carcharias. The sequence goes on along the minus strand of NC_054481.1, from coordinate 6,514,479 downwards.
TACTATGGGGCAGGCATGATAGAGCAATGGTCTTGTCAATTTTTTTGCCAATTAAATTTTAAATCAAGCAGATTTACTTCCATGGCGGTTGTTATGTATTTCTGCAACAATTAATCCTAAATTGACATCTCCTCCCCCAAAAAGGAGGACAGGTGCTAAGGGGGCATGGCTCCATAGATCGCAGTAGTTGTCTGAGACTTAGTCCAAATAATCATCTTTAGTTGGATGATGAATGTTGGTGTTGCTTACCTGCAGCACCTGTATATATTTTAGAAGAAAGAAAAATGAATCGTAATAGTGAATTTGGGCTGGAGGAAGGACTGCTCTTTGCCTGTATTGGGCTAGTATTGTGAAGTACATCTCCAAATTTAAAAAAAAATTCATGGGACGTGGACATCACTGGTAGGGGCAGCATTTGCCCACCCCCTAGTTGCTCTTGAATGGAATGGTTTCTAAGCCATTTCGGAACGCAGTTGAGTCAACCACACCGCTGTGTCTGGAGCCACACGTAGGCCAAATCAGGTAAAGGTGGCAGATTTCCTTCCCCAAAGGACGTTAGTGAACCAGATGGCTTTTGCAACAATTGTTGATAGTTGACTAGATTTCAATTCCAGATCTATTAATTGAATTTAAATTCTACCAGATGCCGTGGTGGGACTTGAACCCATGCCCCCAGTGCATTAGCCTGAATTACAAGTCCACCACAACGCCACCATCTCCCCCTCAGCTCATAATAGCTATGTCTGATTCTTGTATTTAATTTTCAGGAAAAGTTAGAAGAGCATCATTCAGAGAATTACAAACGGATTACTATGCTGCAGGATGAGCTTGCTGAGACCACAGCGATTAAAGACCAGTTGCAGAAATACATCCGAGAATTAGAACAAGCAAATGATGACTTGGAACGGGCTAAAAGGTAAGCATAGCTTTTTTTAATATGGTACTTTTGTATTGTACCATTGAGATTGCAATATCATGAGCAGCAGCAAGTACAAGAAATACACTAGAGCACATAACATAAATAGGAGTAGACCATCAGCTCTTGGAGATTGTTAATAAGATCATGATTGATCTCCTTCCTCAGCTACAGCTTCCCATATTATCCCCATATTGCATGTTTTTTTTATTTGTATAAAATTTTACTTTAATGCAAAATGTAATAAAAAAAGATTATTAACCAATAAGAGGTGCATGTGCAAATGCTCATAGCAAATAAATTAGAAGCACAAATTTTACTTAAAAGTTCTGATCAAGGCATAGGATACCTAGTTGCAAGCCAGGCATGATTGGGAGCTGAATGTTCCAAGCTGAAGGATCTTCACAAAGGACTGGGAAATTGAGAAGGCAGGGATAACTATTGATATGAGAAACAATTACAGCAGTAGGAAGGACATTGACGAAGATGCTTTGACAGTGGAAACATGGGTAGAGTTAAGGGACAGCGTGTGATACAGGACTCTGGTGGGAGCTGCTCATAGAACTCTTGACAGTAGTGATATAGTTGGGGGGAATGTGGTGTGGATGTAGAAGTGTGGAGATTGTGAAAGCATGTGACATAATGTGACTATAACAGATGATGTTCACAGATGGGGAAGCAAAATAGCTCAACTAGTGAAGTCAATGATTTTCAGTTTTCTGGAACAAACTATTTCAAGGGAATATTGACAAGGGAATAGGCATTACTAGATTTAGTGTTGATTAATGGGTAATGAATATTTTTTAATTGGATGTGGGCATTGCTGGCAAAGCCAGCATTTGTTGCCCATTTCTAATTGCCTCTTGAACTGAGTGACCTGCTCAGCCATTTCAGAGGGCAGTTAACAGTCAACTATATTGCTATGCTATGATTCTGGAGTCACATGTAGGCCAGACCTGGTAAGGTCAGTAGAACCAGATAGGTATTTATGACAATCATGATAGTTGTCATGGTCACCATTACTGCAACTAGCTTTATATTCCAGATTTATTAATTGAATTGAAATTGGCAGAATTTGAACCCACGTCCCCAGATCATTAGCCTGGGCCTCAGTATTAGTAGTCCAGTGATATTGCCACTATGCCATAGTCTCCCCTTGGTTAACAGTCTGAAAAGATAAGATTTTATAAGGTGTAACCTCAATGTGGTCGAGAAGGGAGAGTCACAAATCAAAATTCTAAATTTAAATAAGGCAAACTTTTGAAGGGATGAGAAATAAACTGACAAATTGGGTTGAGCTGTTAATGAGTAAACTTAATAGTTGGGCATTTTTTTGTATGATTCAGTTCATGCCTCTAAAAGGCAAAAAAAATCCACTTATGTAGGTAAGCAACCATGCTGAACGAAAAGACCCTTGTGGGAATATTTTAGTTTGCTCAGCTAGTCAGTTGCTGTGGCAACATACACTTTTGCACGCATGTTGCTGTCTGGAGCTATGGATAGCGATGTTAGAGGCTCCCAAGGTTCTTTCCATCCCATGGCTGACCAGGAATCTCTCCTACTCTTACTGCCTGCCATTGGCATGTGATGGAAGGATGTGCGAGTTGATACTTGACCTGTTTGGCCACAATATGAACGCACCTTCCTTGGCCGTCCAGTCCTGGAGTGGGACTCGAACCTGGAGCTTCTGGCTGAGGGATAGGGATGCTGTCCGCTGTGTCACGAGACCTTAGTAGCCTAAAGGAAAGGTTTGCACAAACGTAAAATGGAAATTGGGTAAACTGGAAGAGCTGTAGCTTTTTGAAAAAGGATGCCAGATACAAGTAAAGTAATGAGGTGAAGGGAGTATGAGCAAAATGCAAGCTAACAGTAAAAGCTTTGATAAGTATATTGTGTGGTGAAGAGGAATTTGAGAAATTAAACTATAAATAGATAATAAGAAAATAGCAGACTTGTTAATGAATACTTTCATAACAATTTTACAGTGGAGAAAGGGGGCAAAATAGCACTGGTCCAAGGGAAATTTTTTTTTTTAAAAAAAAGCCCTGGGAAGAACTTGTGTATTATAATTATTACTTTAAAAAGAAATGGAGAAAATAACGGAACATAAGAGAGAAGTGTCCAGGACCTGATGGTGTTCATTGTAGGGTATTGGTGGAAACGGGTGGAGAAATGACAGATACAGTGTTCACAATTTTCCAAAGCGCTATTGGATTCAGGAATTGTCTTTTTTGTGGATTGGAAAATTGTAAATGTCATTCATTGTTTAAGACAGGAGGGGCTGAAAAATCAGGTAGCAATGGACCCACCATTTCAGCAAGAATTGTAGGGAAGTTACTGGAATACATCAGGGATAGTCTTAACATTTGAACAAGTGAATGGAGGAGAGTTAGCGTGGATATGTGAAAGGTAGGTCATGCCTATGTATAAAGATGCCACATACATGTTGCTCCTATTTTTGTCCATGGACACCCTTGAAGGCACAGGACTCATTTACCCTGAGTTGTGTAATGATTAATTGTAATTGGCTACTTCTATGCATTCTAGGATCTGCAGATTTTCTTTTTAAACCAAGCTAAGATTTTCAGGCCATATCTTTAGCAGCTTTCCATGCACCCCGCCAATGTGATTAGTGTTCATTGGGTCATAATTGCACTTGTGTACAAGTATGTGTTCAGTGGAAAGAGAACAAAATTCCTACTTTAAGCAGTCATCTTCAATGTGTGAATCCAGCACTTGAACATGAAAGCAAAATTCTGCAGATACTGGAAATCTGAAGTAAAAATAAAATGTTGGAAATATTCAGCAGTACAAGCATCTTGAGGGAGAGAGAGAGAGAAACCGTTCTGGTGAACGATCATCAACCTGAACTGGTAGCTCTGTTTCTCTCTGCACAGTCACAGCCTGACCTATTAAGTTCAGCATTGCCTATTCATTTAAGAACTCAAACACCTTTTGACACATGAAAGATAAATTTTGCCCACTGTGTTTAGATATACTTCTGATATTTATTTCGACTAATAGCTTGTTTTCCTTTACAAGTAGAGGGGATGAAGAAAGACTCTTCTCCTATTTGGTTCCTGAATGATTTTGCACAATAAAATGAGCATCAGTGTTAATATTTGATGTAATGAAGATCCAGCAGCTAACTAGTATGCTTTTATGAAGATTGAGAGTAAAGAGCCAAATTTTTTTTTGTTTAAAACCTTTGGACCATTAGAATATGTGGCACAGTTGAGTTCTTGTGGTCTGACGTGGGGCCCCATGTTTGGCTGGTTTGGATCCCTATCTCATGGTCATGCTTTTAGGGCACTGAAAAATGGTGGTCTGTTGCAAACTGACTTAAGTTCAGTAATGAGATATTGACAGTTGCTTATGCATGCATTTTAAACAGATTTACATTTAGTGATGAAGGGTAGCATTGTACATCGAACAGTATTGCCACAGTCTCATGTATACAATACTTTGTAATTTTTAGATGCTGATTTGATAATCCTTGTTTTTAAAAGATTAAAATGCCAATTGTTCATTTTTCAGACATATTTTTACTCTTTCATTTAAAAATTAATTCCAAAGCATCTTGGTAAAGGCCAGCTCAGGATCTGAGATTTATAAAAGGCAGCATGTGTTATTCAGAATGTTGTGGCGCTGAGTCCCATTATGTACTATGCTAAAAGTCTCTTTGTGTTGGCAATGATGTGTACCTTACCTTTTTTGATTCCGTTCTGCTTTTGGCTTCTTACACAGAGCAACAATTATGTCCTTGGAAGATTTTGAGCAGCGGCTGAACCAGGCAATTGAGAGGAATGCCTTCTTGGAGAGTGAGCTAGATGAGAAAGAAAATCTTTTGGTTTCTGTACAAAGACTGAAAGATGAAGCAAGAGGTTAGCATTTCTTTTTTTTAAATTTTATTTTGGATGTACAGTTAAATGATTGCAAAAGTTCAGTTTGATTTTTTTTTTGCTTTACATTTTAAAAGATTTGCCTGAAAATATTTGCTTTCAGATCTGAGACAAGAATTGGCAGTACAGCAAAAGCCAGATTCCATCAGGAAACCCACGAATACCACATTGGATTCTGAAAATGCGATAGCGCAAGCATCCACAACAATGCCTTTGACCCCACTGATATGTAAAGGACCCAGCAGTGGGTTCCACACACCTGCTATGTTTACAAAAGGTAACCCTCAACTCTATTAAACAGTTTAACATTTTAGAATTATCTGTTTTTTTTGACCATTGATATTGTCTGATTTCCATCCTATACAACATTCAAAATATGTATACCAAAACATGGCTGACCCCAGAAATAGGTGTGAACTCATTCCAGGGGAATTGATTTGCTATCTCAAGAGGATTATTGGAAAAAAAAATGGTTATGATGAGCTAGATGGCACAGTGGTTAGACACTGGTTTTTCATCTACTTAAAGCTGAGTTCCAGTCCAGCCCATGTTGATCAGTCACTGCTAGCTGTAAGGTTGCTATGTGAAATGAGGATTGGGCAGTAGGTCCAGAGCTGGTACATATGGGCCTACATTAGAAACTGGCACAAATTTGGTACCTATTGGTAATCATTCAGAGGAGTCACAGGATGAATATGGTGGGCCGGGGTGTGGAGGTGGGATTGCTTTGCAGCTTGGGGCTGGGGCACATTGGGCAGAGTAGAAGCAGCTTTACACTGAATCTATCGGCGCTTGATGCTGCTTCCAGGTAGCTAAATTGGGAAGAGTTTAATCTCTGCAAAATCCTTCCCTTTTGACCACAAAGAAGTTTACCTTGATTAATAAGCAGGAGAAGGGCAGAGTTGTTGGAGTAGTAGAGATGGCCTGCCCACTCTGGACCATGATAGGATGGCTCATGAAGGATTTGGTATGTACACATATGATTATTGTAATAATGAGTGACCCTGACCAACCCAATAGGGAATGCCCTAATTGAAGTGAGGCAACAGACTGAGAACTTTTGCCCATGGAACAAGGTTGCTTTTTGATTCTTGTTTAGCATGCCGCGAGATGGAATACTCAAAGGCCTAGTTACAAGTATCTTAAACCCCCAATATATTGTGGTGGAAACCCAAAGGACCAAAAGGTTACAATTACATTTCAATCAGCAACCGTAAGAGCAGGATAGAAATGGACTTTAAAACATAATTTCATAGGCACGACAAATTATCAATTTAGGATAGCAATAAAAAAAAAACATGGTCTGTTAAGCAGAAAAAAGGGACAATTCTGGGACGAATGTAATTTGAAAGTGATTTTGATAAGAATCAGTGGTTTTTCATTGTGACATTTGCCTATTACCTGGTTACTGGTTTATGGTGGCAGGCAATGTACTGCTGGCCCTGTCAGCAACACTATAGTGGCCCATTTAAAAGGTATACAAATGTAGCTACCCACTGTCACCTGACCCCTACTGGGAAGAATCAGGCTTTGGCTTGACGTGGCTTTCAGAGTGATAGATCTCTGCTTTAATGGGGAAATTGCGGGGGTCTATGAAAATATAAATTACATGAGTGAAATGACCTAGTTCTTTAATACTTTTCCTGTGAACAACGTTGGCCTGTTTCCAAAAACTGTACTTAGCTCCTTGGCTGACTACTTTTTAAAACCTTTTTTTCACTTGGACATGAGTGTTAACCAGTTTGTTTGTTTTTACTTCATTTTATACTCTTATTTTAATCTTTTTCAGATGGTTACACTGGCAGCCCTCTGACTCCATCAGCCAGGATTTCTGCACTTAATATAGTTGGAGACTTGCTTAGGAAAGTTGGGGTAAGGATTGCAGCATTTTTTAAGTGCAGCATTTTGTGACTTTCTAATCTCTCTTGGTCTCATTCCTGGCATCAATAACTTTTAATTTCTGCAAGATTCAATTAGATATTGAGCAAAGCCGACCATTCGATACTGAATAAAATCAGGCTCTCAGCAGCATTTAATTCTTCCTGAAAGGTGAAGCACTGAGAAGTGTTTGCAAGTCTTTTACCCCATTTTATATTCTCAAAGGAACTTGCCATTGGAGAGCATTTTCGAGCCCATGTGGGTCCAAAAATTCATAAAATTGTTGCTGGTTTCACATCACAATCTTATCACCTGAATTCAATGATTTCTTGCGGTACTTTTTTTTTGTTGTAAGGTCCATAATTTATTTGTATTTCACTAATTTCTCCCTTTTCATGGTGTGGTGAATGACAACGCAAGTCTAACTTAACCAAGCTGAATTAGCCAGAAACCTTTACTGCTGGCTTCTGTGATGGTTGACCCCATTCAGTAAACTTGACATTTACAAAGAAGTTGAGGCTTCAATTTTGTTATGTGTTCGATCCATGTGAAATTCAGGAGGCAATTCTTACTTTCTCGGCATTGACTGAAGTCAATGTAAAGTGACGCACAAAAGAGAAACAATTTTATGTCAAACTGTTTGTCAACCAGTTAGAAGTCCAGATTATTGTACAGTTTCATTGAAGCTGTTCTTTACTAGGAAGCTTCACTGGAGAAAAATGTTTCTGCCTTTTTTCACTCTGGTGGTCCATACAACTTGTTTAAAGTTAAGATTTTTCAGATATCGTTATGGGACAATTGTAATAATGAGGTAGGACTGAGCAAAGACACATACTGGGGTCTTGCCCATTCGCGTTTTCTACAGATACCATTTTAGCTGGTTGTATTATTGGCAATTTCATTTTCAAGAATGCAGTTCCACTTTGCCAGTGTAAATATCTTATCCACAAATTTGGTTGATGGTATTTCTATTGGCAGAAAAACTTGCCCTGATAAGCATGTTGTCACCATGTCTTAGCCCATGAAAAAATCCATTGCTGATATTTGATTTTTTTCCCCCATTTTTTTGGCACTGCAATTTCAAAGGGGGTAAATTGTGTTCTGATATTAAATGGGAGGTCACCAGGGCTGATTGGTTCAGTGTGTGGAGGATGGGGGAAATCTTGCTTTCTATAGGTGTAGATTTTGGGTTGGAAAATTGCTGCTTGTGTTTTTTTAACTGTCTGATCCAGACACTGAGTGCTGATGGACATGTTAAGATGATGAGAAATATCTGGTTAAACATTTGTGGTTTTGATATCACATTTGGCCATTTTGATAAATTGGAATACCTTTGTTTAAAAAAACGTACAAATTTCCAACATTCTATATTGACTGAAAAGGAGCTTCTTTATACTTTTCACCAGTTACCTGACATTCAACCAATATTTGACAGTTATCTTAAAGGACAGTTAAAGGATACTGCAGCTCAAAAGAACAGTATCTTTGTTTCCCTGTTAATTTTGTTGTAGGTTGGACTTGTAGATGTATAAATACCAAAGATTGTATCCAGTTTTGAGAGCCTTTGCTTTTCTAATACTTTTTTGGATATTTTGTAAATTATGGAGGCTGTGTACAGAGTATTTTTTAAAATTAAATTAAATTGTATTATATAACTGCTCCGTATGCCAATGTTCTGTGACAATTTGCTAATGTTCTGTCATTACACAGATTTATTGATGTTTTAAACTCCTAATTAGCTTATTTCAGTGCTTCAGATGTCACTGGCTGGTATCTTTTTAAAATGACAGAATACAGCACACAGAGTTTGAGGCTCTGCCCAGGGTATGCTATTGGACACATAACTCATTTCTATTCTTGGATTTTGATTACAAGATAATGCAATACATGTTTGCTGGTCCGCCATTTTGATTTTTTTTCCCCGTTGGTGCATTGTTTCCTTGTTCCATGACTTTTTCTCACTTTTTAAAAAAAAAATTGTCCTCTTTCCTCGGATTATTTTGCCAACGACCTTAAATCCGTGTCCCCTGGTTAAGGACCCTTCTGCCACTGGAAACCATTTCTATCAAAACTCTTCATGAGCACCTCCTATCAAATGTCCTGTTGACCTTCTCTGCATTAAGGAGAACAACAGTTTTGTGGAGAAATGAGAAAAACTGCAAGTCCCTGATTCCGTAGTATTGTTTTAGTAGGTCTTTTTTGTACCCTCTCCAAGGCCTTGACCTCTGAAACTGTGGTGCCTAGAATTGGAAGCAATCTGGGGCATAACCAGTGATTAGAAAAAATCTAGAGGGAAGTTGGGAAATTATTTTTGCTCCATGTTGTTGGGACCTGGAAAGCTGTACCTGAAAAGGTGGTGGAAACTGATTCAATAAACCAATTTGAAAGGGAGTTGGGCAGGTACTTGATGAGGAACATAAAGACTATGGGCAAAAAGCAGGAGTGAGACTGAACACAACTTTGTTTCAAAGAGCCAGCACTGGCAAGAATGACCTTCTGTGCTGTAAGTTTTTCTGTGCTTCCAATTATCAAAGGTTTTGCATAATTTCCTTGCTATTGTACTATATGCCTCTGTTTAAAAAGCCAAAGGCCCAATGTGAATTTTTTTTAACTGCTATCTCGATTTGTCCAGCATCCCAACTCTTCCTGTTCTTTTACCCCTCCCTTTCCATTTAGTTTATATTGCTTTTCCACATCCTGCTACGAAAATGTCATTTCATACATCTCCACGTTAAATTGGGTGTGCCCGTTTCACCTGTCCATCTATATTCTCCTGAAGTCTGTTAACTGTCTAACTGTTTACTACATTTGAGTTTCATGACTTCTGTCAAACTTAAAGTGTGCTTGGTACACCAAGCCCAAGTCTTAAGGCATGTTTATAAAGAGCAGTGATTCTGATACTTTCTCCAGGAGAACACCACTGCATAGGACTAGGGGCTTCAGACTTAGAAGCAGGCATAGGCCATTCAGCCCTTTGAGCCTGCTCTGCCATTCGATAAGGTCACGGCCGATCTGATTGTGATCTCAACTCCACTTTTCTATCTTATGCCCTTGACTCCCTTGTCTAACAAAATGCTAACTCTGCCTTAAATAAATTCAGTGACCCAGCCTCCACTGCTTTCTGGGGAAGAGAATTCCAATGACCCTCACATCTCCTTTGAATCTTAACCAGTTACCACTACTCTCTGCTTTCTGTCTCTTAGCCAATTTCATTACCACTCCCGCTTTAGACCAGTAAGATTCAATTTTGCTAACTTGTCTAATGTGATAAATCTGTCAGTCCATACATACATCAATTGTCCTACCTTCTTTACATTTGGCTGGGTGACCTTTTTTCTACTTTGAACCTTCCAACCTTCTAAGTACCTTTTGTTTTCTTTTTACCTTGTCCAGTTTATTTGCTGCTACTTCCTATTTTGTGAAAACAGGTGCGCAGCACTCATTTAGTGCCTCAGCCAAGCATTTTCTCCACAAGAAAATCTTTTTGGCACTTGCATTTTTACTATTTTTAATTTTGTAAAAGAAACCTTTTGGGTTCTCTTTTTATGTTAGCTGCTAATGTATTCTCATGCGCTCTTTGCCTCTTTTTCTGTACTTTAGTATTTAGTTTTGTTCTCTACTAAATTATGAAACTGATATTTATGATAAGCCACCTTTTATACATTTTAACCCTGGTATTTTTAGTCATCCAAGGAGCTCGAGTTTTAGATGCCCTTTCTTTCCCATTATGGGAAAGTGTTTAGTCTATATCTGAACAATTGCCTCTTTTTGAAGTCCTTCCATGGCTCATTTATTGTTGTACCTACCAATCTTTTGAATCCAATCCACCTAGGCTAGATCACCTTCCAAGTCACCGAAATTAGCTGTCCTCGTTTTTTCCATAGCTCCTCTAAATATAATGTCCACTTAAATACAGCTGCTCACCCCACCCCACTCCACTCCTCGGGGGTGGGGGGGGGGGGGCGGGGGGGCTGCGATCCAGCACTGATTCCTCCTTTGGGCTGGAATTGTACTGATCAAGAATGTTCTGGATGCGCTTAACATTTCTTTTTCCTCTTAGCCTTAGTTTCCCATCTGTAGGATAACTTCATCACTGCTCTATAGTTCATGCATCATTTGGAAACTTGCTCCACTATTTGGCCTATGGTATACACTAGCAGCCTAATAGACCCTCTTGTCAACCAAATAGCTTCTGCCTTGAATCACTCTCTTTTAGTGATGTAACAGTATTTTTCATCAATACTAGCATCCCTATCTTTTCTGAATACATTGTAGTCAGGAATATTCAGTTCCCAATTCTCTTCTTGTTTGAGCCATGACTTGGTTACTGCCATTCTACTATAGCCCTTGTTGCAATTTATCTCAGCAGCTCTCCAGCCTTTTTTTTACCCCATTTTGTGCATTTGAGCACATGCACTCCAAATCCATCCTAGCCTGCATTGCATTTTCTTCCATTTTGGGGTGATTTATGATTTCATTATGGTTTGTTTCCCAGTCTTCTGTGCACCTGTAACTCCTGTAATTATCTGGTTCCCTCCCTCCTGCCAATTTATTTTAAAACCTCCCTATAAGGACATTGGCCCCAGCTGTGTTGAGGTGTAACCTGTCCATGGTGTACTGGACCATGCTGCCCCAAAGATTCAGGCCTGTGAAGTCCTCCTTCCTGCAGGTTTTCTTCTGCCATCCATTAACCTGACTTATATTACTGCTGCCATACTCACTCATGTAGCACTGGGAGTAATCCAGAGATCACCACTGCTGGAGGTCCTGCTCTTTTAACTCTTCTTAAATTCTTGAAGCTCTGACCTCATGCCTTCCTGCTTTTCTTGCTTATATAGTTAGTACCAACACAGACCATGACTCTGCTGGTTCCACCTTGACCATCCACAGCATGTTCTACATCAGTTCCGTGGTGCCAGGGAGGCAAAATTCCATGTTCCAAGGCAAACAGCCCCAGTTTCTCCAGTCTCTCCTTCTGGCTATCTTGGGGGCATCTGTGGCATCAAGCCATCTGTCATGAGCATGTTAATCAAACATAAACAGTTTGGAAGTGTAGCAACTTTACAACTTCTCCTGTGGTCAGAAGGCATCAGGTTGTTGACAAGCAGACATGGTGCACAACTTTCATTAGATGACTGGGTCCTTTGAGGGCAAAGAGTTATATGTTATGGTGCCATGTGGTCTTAGCAATCCAATGAACACTCAAAGAAAGGATTGCATTTGGTTGCTGTTGGGGTGGTATCAGGCCACATCATTTATCTTTTATAAGAAGCTGTGATGCTCTCATTGTGTGCTACTTCAAGTTTCTTGCATGTATTTTTACTATAGCAAACGTAAGGAGCATAAATCAGTAGGGTTAGGAGCAGCCCTGGATGCAGAGGATAGTCTTTCTCTGGGAAACCCTTTAACTCCAGAGTAGTAATTTGACCCGAACAATTGATCTGTTTTCTGTTTCTGGCTACCATCTCCCAAGAAAAGTGTGCTGTGTAGCTTTTGGGCAGTGAGATTTATGTGTTAATGGAGCACAGATGTGTACAGTCCATGAAATTGTAAGTATGTCCTCGAAGTTGTGTTTTCAATTTGTTTGTGCCAGGTTTTAGAAAACTCCAAGAAAAAAGCAAAATTAATTCCTTCAAGATTTTTTGCACTGAGTTATTCTTGCATGAGGGAGATGCTGAAGATTATGGATCAAGTACATGGTTATGTGAAACTGGAAGTACAACTGTAAAGCTCAGTAACATTTTGGGTTTTCCGAATGGATGCTTATAGTTTTTAAAAAAATTGTACAAGGCGCTGGGTCAGCTCGAATTTAGGATATTATGTTCAATTCTGGATGTTCAGTTACAGAAAGGACATTGAAGTCATGGAAATCATAGTATAGGGCAATGTCCCCTTCTAAGCCGTACCTAAGGATGTGCAACCAGTCTAGAACTTACCTTGCAGGGGACAAACGAGCCCCACAGAATAAGATACAAGTGAACATATCAAAGGGATCACACAATGCAACATATGGGCCACACATGCAAAGGGAAATCAGAGAGAACATTGTGAAATCAAAAGGATGACTCTAGGATTGTAAAACTAGAGTTGTGAAAAAACAAAAAAAAAAGTCCTTCCGTTGGAATAAAGGAAGTTAAGAGTTTTAATAGAAGTGGTTAGGTTTTGATAGGATGAATGGAGAAACACTCCCTACTCCAGCAGGGAGCTGGTTATGAGGTCATCAATTTAAAATTCAGAGGTTAGGAGATATTTCTTTATACAAAGTTTTTGGAACAGGAAATATTTTGTTATAAAGCAGTGGAGCAGAGACCATTGCGATTTTAGGGGGCAAGAGTGGATAAGTATTGTAGTAAAGGAAGATGAATGGTTATTGTGAGAACAGGGAAGTGGAATTAGTTTTGGGTCATTTTGAATGTAATGGATGTTTAGCGGCTACTTTGATCCTACGGGGCCAGCTATGGCGACAGCTATGGCGGACATGAGCGATTGTATCGACTGGTTGACTATTTCCCTCATTGCTAACTTTAGTGAAAAAACAGGTGCATGATGGGGTTTTTTTTGTGCTAAGTAGGCCTACTTTCCATTTGATGCAATAGAGCCTCCAACATTCAGCATCACATGTAGGACTGTGTGTCCTAGTACTGGTGACACATCTTTGCACCATTGGCCAACATTAGTCCATTCTTGTCACCACTATAATTTTCCCTTTTTTAAAAGCTGTGATTTGGCTGGATTTTCCATTCTTCAGCCAAGTGGAAAACTGGTCACGCTCTGGTCTGTTTTTATATGCCTATAGCCTGTATAATTAAGTGGGATGTGACTCCCTTTTTTAAAATTTGCCTCCACTTGCACCCTGAGCCACCAATGCAGCTGAAGCTCATGCCTATTTTTCTTGGGCTTTCAGGCTCCAGAATATTTCTGCATACAGATTTTTTATAGTATTTGATCCCTTTCAGCTTTTAAAGAAATTAACTTGAAGTGCTCTTGCTGGGAGTCTTTTCTACTCTGCTTTTCTGTGTGGTGGGGAAGCATTGAGAAATGCTTTCTAAATACCTATAGCTCATTGTGGGATCCTTCTTCAGTCATTTTATTTTGGAAGGTTCAAAAGAAAATTGGATCAACATTTGGCCTGTTCAGGTGTTATCCTGAATTTTCAAAATGAATGTTCCAGGCTGAACCTAAATTAAGAGGAATATAACTCTATTTACATACTAAAATTAAGATTCCTGTGTGCCATCTAAATGACCCAACCCTGGAATTGTTGAGGTAGAGGAAAAAGTGGTTTTAATTGCGCATGGGAAAGGCCCAAAACGTGGAAAGGGACCGGACAGAAGTCAGTTCACTTGTGAGCTAATAACGTAGGAAGAGAAATAATCATGAAAAGCTGGAAATACTCAGGTCTGGCGTCATCTATGGAGAGAGAATGAATGTCCTGAGTTGTGTATGACTCTTCAAAATATAGAGAGGGAGCCTGAAAGAAGATAGAAATGGATGGGGGTAAGTTATAAATGGCATTTAGAAAAAGAAATAGCAGATAGAAGAAATAAAATGCTAGGTGGAAGGAAATTAAATTGATCATTTAGAAGAACTGATATAAGAACAAGGTTTTATCTTTTGGGGAAAAAGACTCCAGGGAAAGGAGTAGTATAGGGACTAAGGAATGGATTGAGATGCTTAGTGTGGGAAATAAACTTAGAGAATTGGATGTAATGTTATGAAGATACAGATTTAATAGCATTAACAAATGGCTGCAAACTGAGGAGTGGAAAATAAGCATTAGGTTACAGTATTTTCAGGAGTACAGAATAAGTTCAAAAGATTATCAAATTGACGAGAGATTGCAGAGTTCTGAGATGCAGAGGAATCTGGGTGTCCTCGTGCATGAATCGCAAAAGATTAATATGCAGGTGAAGCAAGTAATTAGGAAAGCTAATAAATGTTATTGTTTATTGCAAGGGGAATTGAATACAAAAGTAGGGAAGTGGTGCTTCAGTTATACACGGCAGTGGTGAGACCACATCTGGAGTACTGTGTACAGTATTGGTCTCCTTATTAAAGGAATGATGTAAATGCATTGGTAGCAGTTTAGAGAAGGTTTGCTAGGCTAATTCCTGGAATGAGTGGGTTGTCTTGTGAGGAAAGACTGGATAGGCTCAGCTTCTATCTGCTGGAGTTTAGAAGAGTAAGAGGCAATTTGATTGGAACATTTAAGATCCTGAAGGGACCTGAAAGGGTAGATGTGGAAAGGATGTTTTTTCTTGTGGGAAAATCTAGGGGCCATGGTTTAAAAATAAGGGGTCACGTTTAATGCAGATGAGAGATTTTTTCTGAGGGTTGTGAGCCTTTGCAACACTCTTCCTCAAAAGGTGATGGAAGCAGAATCTTTGAATATTTTTAAGGCAGAGGTAGATTATTGATAATCCAACGGGTGAAAAGTTATTGGGGTAGGCAGGAATGTGGAGTAGAGGTTAATATCAGATCTGCCATGATATTATGGCGGAGTAGGCTTGAAGGGCCTTGTGGCCTACTCCTGCTCCTCATTCGTATGTAGGTTAAATAGGAATGGCACCATTGGTAAAGGAGAGAAAATATATGCTGTAGAGAGAGTAGACTGTGTGTCTCATGTTTCAGATAATCAATATGGTCTTAAAGATATAGAAGGGAGATTTACTTTAGTGAGTTGTATCATCCCTCCTCACATTGAATTGTGGTATTGAAAATGTGCAGTGAGCATTTTGAGACGTAATGCAGTAAGGGAAGCATGCTTTGGATGAGCAAATGACTTTGGACTTGCAGTTCTCAAAGATTTGCACTGGGGTTTCCCTCATGCTTGGGTCTTTTGTAGATGAGTTAACAATAGGAGATTAATGCGAGTGGTCAAGTTTCATGTGTCTACCAGCTTGGTAGAAGGTTCACTAGATGGAGTGTGGCCTTGCCTCTTGCCTAATAATTGCTATTATTTTGAAGCATCTTCCAGCAAGCTCTCCTGGAGGAAATGGGGAGGGTGGATAGCATGTTGTTCTTATACAAGCTGGACCTCTTCTGTCACCATCAGAGGGGTGCCACCTCTGACCTAAGTGAAAAATTTCTCTCCATATACATGTGTATATGCTTCATATTTTGATGGCCCTCATTGCTTTTGACATTTGGATAGAGTATTTTTTTTTATTCTTTGTGTATGGCTGATACAGGCAAGTCTGAATTGCTTTGTAGTTGCTTTGAAGGCGGTGGTGGACTGATTGTGTCTGTGGCTTTCGGCTCAAATTAAATCTCTCCTGAGTAATTTCGCTCTTGTTCCCCATCACTGCAATCACATAATTTAGAGAGTAAATACAATTTTACTTTATTTCCCACATAGCATTCTCCATAAACAAAAAAAATGTTTACTAGTTTAGATTTTATTCTATCTTGCTTAAGAATGGATAGTGATGTACTCCTTATCCGAGGCTGCCTCACTAGGCAGGGTGACATGCTCCTATTTCCATCTGGGCTGAAATACAGAGGATCTCCCTGACTGCACTCGGGCTCTGCCCGTGAAGCAGCAATTTGTGTAAAAGTTTCAAAGGGAGATAAAGCCACAGTTAAAATTCTGGCATTTTTCATTGATAAAACTATGGATCTGAATTATTTTTGACTTAACAAATCATATAATTTGAAACTTGGGCAACCTCTCTTCCGTCAGTATTGGACAGCCTGTGATGTGTTTGACAAGATCATTTGTTAGGAGCTATGGGGCAATGTGAGAATTAACAGCAAAATCAAATTCTATGGCCCAGATTTTGCAGTGAGCAGTGAAGGGATAGTGCTGCCTGTTCACCATGCTGCCAAAGACTTCAGTCTTTTGAGTAGCAACTTGTCATTCGACATCTGACCCAGCACAACATCCTCTACAGGGAATTTGTGGCATGCGTGAGTCGTGCAATCAGCAACATGGTGCTTCAACCAATCCGAGCAAGGAATCTTCAAGAGTATAAATTAGATTTAAATCATGTAGAAAGTAAAATAGAGAGGGAGAAAGAAAGATGTAATCAAAACAGTTTTTTTTCTCTAAACACATTAACTTCTGAAGGAATGAGACTTTGTACTGATAAAATTGCATTTGTTGTGCCAAAAATTGTTTGGCAGTAATTATGATTTAGACTGTTAAAAATCCACTTATTCTTGAATGTGAGAACTCTATCTCTTTCTGCTGTGTTTACTGTTACATGAATTTCAATGCTGAGTTTATTGGCAAGGCATTGTTGTAGTACAGCTTGTCGAGGAGCAGGGTAACTCTGATTGCAACTTCTCGATTTCCGTGTGCATCTGCAGTCAAACGTAGTCGAGTTGCCTATTCCACGATAAAGTTGAGTGCTGTTAGCCTCATTTTTCTAATTGCAGATTCCGAGCCAATGTTCAATTTGTAAGGTTTATATGTAGGATAACAATGATGCAAAGAGAGCACTTTGCTAGATGTTGCTTAAATGATTGTTTGGCAAGCTGAAGCATGGAAGGATAAACATTTGCAAATAAAATTTGTTTTATATTTTTACAGGCTCTCGAGTCCAAGCTTGCATCCTGTAGGAATTTTGTCTGGGATCAATCTCCAAACCGTGCAACTCTGCCGTCCACTCAGAATGGAAACTGCTCAATAAAAGACAGCAATGATAACAGGGTGTCCAATGCCAATTTACCCCAATACGACAAAGGGTTGGTAAAATCATGTTTTAACAGGCTTGCAGTATTTTGAGATGCAGTTGCCATAAGTGAACAGCACTTGTGTACAGCTGAAGTGACTGACTAAGTAGTTGAATATACAGTACCTTGGAAGCCAGGTCTGATCAGTGTCCCATCCCCAAATTTAAAAAAAAAAGTCATGAACTCAGATTCCCAATCCATCTTTAGAAAAAAAACCTTGCATTTTATATAGTATCCTGAAATGCGATACATGTTTCCAGGTGCTTCAGAGGTATCAAGAAAAGATGGCCATGAAAGAAGGGGAAACCAAAAGGTTGGTCAGAAATGGATTTTGAGTGTTTTGAGAGAAATCTAGAGCTTGGGCCCTAGGTGCCTTTATAATGTGGGGTATGTTCAAGATGCTACAAGTCAGAAATGGAGAGTATAGGAGAGGTTAGCAATGGGGAATAGCTAATGCTCCAGAGGGACAAGGATAAATTTGAGGACCTGGGCTCGATGTAAATCAATGAGGACAGAGTGATGGGTGAGCAGGGCATAGTGCAATGTAGGATTTGGCAGTAGAGTTTGAATGAGCTGAAGTTTATTCAGTGGAGCTTGGGAGGCTGACCAGCATACCACAAATAACTGATGCAAAGATGAGTTTTAATGGTGGATGAATTGAGGTGGGAGCAGAGGCATATGTTGTGGAGGTAGAACTCGGTAACCATTGTGATGAGAGAAAAAATAGTCCTGGAAGCTTGAAGTTGAATAGTATGAGTGTTCAGTTTTTTTTTATTCATTCATGGGATATGGGCGTCACTAGCCAGGCCAGCATTTACTGCCCATCCCTAATTGCCCTTGTTCGGAGGGCATTTATGAATCAACCACATTATTGTGGGTCTGAAGTTGCGTGTAGGCCAGATCAGGTAAGGACGGCAGATTTCCTTCCCTAAAGGACATTAGTGAACCAGATGGGTTTTTATGACAATCGGCAATGGTTTCATGGTCATCATTAGACTTTTAATTCCAGATTTTTATTGAATTCAAATTTCACCATCTGCTGTGGTGGATTCGAACCTGGGTCTTAGGAATACTAGTCTAGTAACAATACCACTATGCCACCATCTCCCCATAACTCCATCTGTGTCTGCATGAAGCAAGATCTGGACAATACTGAAGTATAGGCTGATAAGTGGCAAATAACATGCATACCACACACATTCCAGGCAATGACGAATGACGAGTCACTCAGCATCCCTCGGGTCCCCATTGACCAGAAACTGAACTGGGCTAGCCATATAAATATTGGGCCTACAACAGCACATTAGAGACTTTGACTTCTGTGGCAAATAACTCGCTTCTTGACTCCTCAAAGCCTGTCCACCATCTAAAAGGTTCAAGTCAGGAGTGTGATAACGTACTCCTCTTTTTGTCTGGATGAGTGCAGCTCCAACAACACTTCACATGCTCGACACCATCTAGGACAAAGCAGACTGCTTGATTGGCACCCCATCCACCAACTTAAACATTCACTTCCTCCACCGTCGACACTTGTGATAGCAGTGTATATACCATCTACAAAACGCACTGCAACATCTTAATCAAGGCTCCCTCAACAGCACCTTCCAAACCTATGACCTCTAACACCTAGAATAACAAGGGCAGCAGTTGCATGGGAACACCACCTGCAAGTTCCCCTCCAAGCCACTCACCGTCCTGACTTAGAACAATATTACTTCACTGACACTGGGTCAAAATCCTCGTACTCCCTTCCTAACAAAACTGTGGGTGTGCCTACACTACGTATGAACGACCACGGTTCAAGAAGGTGGCTCATTTGAGCTTGCATTTGAACATAAGAATTAGGAGCAGGAGTAGGCCATTTGGGCCCTCAAGCCTGCTTCACCATTCAATAAGATCATGGCTGATCTGATTGTGGCCTCAACTCTACTTTCAGCCTACCCTCAATCCTCTAACTCTGCAATCTGCAAAGCGGGTGGAGAAGGTGTGAAGTTGTTGGCAGAGCCTGAACATGGCATACGTATTCTTGACCAGAAATTGACATTTACCCAAAGCTGGATGCCTTCACTGCTTTGAAGCAACTAAGGGATTGATAGAGGTTGTCGAGGTAGAACTTCTGTATTAGCAAATTTGTGGAACCTGTCATTATGGTTTGAGATATAGTGTTGCCAGCATGTTGATTGAATAAGAATAGTAGGTCAAGGATGGATGCTTAGGGTGCCCCTAGTGTGGAGTGAGAGAGAAGCTATTGTTAGAGATGTCCTGGCTATGATTGCTCAAGTAAAAGTGGAATCAAGCAAGGGCAGTGCCAATAAGTTGCAGTATATAGGAGATTGGAGGTGGGGAAGGATTATAGTTGATCTCTTTAAAAGATAAAAGAGAGGATGAGGAGGAATATCACATCATAATCACAGTCCGAGAATGTGACCATTTCAATGCTGTGGTAGAGGAGGAAATGTGATTGTAGAGAAAGGAAGAGACCTGGGAGGCAACAGCACCCTCAGAATTTGGAAAGTAGTGAAACTTTGCTTTTGGATTGTTATATTTGCTGTATTATCATATGTTAAATGCATAGCTGGTTATGTTGCATCAAAAACTTAGATCCTGAAGATCTCATTAGGAGAATGCTTGCATTTTATTGCTGCTTGTGCTGTCCCACTAGGCATCCATTAGGCAGCATCCACCAATTTAAACATAAATGTGTTGTATCCATGACCATCATGTTGATGATAAGCAGTAAAACTTGTTCATAGATTTCTTAGTTTCTAATCCTCTTCTCCAGAAAAATGTTTCACTTTGATTTGGTGCATTACCTTTGTTCCCTTGGCTGAGTAGGGAGGTTCACCACGAGAGGGGGAAGATTCAGTCATTTATGGCACAGGAGGCCATTCAGCCCATTGAGACCATGCTGGTTCCCCGTGAGCAATTGGGTTAGTACCACTCCTTGCTCAGTTTCCATAGCTCTGCAAGTTTATTCCCTTCATGTGTTCATCCAATTTCCTTTTGAAATCATAAATTGTTTCCATGCCCACCACCCTCTTGGGCAGTGAGTTCCAGGTCATTACCACTCAGACCTGCTGTTAGTAGACGATCTGTTCTTAGCCTGAATGTGGCATGGTGTAAGGTTGTTGGAAACGGACTAATAATACTGGTAAAGAATGGTGCTGAATCTGGGATGTGTATAAAAAGTATTCAAGTTGCCAATGGAACATAGGAATTGCTAGACAGAAACAGACCAAGGTCCATCTATTTCAATTTCTACTATCCTGGTAGTCACATGGTACAACAATAATGGAGCTGTTGACTAATTATGGCAATCAATCTCTATCAATCAACAGATGCCAACATAAGGCGAGGAAATCTCCTATGGTGGAAAGCTTTGGGAACTGTAGGGCCAAAGTCGTCTGTTCCCCTCAAGCATAAAACACGTGCAACTGGTATATGTCCTGTCTCAAATGACTCATTCTGTATTCCAAATATTTTTTGATATTTGTTGTATTTCCAGGTTAGCCAAAAGGCTGGAGTTTGGAACACTTGCCTCGAAGGTCTGTGCACAAGCAACTGCGTCACCACAGGGTGTAGTCAAAATCTTGCTCTGAGCATGGTAATTTTTAAAAAATGTTTTAAATGGATATTTTTGTAACCAAGCCCTATAGCTTTCAGTGGGCAGTAGTAAAAGAAAAATTCATTTGTTTTTTTTTTGCTGGTGCAAGTTGAAGTTTAGTTTTTTTTTGATGAAAGCTAAAAATAGATTTTTCTTTCATATTGAAGGTATTTGACCCATATTTTAGACTATATTTAGAAGCCCTGTTCCACTGGAGATGTGGGATGAGAGCTCATTAAAGAGGGGGATATGTAATCAGATCATTGTTAACTGCTAATTTCCAGTGGAGTTTTTTGGTCTCAGTTTTGTGCCTGAGTTTGAACTATGTTACAGTAATTGCCTTTTAGCAGAGTAACAGGGAAACTTGCTAATTGAGGAAAAATGACCATCTTAAAGAATCGATTTTCTCAAATTGAGCTTTTTCATGCGATTATAGCTCATTCATTTGGCTTCTTGGTAACTGATAGCTTGAGCCTTCACATCTTGGTTCCTTATAAACTATTAGATTGAAATTAGAATCCATTAATTCATACTTGATCCAAAATCATAACCACTGGGACTTTTAAAGATGGTGAGTCAAAGTATAGGTAGCTCCACATAAACTTGTAGCTACTGAAGGTTCCATTCTATTTTACTATTTAATCTCCCTAAGCCTTGCATTGGTGACCTTGATGGTGTTGTAGCTCTTATCCTAAATATCTTAAGACTGGAATTACTGTGTATCAAGAAAATTCAATACAATAATGTACCAGTTCTGTATATTCTTTGGACCCTTTTCGGCTGAGGATTAAAATTATGTTTATAATATGTAAGTCGCATATTTCACAAATATGTAACTTTTACTTCTGTATACCAATTTATGTAGTATAGTCAAATATGCCTTTCTATATCAATTTGAGTTGTTCTGTGCATGCTTGTGTTAGCACAGCAGTCAACACTTCTGTTTTCACCTTTGTAAATATTTATTCTGTTACCTGCTCATCTACCTTGGAATCTCTTACGGAAGTTCAAGTTTGTTCCATTGCTTTAAATGTATATGTTTCCAAAATTATTCCTGTGCTTAATACTGCTTTTTGCAAAAACTGTATTCGAGTGTGTAGAAATTTTTTAAGAAGCACAAATCCATTAACTATATATATGCTGAACAAGAGTACTTTTCAAAAACCCTTGGAATAGAAGGGGTATTGAACTGGTTGCAATACTAGATCTGGTTCACAAGAGAATACTCATGATCAGTATTATAAGTCCTTTTTCATGAGCGAAATATATCTCTGGTATGATACTGGTGCAGTATTCTGTTACCATACACCCATTACTGCTTGTAACTAGAGACATTTGTTCAAAAATTGACTGAAAACCAAATTTACTGAAGAATTTTGTGTGGTTCCCAAGGGAATCTCGTCTTGTCCTGTGTTCTTTTTTCAAATTGAGTGCATAGGTAAGTGTACTAGGTCAACTGGTGTCAGTCAGTTGGAGTAGGAGATTTAGTGCTTGTAAGAGCAGTTTGAAGATCAATATCAATTTAATCTATCAAAAGGGATCAAGTTCTTGGTATTGATATATTTAAGCTGGGAATGACTTTTGTAGAAGTGTTAAGTAGATGAAGAAAAAATTGTAGACTGAATAGTGCCTTAATGATCATAGTGCCTTTTGATTATGGAAGAACAGGTTGGGATCCTGTGTTGGATCTAGGTTTGACTGAGTTGATTATGTACCACACAAAAACTGTTTTTTCTAAGGAGTTAAACCTAATGAACCATTTAACTAACCTCTGATGGACATTAATTTATGATTTGTTCTACAGGTAGTGAGAAAGCCACTTCAGTTTTAATCCTGGCACTAGTAAACAAATAGCTGATGCACATTTTCTCAAAGCTCAAGTCAAGAGGTTTAACCCTTGGGGAGGCCTGTCTGGGTTCATTGCTAGGATAAAGCCACAGGCTGACAAAGAGGTTGTTGTTTTCTGGTCAGAAAAGTTGATTAACCAAAGCTAACTGATGCATTTAGGATCACAATGACCTTTGCTATCATCCCGAAGTCCATATAAATTGGAGGAAATGCACCAGGTCCTCCTTTTCCCAAGGAAAGAAAAAATGCTGTTAAGGGGCAAGTCTCTGTGTCCTGAACCAAAACTGTGCTATTTATATATTTGCCCAATGCAAGCTGGTTTACATAGGGCCACCCAGACTTAGAAAGGCCACAGGTGTTGTCTCTTGTAGGGACTATTCAGGTAGGACTGTGATTCTCTTGAACACATGACGAGATCGATGCTATCTCTGTGAATTTTGTTTTGACTCCATGCAGAATGCACTAATGTCTTGCCGCTGTGTACTTGCATTGAGATTTGGATTATGTAATTGTTTTTGCGCTCATTTAATAGATCTCCATGTTGGAGAATGGAATGTTTCCAGATTTTTTTGCACCTGGTGCCCGTATTAAATTCCCTTTGCACTGCTGCATGGTGCCTTAATTCCAGCATCATTCACTGCTATGATGTCTTCATTTTCCATGCCAGGTCTCAGTGAGAGCAAATTCAATGTTAAGTTAAGGGGATGGGTGTCTCTTCTATATTTGATCCAGAAAAAAAAATCAGTAAATCATTTCACCTGAAGTGAATGGTTGTTGGTGGCAAAGGGAATTTTCCTGCAACAAACGGAGGGACGTAATCACGATTGGAGTATACTATTTGGATTGCCACCAGGAAGAGGAAAGTGAATATGGTTGCCAGGGGATAAAGAAGAGAAATACAAATGTTTTCATGTCTGAAATCCTAGTCAGTGATTTTGCCTATCTTCACCCTTGGAGTACCATATTTCATAAATTGTGAAATCACTGGTAGGGATTGTGAAAATAATTAACAGACATATACTGTTACAGATTTGGGCTTCTGTTTGTTTTCACAAAACGTTGCCATATCCAAGTTTATATCCTGCTATGTCTGTAACCTAACTGTATTTCTCAACTGAAATAAAATTATCATTCCCCATTTTGTTTGACATTTTTGCATTATTCCAAATTTTTAAATGTGTTTGGGTTTCTCTGCAACAACTTACAACTCTGACCTATCATCCATATTTCAACACAGTTTGGATGTTTCATCTATGTTCTTGTGGATAAGAGCAATAAGCCTCAAAGATTAGAAGGTTCCAAATTCAATTTCTAATCTCAACCAGGCTAGCAAGTTTTGACTTATTGGCCCTGTGCTGGAGGCTGGTAGGATTTGGGGTCCCAGCTCCTGAACTTTACAGTGACTTTTGTTGGAAATGCTGTTGGATTGGATCAGGCTCCACTGTAATGTTCCCATTGTCAAATAATCTTGACTAACTTCATTGCCTGGCCTCCAACCCAAATGTGGGTCATCAATAATAGACACCCCAATTGCATCTTTAAGATTTTCTGTGCTTTAAGTTTTAAATCCTAGCATTATGCTTTGAATTGGTTTTATAATGAGCTGTCACTTAATGTAATCAAATATTCTAAAACACTTCAGTTGAACACTGAATACATTTTGAAATTGGAAGGACAAACAAGAGTTGAAGCAGTATAAATGGTGTTTCACCGTCTCAGGTTTCTGCCTCTTAGACTAATGGGACTTCCAATGAATTAATCTTTCATGCAAGTGGTCACTATTCACGTAAGAGCCTAGTGACCGAGTCTGATCCAGTCACCAGCCAGTGTCCTATATCCCTTGTGATTCCTTTTCCTTCATCTACCAATGTAATCCAATCTTGAATGTTGCCATTGTTTCTATGTCTATCCCTTTTTAAAGTAAATTCCACAGCCTCTCAACTCTGAAGAATTTCGCACCCTCTTCTAAATCTTATACATTTAATCTTGTATCAGTGGCCCTTTTATTCTTAACCCCTAAACTATTGTAAACAATCTGCTTGTATTTAGCCTGCCCACCTTTCATAATTTTAAGGAACTTCTATTGTATTGCACTGCAATATTTTTTCAAGTGAAAAAGCCTTTAGTTGTATTTCCTCATTCCAGGCAGCATGCTAGTGAGTTTGCATTTAAACCATCTCAAATATCAATATCCTTACTGTTGTACAGAGCCCAATACTGCATACAGTACTTTGAGGTTTTTTCTTATAGGACTATTGTTAGCTGTGGTCTTTTATATTCTGTACCTTTAAGGTAAAACACAGAATTCTTACATTTTTCATAGAAACTCTTTCACATTGATAAGACTGTTCATGTTTTTTGAACCTCTTGAATTGCCCATCTTTCCACTCGTCTGCAACACTTGGACTACTTCCATTTGGTATAATTATTATTCTTAAATACCAAAATAGATCACCTCACACTTGGTGAATTCCATCTGCTATTTTTTTGTGTTCTTTTCCTTGTATTGGCAATATACTTTTCTCAGTTTCGTTTGATCTAAAGAATTAGTTCTGCCTCCCATTTTGGTATCATCTACAAGTTTGGCACCAGTCTCTAGGCCTTTACATAGAAACAGGCCAACATAACCCTATCTATGTTATATGTCCTTTTGCACAACTAGTCCATGCTTGTATTTATGTTTCAGCCTCTTCCCAACTTTTATCATCTAAATCTATCATTGTAATCATCTCTACTCTTCTCCCTCGTTTGAGTGTCTAGTTTCTTCTCAAATGCATTTATTCTATTTGCTTAAACCACTTTGTTGTAGCAAGTTCCACATTCTCCCCACTCTTTGGGTGAAGGCATTTCTTCTGAATTCCCTGTTGGATTCCTCAATGGGTTTCATTTTTTGATGACCTCTAGTCGTATTCTTCCCCACAAGAGGAAACATTCCCTTTGTATCCACTCCATCAAAACCCTTCATAATTTTAAAGACCTCTATTAGGTCATCCCTCAGCCACCTTTTTTCCTCAAGAGTAAAAAGACCCAGCCTTTCAATCCTTTCCTGATATGTATACTCTCAGATTTCTGGCATCATCCTTGTAAATCTTCTCTGCACCCTCTCCAGTGTCTCCTAAATTGTTCTTATAATATGGTGACCAGAACTGCACACAGTATTCAGTGTGGTCTAATTGAGATTAGACAGGTTTAGCATAACTTACTTTTCAATTCTATCCCTCTAGAAGTAAAACCAATGCTTGTTTGCCTTTTTTTAAAAACAAAACCTTGCTAATCTGTGGCATGACTTTTAGTAATTGGTGTATTTGTACTCAGATTCTTTTATTCCTCTACCTCTTCGAGACTTGTATCTTCCAAGTAATAAGTAACCTCTTTATTCTTCCTCCCAAAATGTACATTTATCTGAGTTGAATTTTATTTGCCCATTCTACAAGTTCATTAATACTGTCCTGTAATTTGTTGCAGCCCTCGGCGTTGACAAGCGCGCACACACACACACCCCCGCACACACACACACCCCCGTCCCACGACTTGGTGTCATCCAAAAATTATTTAGAAATTGATTTTGATTCCGCAGGTCTGTATCCAAATCATTGATCCACATTTGATTTGAGGAGGCCCCAGAACGGAATCCTGGAGCACATCCATAATTCACTTTGAGCCATTCTGGAAAAAACTGCTCATAACTCCACTGTTTTCTCCCTTCTAACAAATTGTTCCAGCTTGCTCCTCTTTTTAAGTGTTTTTAGTGATCTAGCTTGGAACTGTTTGAAAAGTTTTCCTAGTGTCCATGGATACTAAATTATATTCTTCCATTTACCAGGTCTGTTCTTTGTAGAATTGACACATGCTCCTCCTTCATTTTGGAATTTATGCTGGCTGCTTCTAACTTTTGTTAAGAATCCAAGGTAATTTTTATCCTTAAAACTCTCCCTTTTCCTACCATAGATGTTTGGCTATGATCTGTTGGAATTAAGATGCATTGCAAAATTTACACATATTGGATTTTCAAGTTTGGCCCTCATTTAGGACTTAAAGCTTTAGCTTTGGATTGGGCTTAAGGAGCAGGAGTAAGCGTTTGACCCCTTGAACCAGCTCTGCCATTCAATAAGATCATGGCTGATCTGATTGTCGTCTTAGCTCTGCTTTCCTTCCTGCCCACTGTAACTCCCCTTGTAGATCAAAAATCTTGTGTAATTCAGCCTTCAATATATTTAATGATCCAGCCTCCAGTGTGTAATAGAGAATTCCAAAAACTAACAGCCCTCGGAGAAGAAACTTCTCTCAATCTTAAATGAGTGACCCCTTATTTTGAAATTGTGCTCCCTAGTTCTACATTCCCCAATGAGGGGAAATATTCTCTTACCGTCTACCATGTTGAGTCCTATGGGCCCCAAATCCCTTAATACACTCTATCTGGTGATGTAGTGATGGCACACCTGGAATGGAGAGGGCATGATGACTGAAGTAAGTTCATCCTTGGGTCTCATGAGTCCCAGGCTGTGCAGCTTTCAGTCAGCTCAGAGATCAGAGAAAAGCCTGGAAGGTGAGGGCAGGTTGGTGGTGGGATGATTGAAGCTATGAGAAACTCCGCTACTCCTAACTCCATAGAAAATAAAATTTTGGAACTTTCACGGTCTCTCTTTCCTGAGTGGTCCCTTTAGCAACCAGTGGCTAGGGTTGTCAACTCTGACTGGAGGTTTGATCACGTAATATTCTGACCATGTGCAAATGGCATTGCATCAGTTTTCTAAAAGTCTCCTTTTGAGTATCTTTACGTGTGGTTTTGCATCAGTTGTGAGACATTCCAAGAGCTAGGAGACGGATGGGCAACTCAAGTGAGAAAGTGATTTGCAGGAGACACCTGGCATTGGGAGGAACTTTGATTTCACCAGTGACTAATAATAACTCTCAGATTACACTAACTAATACTAGAGCACACTTTTAACCAAAAGTAATATTGAAACTCACCCATTACTACCAGTTACATATAGACTGTATGATATTCCCCTTGTATCTCAGGATGCGATCACGCTCCCTTGTCCATGCCACTTTTAATATGCCTGATCTCTGTCTCCTTTGGTCTCTGATTCTGAGAGAAAGTGAAAATTCTAAACTGAGACTTGGTATCGTCACATGGGCCACAGCGCAGATTTCATGTGTCAAAACCAGCTGCCACAGACTGATATGATATGAACCCAACCTATCTATCACATAAAGGGGAGTGGACTTGATGTTTGGAGGACCCTCTCCCTCACCTGGTCTCCTACTCTCTCCCTGAACCCCCAGCCTTCTTCACTCCTCCCTCTGCTCTGAGCTTTCACCCTATTACGACCAGAATCCAAGAAGACGTTGAGGGAGATCAGGTCTGTTTAAAATTGACAATGACAGGGGAACCTGAGGGCACCTTGTGAGATGCAATTGGGATTTCATACTCATTACTACCAGTTAGATATGCGCCATCAGTGAGTTACAACCTTACTGTTGATAAGGTGGGGAATCTGCACTTGACCAGTGTTGCTACCAATTATCACAATTTCAGTGCATTACTGGTGCGATTGTTCTCATTAGGGTCCATTCTCAGCTACCCGGTTCATGTCGGAGCCTTTTTGCCAATGGTACACCTCCACCACTCCTGACTGTACCCAACATAGCAACTAGCCCTAATTCCCTGTGGGAGCAGGGATTTAAACAGCAAAGATCCCAACAAAACCTGCATTTATATGTGATGCAGGTAATTATAGGCCAGTTAGCTTAAAATCTGCCATTGGGAAAATGTTAGTCTATTATAAAGGATGTAATAGTAGAGCATTTAGAAATACATAATATAATCAAGCAGATCCAGCATAGCTTCATGAAGGGGAAATCATGCCTAACAATTCTATTAGAATTCTTTGGGGAGGTAACAAGTAGGATAGATAAAGGGAACCAGTAGATATATTTGGATTCCCAAAAGGTGTTCGATAAGGTACTGTAAATAAGGCTACTTAGTGAGATAAAGGCCCCTGGTGTTGGGGGGTAATATATTGACATGGATAGA
Source organism: Carcharodon carcharias (assembly GCF_017639515.1). NCBI lineage: Eukaryota > Metazoa > Chordata > Chondrichthyes > Lamniformes > Lamnidae > Carcharodon > Carcharodon carcharias. The sequence goes on along the minus strand of NC_054481.1, from coordinate 6,485,614 downwards.
GGATTAGCTAACCAATAGAAGACAGTGTTGGGATAAGGGGGGCATTTTCAGGATGGCAACCTGTAGCTCGTGGAGTGCCATGGCATCTGTGGTGGGGCCACAACTATTTACAATATATATTAATGACTTGGCTGAGGGAAGTGAATGTACTATCGCCAAGTTTGCGGATGACATCAGTGGGAAGACAAGTGGTGAGGATGACAGAGTCTACAGGGGGATATAGACAGATTAAATGAGTGGGCAAAAATTTGGCAGGTGGAATAAAATGTGGGAAAATGTGAGGTTATGCACTTTGGTAGGAAGAATTGAGGAGCTGAATATTATTTAAATGGAGAAAGACTGCAGAAAGCTGCAGCACAGAGGGATTTGGGGGTCCTCATGCATGAATCACAAAAAGCTAGCATACGAGTTCAACAGGTAATAGAGAAGGCAAATGGAATGTTAGCCTTTATTTTTATACTCCATTCCCTTTGAAATAGTGAAGTCTTGCTAAAAATATACAAGGCACTAGTTAGACCACACCTAGAATACTGTGAACAGTTTTGCTCCCCTTATCTAAGGAAAGATATACTGGCATTGGAGGCAGTCCAGAGAAGGCTCACCAGGTTGATCCTAGGTATAGAGGGATTTTCTTATGAAGACAGTTTGAGTAGTTTGGGCCTGTACTGATTGGAGTTTAGAAGAATGAGAGGTGACCTTATTGAAATGTATAAGATTCTTAGGGGGCTTGTCAAGGTAGATGCTGAGAGATAAAAGCAAAAAACTGCGGATGCAGTTGGAAATCCAAAACAAAAACTGAAACAGAAATACCTGGAAAAACTCAGCAGGTCTGGCAGCATCGGCGGAGGAGAGCACAGTTGACGTTTCGAGTCCTCATGACCCTTCAACAGAACTGTTCTGTTTTTCCAGGTATTTCTGTTTGTGTTTTTGTTGTGGATGCTGAGAGGTTGTTTTCCCTTGTGGGATGGTCTAGGACCAGAGGGCATAATGTCATAGTAAGGGGTCACCCATTTAAGATGGAGATAAGGAGGAATTTCTTCTCTCTGAGGGCAGTGAATCTGTGGAATTCTTTATCGTAGAGGCTGGGTCGTAAGTATATTCAAGGCTGAGATAGACAGATTTTTAATGTAAGGGAATCAAGGGTTATGGGGAAAAGGCAGGAAAGTGGAATTGAGGATTATCAGATCAGCCATGACCTCACTGACTGGCGGAGCAGACTCGATGGGCTGAATGGACTACTTCTGCTCCTACATCTTATGGTCTTAGTATTCTAATATTGTAAAATATCCCAAGGCACTACACAGGAAGAGTTATCGAACAAATTTGGAACCAAGTCACATGAGATGTTGGTCAACGAGGTAGGGCTTAAAAGATGAAAGGGAGGTGGAACGGTTTAGGGAGGGAATTTCAGACTTGGCAGTTGAAAGCACTGCACCAATCTTGGAGCAATTAAAAACACCGGTAAACAAGAATCCAGAATTGGGGAAAGTGTAGAAATTTTTTATTCCATTTATTCACGGGACGTGGTAGGCCAGCATTTATTGCCCATGCCTAATTGTCGTCACCTTGAGCCGCTGCAGTCCCTGTGGTGTAGTTACACCCACAGTGCTGTTAGGGAGGGAGTTCCAGGATTTTGACCCTGTGGTGTAGTTACACCCACAGTGCTGTTAGGGAGGGAGTTCCAGGATTTTGACCCTGTGGTGTAGTTACACCCACAGTGCTGTTAGGGAGGGAGTTCCAGGATTTTGACCCTGTGGTGTAGTTACACCCACAGTGCTGTTAGGGAGGGAGTTCCAGGATTTTGACCCTGTGGTGTAGTTACACCCACAGTGCTGTTAGGGAGGGAGTTCCAGGATTTTGACCCTGTAGTGTAGTTACACCCACAGTGCTGTTAGGGAGGGAGTTCCAGGATTTTGACCCAGACCTTGGAGGATCAAAGAGGTGGAGCAGGCTTACAGAGATGGGAGGAGGTGAGGCCAGAGGGGGACTTGGAAACAAGGTTAAAAATTTTAAAATCAAGATGTTGCTGGATAGGGAGCCAGAGTAGGTCAATAAGCGTAGACTCTGAGAAACTTTTAAACCAACGGAAATTCACCATGTTTTAATTGAAGGACAATAGTTAAGTTAATTTCCTCTATCCTTTTCATGATCAGAAATCCTGCAATGTGTCACAAGGGAAAAGACCCAAATTGGAGGAAGACCAAGCCCTCATTGTTGGAGGAGTTCAGTCTCCACATCCATACTTATAAAAGTGCTGAGAGAGTTGGGAAAGTGAAGCGAGTTAGCCCCCCCATTTCCTGCTGCACAAGCCCCTGTTCTTGCTCTGTCTTATTCTTTCTCATGTTATTCACCTTAAAATGCAATCTCTGAATGCAGTGGAGGGTGCATTCTAACAATTGTTCCATTCTTTACCATTGTGGGCCTTCCTGTGTAGACTAGGCACTGACCCTACTTCACCATAGGGTAGTGGGACTTTTCCCACAGCTGTTAAGCAGAGGATATAGTTGGTGAAGGTCAGAAAAACAAAAGCGTGGTGGAATATGAGCCTGCTGCCTTGATGTATACCTGGCTGTGTGTTGTCCGTGGTCTCTGTTGCCACTTGGAAAAGTAGAAGAATATCATGTGGCTGATGAATTCACTATTATCAGTTTAATGCATGTCTGGGCATGTGATTACATGTATTCGTGGAGGCTTTATCACATGACCCAAGCTCCAGCCATTAGTCAGCCAGCCCATCAATCATCGTGACACACTAACTTTGTACATCAATTGGAAAGCAAAAAGACTCATTACCTAATTGGATGATGCTTGACTGTCAACCAAACAGTCTCTTTTCCCATTTTCGATATTTTTATATCTGGTCAAGAGAAATGTTCAAAGAAAAGAAACAAAAATACCTGGAAAAACTCAGCAGGTCTGGCAGCATCTGCGGAGAGGAACACAGTTAACGTTTTGAGTCCGCATGACTCTTCAACAGAACTAAGGAAAAATAGAAAAGGGGTGAAATATAAGCTGATTTACGGGGGGGGGGGGGGGTGTTGGGACAAGAGAGCTGGATAGAGGGCCAGTGTTAGGTGGAGATAACCAAAAGATGTCACAGACAAAAGGACAAAGAAGTGTTGAAGGTGGTGATATTATCTAAGGAATGTGCTAATTAAGGGTAGAAAGCAGGACAAACAAGGTACAGATAGTCCTAGTGGGGGTGGGGTGGGTTGAAGCAATCGAAATAGGCTAAAAGGTAGAGATAAAACAATGGATGGAAATACATTTAAAAATAATGGAAATAGGTGGGAAAAGAAAAATCTATATAAATTATTGGAAAAAACAAAAAGGAGGGGGAAAAATCAGAAAGAGGGTGGGGATGGAGGAGAGAGTTCATGATCTAAAATTGTTGAACTCAATATTCAGTCCGAAAGGCTGTAAAGTGCCTAGTTGGAAGATGAGGTGCTGTTCCTCCAGTTTGCGTTGAGCTTTTTTAATCTTTTTCAATGCCCTGATGATTTTTCCCCAGGTTTGCACCCACCAGTGTCCTGGAGATTGATCGTCAATTCCTGGAGACTCCAGGCCAATCCTGGAGGGTTGGCAATCCCACTGGACAAAGCATTGGCTGACATAGCACTGCTTGTCTGGAAAATGCCAGCAGCAAATAAGCTCTGGGCAATGGAGATCTTTACTGCCACTGACACTCTGCTAACTTGGAACTTATGTAGATAAGTTGTTCCTGATCATAGATGGAGCCCACAACTAAAATTAATGGCAAGATAATGGTTGTAGGCAGTCTGGTTGTGGTGCATGCTGATCTCTCTTGCGTGTATTTCGACTTGCATCACTTCAACCGTTAAATCCTTCCTTTGGATGAGGAGAGTGTATGCATTGTGATAACATCTTAAAAACGTGGAAAAGTACACCACTTCATTTACATATCTTAACATATATTTTGATGTTTAACAGACTTATCTTTTTTTGCAGAAGAAATTTAGGCCACCTTAATTGGAAGGTCACTCACTGCATCAATGGAGCAAGGCCTGATGTACCTAGAATTAGGCTGAAGGTTCTGCAATTCTTCTTTCCCATCAAATAGTAGACGTATGAAGCGGGTTGCTGACTGGCATTGTGAATGCTGATTTGCTGTGTACCCTCAAGGGAGAGTGACACCCGTTACTGGCTGGAGTGGAGATAAAGTTGTCAAGAGGTGGGTGGTAATGGTGTGTTCCAGTTCACTCAGGGAGCCTGAGTTGCTAGGGCAACGTACACTTTTCCATGCATGTTGTGGTCTGGAGTTATGGATAGTGATGGGAGAGGCTTCAACATTCTTATCATCACAAGGCTGGCCAGTGGAAATGTTTCGAGAAGTGACCAGATTTATGAAGGTGGCAAATGCTTTGCTGCTAGTGTCCTAGTTTAAGTTGTTTTTTTAATTGCTATATTTGCTGGACTGCAACTTCAATTTCCCTTCTTGCCCTTGTTCCTGCAGACTGTAAAACACACCACTTCCTTCAGACAAAACAATCCGATCAGGTGTTTAAACACAGAGAATAGTGGGAGTGTTTATCTCTTCTGTGGTTTCACCAGCAGTCCGAGCAACAGAATACTTAAGGTGGTAGCAAACATAACATTACAAATGAGAATTAATACATCAAGACTATATGCATGTTTCAAAGTATTTGCACAAGCAATTATATTAGACTCATGCACTATTCTACTTAATTTTATAGCTGTGCACAGCTGTCCCAATCCTTATTCTGTAATATGTGAGGTTGAATTTAAAAATCCCAGTTTCTGTTCAGAAGACACTCCCTGGCATACCACCGTGACAGTTCCATTCATTACATTGCTTGTTCTGTGACTCACATGAGATTACCGGGTACCAGTTTAGTACTGAATTCCTGGGCAACTTTGTGCCCTCTCTGTTTTCTGAGTGAGATTGGCTCAATTGCATTAACCTATGACTGATAGTTGGCCTATAGGGAAAAAAAACCCCACTTGATTAGGTCGGACTGGACTGAATCAAACTCTCTTCTGTTGCAAGACCTGTTTGAGTTCAGATATCAAGTTCCCCTAAACTTCCATTTTGACTGTCAGGTTTATAATTGTTATTTTGTGCGGGTGATAGCTACTTAGAGAAAAACTGCAGAAAGAGATGTACATTTAAGAAGAACAGTTATCAAATGCTTGACTTTGTGATAAAGTCCTTTATTTGTGATAGTGAGTCGTAAACAGCTTCAGAAACACTTCGCAGACTAAGTTTAGCATGTTCCGAATATATTACTGCAAACAATGGTTTGTTTTTAAATCCAGTATTTCAAGTGGCTGAACAAAGCAATTCTATAGAATTCTGTGACCAGTATTGCTGTGGTCTGGTAGGTATGTATTGCAAATAGTACAGTAATGTGCTTGGCTCTTCCTATAAAGATACAAAGAGCACCATCCATCTTTGATATCATAGTGCTACTGAAAAGGACCAAATAATTTCAGTAAGGGAAATGTGCATTTTTATATTTTTGATGCTATTTCATTTATGGTTTAGCAACAAAATACAACCATTTTAAAATCCTAACCCATTAGGCAGTGCACATTAGGGTTACATATTTTAACTTTCATTTTTACAATGTATTTTAAATGCTAGAATATTATTTGAAACTTTGATACATGTAAAATATTTAGCAAAATAAAATATTTTCGGCCACATGCATGTGAAAATATTTTTTTAATAATTGTGAATGACTAGTTTTATAAATGGAAAAACTGTGCCCTGCTAATACCATAAGTGTGTGACCTTTTTGAAGCTTTACTAATCATTTGTGTATAATTTTCCCCTTTCTATACCATACCACGGTATGCTACACTGTCATTATTCACTAGATTTTGTGCTATTGAAGTCCGCATCTCGTCCTCCAACATCTTCATCAGAGTTTTCTAGTGAAGTGTTATCGACCACTCCGCGTCTGCTGCCAGATCTCCGTGCTCCACTCAGCATCGGATCATTTCCACGCCTACATCAGGAAACGCACCATGTTAGTGAATAGCAAAAATCAAACCCGACAAGGAGCATTCCAATGTTTAGACCACCCCTCCAAACAACTCTCTACCAACATTTACGATAAAGAAATGCCAAATACTTAACTACCTAAAACTGGTTGGATGGACATAGGCCTCCAACCATTTGAAACCATCAACCATGATAAAGGATGTCTGCTGATCAATGCATTCAAATTATATAAACAGTGAGTGACTTGAGAGTAATTCTTTACCCTTCAAAAACTGAAAGGTGATTGTGGATATATTTAAATCTTGGGCATGGAGGTCATTGCATCTGTAATTTAACTCTTTTTAAATGATGCAGTATTTTTTGAAACTTATGGTGAAGGATTGATGTTCTAAAAGTAAGGCTTTGACCTCAGATATATCAATCTTAGTGTTCTCTCGATGAAACTTGCCGCTGCTTTTGTTGCATGTCCAACTTGGAGACTCTGGGTGAGCTGGGGATTTGTTTTTATTTTCAAATCTCTAGCCTTTGTCGTAGGTGCGGTTGAATCATGACCAGTCCTACTGTCAGCCAAATAAGATAAGATTGCAGTGATTACTACACACCTGCTCTGTGACAAATTACTGTTGTAGCTTTGTGACATGCGTGTTGATGTGCTTTGAGACTATACATGCAACATATACCAAGGATTGGGTAGGGCTTCTACGCATATATTTTTAAATACAACCAATGTATCCTTTATAGTTATGTTCAAGCAATTTAATTCTACATATGTGTGGAGTTAGATAAACAGCATCAGTGAATCTGCCTTGCTTGTTGTTTATGTGCGGAAATAAACTGGGCAATAACTGCTTGTGTATTTACTTCATGGCTCCAATGTTCTGATGTGAACAGTACAAAGCTTAAAGTGGGCATGGAATATATCAGTAATCTCAAAATTCTTTATTATTTCAGCTTAAGCAAACTTCATAACTTTGTTTGTATCTACTGTTTACCCTTAAATATGAACATCCTTCGGTGCATTAGCCTTAGCCATGCTTATTCAGCAGGTTTGTTTTATTAACCCTTTGAGGACTAAGAGATTACGTCAAGTTATAAGATATTCACCTGCATTAACTTTTTTAGGCAATGTCTCATTTATTACTGAAAAGTTCAGAATGAAAGATATGTGTTTTATTTTTAAAGATAGTATGATGGAAATCTGCTAAACAGATTGTTTATACAATCCTCAAAGGGCTTGGGAGAAAAAACAGCTCCATAACATGGAATTAATAATTAATAAAGCAGACCGGGTCAAACCCTTAACTGCCGCAAAGCTTTGCTTTAAGAATACCTAAATGACTGTTTGCTTATGTAGAAAAGTATCATACATAGTACTTAGGAACAGATTGTATTTCCCAGGATTGATTTGTGGCTTGGTCTGCTACAGAGTGGTGGGAGCCTGTTCAACTTGTGGTCACCCACAAAGTCATCCTACGTTTCAAGGAGTTTGAAAACATAGGAGGAGAAACGCATGGCAATTACCACAGCCCACCATCTGTACTTGTCAAAAATCCCACCCCACTTAGTTTGTGGCTCTGCTCCCAGCTCTCTGCTAAGCCAAGCTACAAACAAAATGGGGTGAGATCTGAAATGGAGGGAGAAAAAAATAATCAAGGCTAAAGTAAGTTTCACAAATCTTTTAGCGGATTCGGCAGTGTAAGGGTCTTTTCAAATGAAGCACAAATGGTTAGTGACAGCCTTGAGTATATATGGAAATTGCACATTCTACTGCATGTGCACAGCAGTATTAAAAGTGTTAAGCTCTTTTCTGTAACTATCCATTAGAACTTTTATTCCATTTACTTATACCACATGTAATGTCATTTCCATGAAATATGTTTCATGGAGAAAATATAGTTAAGAGTGAACATCACCAGGAACAATTTGAAATTCAGCACAGTGTGAACATGAATTGTTATAATCTGATTCCTATTTTATCTAACATGTGGCGTAAACAGAATGCATAATGAAGAGCCATGGATTAAGATTTATATTTTTCTAGCCATCCCCACGATACTAAGTCACGTATAAATCACATCCTCTGGCTCTTCTTTCTTAGGTCACTCATGTTTTTCTGGTATTTATCTTCAGCTTTCAGAGTTATCAGAAACCGTCAGTACTTAAGGAGAAAAAGAGATGGAAATTTGAGCAATACGAAAAGTTGCGTAGCTGAGGTTTGGGAGGTACCTGGGCGTTCACTGAGCAGATTCATGTGCACCTCTGTAATAGAGACAAGATTTCCCTCACAGTTACACATCATTCCTATTATAAATGATTCTTAAAACAACAATAATCAGATCTAGCATACATTGTGCAGAAGTCTACAATAGAACACTCTCTGAATTTTACTAAATGAATCTTGCAGATACCAATCAATTGAAAAGCATTGGAAAATCCACTCTATGTTAGTGATCAGTTCTTCGGCTATGGTTATTATTCAGTGATATTTAATGAACTCAGTCTGCACTGCTGCTTTCCAAAGTGTTAGCAGAGATCATGTAAATGTGCATGCCTGCGTTACTCTGGACAATGACTTAAAGATCCCCACTGTGTTTTGGTTGCGCAACTGGGCTAGTAGCCTAAGGAGTTTAAATCCCCAGTGGCAAGTTATGAAATTCATTTCAGCAAATCTGTTTTTTAAGTGATACCAGAAAAAGTGACTGTAAAAGCCATGGAATTGTCAGAATGACCCAGCTAGATCACTAACACCCTCAGTATGGGATCTTGCTACCTTTCTGGGCCTGAACTACGTGTGACTCTAGTTTACGCTATTTGGTTGACTTTAATGTTCCCCGATGTGGCCTAACAAGCCACTCAGTTGTATAAATGGCAAGACCCACCATCACCCTTCACAGGACAACTAGGATTGGGAAATCTTTGCCAGCATCACCCACATCCCAAGAACAAAAAAAAAATACTTTTTTTTCCTGCTAAACTGACTATCAGCTTCTATCAACTCATTTAAAAGGTACCTGGATCTGCATCTGAAGCTCTGTAACCTGCAAGGGTAAGGACCAGGTGCTGGAAAGGGGGATTAAAATGAGCAGCTAGCCTCTTTTTTTCTCTTTTTGGCCAGTGCAGACACGATGGGCTGAATGGTCCCTTTCTGCCTTTCTCTGGCCTAATCCTGCCGTTCACATGCTTCCTGGCAGAGGCCATGGGACTGGGACACCTGGTTTTCTTTTCCCTGTCCCCACCAAATGCCAACTGGAGAGAAACTTTTTCAAGTATTTTCTCCCGTTTGTTGAATCTCAATTCTTCATCCCATCAGATTCTAGGAGCAGACAGTCATCCTCAAGCTTCCACCCCTGGTTTTTTGGGAGTGAGCTGGCAAAGGGTTCACAAGGGTGGGCTTGGTGAGGCTCCCTCTGTTTCTCATTCCCTGGGAGACTATTTAAAACAACTATTTAAAATAATATTTTTCATTAGGTTGTCAAAAGGAAATCTCGACACATGCCTGATTAAAGTTATTCCCCGTATTCCTTATTTTCTTGCAAATAACATACCACAAAAAACCTAAATGGAACCGGTGAGATTTTGTTGTTGCGTGATCATTATTTCCACTCTTTAAGAAAAAAAAAACGCCGGTATTTTATTGTGGAGCAAACAAGAGGGTTGCCAACTCCGACTGCACCTATTCCTGGACCATTTATAGTGGCTGGAAACATGCAGCCGATCAGGCAGAACCCCTGGTGAGAGAAACCGGGATAACGGGTGGAATTTCACACTGGCGGGATTTTACAGTCCCACCCAAAGTCAACGCACTCATGAACGGGATTGTCGAGTTTCACGGCCCTGCCCCCTGCTATGATGGGGCCGTAAAGTCTTTGCCCAACGTTTCAGATCAGTGACCTTTCTTCAGAATTGACCTGACACGTTAGCTCTGTTTCTCTCTCCACTGATGCTGCCAGACCTGCTGAGAGTTTCCAGCACTCTCTGCTTTTATTTCACGTTTCCAGCATCCGTAACAGTATTGTGCTTTTGGATCATATTCGCTTGCGCCTGGTAGTCTGGCAGGGCCACATGCTAAAGGTTATGGCCCTGATACTCCGTCTGATTTATAATATTGATGATGATGATGATGGAGTGGGTCTAAGGAAGATTGGTCATAATTCTTAGCTATCCAGGGCCAGTAAAAATAATAAACTGCTGGGCACAACTCCTCTGACCACTAAGATTAAAGCAAAAAACTGCGGGTGCTGGAAATCCAAAACAAAAATAAAAATACCTGGAAAAACTCAGCAGGTCTGGCAGCATCTGCGGAGAAGAACACAGTTAATGTTTCAAGTCCGTGTGACTCTTCAACAGAACCTCTGACCACTTGTTTTGAGCCCGAGTGACTCTTGTGTACCAACGTCTAGAGTGAACATAGGAATTGGGGGTAGGAGTTAGGCCACTCGGCCCCTCGAGCCTGCTCCGCCATTGAATAAGATCCTGGCTGATCTGAATGTAACCTCAACCCCACACTCCTGCTCGTCTCCGATAACCTTTCACCCCGCTCCCGCTGGCTTCTGAAGAATCTATCTACGTCTGCCTTAAACATATTCAAAGAATCTGCCTCAACCACCTTTTGAGGAAGAGAATTCCAAAGCCTCACAACCCTCTTTTTGAGAGAAAAAAAAAATCCTCATCTCTGTCTTTATGTACAGTACTGACTCGTTGGATCGCTTCTGTTACAGGTGAAAACCCACACAGAATATTTTAATTTTCCTTGACTTCCCCATTTGTTTGGTTAGCTTCTGTTCGTTTGTTTCATTTAAAAATCTCTTGGGGATTTTTGGTTACCCTGCCTGAAATTCTAGTGACGTCTCCTCTGTAATACAGCAGCCAGTGGCTCCTTTCTCCACACCTCCCTCCCACTTCCAGTCACTGGAGACTGTGGGGTGGTGTGGGGGGTCACAAATAAAGGACATAATATCCACTTCCCCTCACCCCACTTTCATTGATTCAAATCTCAGACCCAATTGGGATCACAAATTATGCAGGCTGGTTGGTTAAGGGGACAAGAGGTGACATTTCCTGACTTGAAAGCTTCTTTCCACTCAGCCTCTTTAACTGTGCTACAACCAAGACAAGACACGGGCAGAGGCAGTGAAGGGGCGCAGTCCCATGCACACAATGTTCTTTCCTTCATGTTTGCCTAGGGCGGAACAAACCTCAGGTCTGGGAGACTCCCGGACAAAGTGGAAGGGTTGGCAATCCTACACAGACACGAGGCAGTAAAATAAAACCTGAATATTTTGGGTGAACTAAATCCACGATGGGGGTGAAGGGTGGGGGCTGGGTGGGTCCTATTGGGGGATATGAATTAGGCCATATCTGTGGGAAGATACGGAATTTTACTTTCTTCCATTGGATATCACTCAACGTCAGAGGCATGTTATTGTTTTGATCTGTTAGATTTATTTTGGTCAATTGTTTCTTAATCCAAGTGATATTTTCCTTTAGCTCATTCGACAATCATCAAAATTGCTCCCTTAACAGAGGAAATCCTACCCAAGGCAGGGAATTGCCTCGGAGTTTACCAACACTCCGCTACCATCAATTCATTTGGTGGGGGGCGGGGGGGGGGAACATGGGCAGGAATCAGGTTTATGAAATAGTTCATCTCCTGCAATCCCGGCGATGGAGCAGGATCAGCTCCGAGGAAATTCCCGGCAAGTTGCCCGGCGCTGCAAACAGGTTGGCAAAAGCGGAGACGCTGACGGTCGGTGTGGGGGGGGGGGGGGGGGGTGTGGAATTTACCTGAGTTTGTTCTTCAGCGTGTTACATTCGCGGTTCATGGTCTCGTTCAGCTCAGTGGCTTCTTCCAGTTCCCGCTGGAGTTTGCGCCGCGCCGCATTGATTCGCTGCGATTCCTCCTCGGCCTCTTCCAGCTGCCGCTTGAGTTGTTTCACACGAGCATTGCTCTTGTCAGCCTTCAGGACCAAAAACAAATTTGATGCGTTATCTTACACATTTCCATCGTAATGTTGGATATCTTTGTCACGCACCTGTTCTTGGGAAATTAAAACACAACAATGTAATATGGAAAAATGCAATTTACGAGAGATGAAGGGATCTCCTCTGTGCGGGTATCTAGCTAAATGAGGCAGATTTTATTCTCTGGGTTTATGAACAGTGCCAGCCATTCACTTGTACTCCCTCACGGACTTGCCATGTGATTGTTGTACTGAAACTTGCTGTAATTAGAGAACCAAAATGGCACATTCTTTATGGGGCATCTAGGAACAGAACAAGCAACTGCATACCCCTTTAACCAATTTGCTTGAAGGATTGTTAACGGGCAGATCTGTTTGAAATCTATCCCATTTAGCACGGTGGTAGTGCCATACAACACGATGGAGGGTATCCTCAATGTGAAGGCGGGACTTCATCTCCACAACGACTGTGTGGAGGTCACGCCTACTGACACTGTCATGGACAGATGCACGTGCGGCAGGCAGGTTGGTGGGGATGAGGTCAAGTGTGTTTTTCCCTCTTGTTGGTTCCCTCACCACCTGCCGCAGACTCAGTCTAGTAGTCCTGTAGGACTCAGTCAGCTCAGTCTGTAGTGGTGCTAACGAGCCACTCTTGGTGATGGACATTGAAGTCCCCCACCCAGAGCACATTCTGCGCCCTTGCCACCCTCAGTGCTTCCTCCAAATGATGCTCAACATGGAGGAACACTGATTCATCAGCTGAGGGAGGGTGGTACATGGTAATCAGCAGGAGGTTTCCTTGCCCATGTTTGACCTGATGCCATGAGACTTCATGGGATCGGAGTCGATGTGAGTACTCCCAGGGCAACTCCCTCCCGAACGTATACCACTGTGTCACCACCTCTGCTGGGTCTGTCCTGCTGGTGGGACAGGACATAACCAGGGATGGTAACAGTGGTGTCTGGGACATTATCTGTAAGGTATGATTCCATGAGGGTGACTATGTCAGGCTGTTGCTTAACTAGTTTGTGAGGCAGCTCTCCCAATTTTGGCACTAGCCCCCAGATGTTGGTAAGGAGGACTTTGCAGGATAGACAGGGCTGAGTTTGCCTTTGTTGTTTCCGGTGCCTTGGTTGATGCCGGGTGGTCCGTCCAATTTCATTCCTTTAGACAATGGACTGTAAATAAGTTATTCACTGGTCTTTCTCACCAATAGATAAACACCTCAGTCATTATATTTGCTTTTTTATATGACTTTGTACAAAGCAATATAAGGTGCTGGGTGGAAGGGTTTTTTGAAACTGGATTCTGCACAGGCAAATTTCTAAAGAGAAATCTACAAGACTATTTACTGAAAACTTGTTAAAGCTCAGTATGGTGACTCACAAATATGGCCTTTTCTTTGTATTATCATCTAATAAGTTTTATTGTTTGAATTGAATGTGCCCGATTGTAACTGACATTCTGTACGTGTACTGTGAAATTGAGTGGCTTTTCAATTCATATCAGGCCTTATATTATTTAGAGTTTGCTGAATTAGTGTTTCTTCAGAAAGATTAAACAAGTATTTATGCAAAAGGCACAAAGATCCAGTTGAGAACACAAGGGGATGCTATTGTTATATTCCTGGGTCCTGCTGTAGATACAGGAAAGTGTGAATCATCCCCTATAAAGTAGCTGCTTATTGGGGTGACTGATATCACTAAACCCGTGAAGGTACCGCAGGCAGACCTGAGATTGTAGCAGAAAAATAAGCAGCAGATTGGCAGCAATTGGCTTTAAGAAGCCAATTGTCCTTCAGTGTCCATTTGAGATGGATTTGTGTAGTTGAGCTGCACACACAGGATCCCTCATTACAATACCTTTGTGAACCTTGCACATGTTCTGTGCATCGCTCCCAGCACACCAACTGCTTTGCAATCACACATGCAGAGCAGACTCAGCACCCAGCCCCTTTAAACAGACAAATAAAATATTAGGGGGCCAATATTATACATTGTATTGCACAGAGACTTAACATTTAGAAAGTTTATCAGAATGTTCTGAACACTGGCTCCCTATATGTTGGCTGTACCTAAAATTCTTAATTATCCTGTGCAAGAAAGGACAGGAAATTCAGTTCAAAAATGACTCACTCTAATAGTGATTTCAGTCTTTGTGGAAATAAAAGCTTAATTGACCATTTGTAATTAAGCAATCTACACTTCTGATACCAATCTTTAGTCCATACTTTATAATAAATACTTTGTTTTCTGTGAAGTACCTTGGGGGTGTTTTAAGTCTATGCAAGTTTGCTGTTTTACGGAGAAGTCAATGGTCTACCTGCTCTTTATACTGCTCCCCATGTCTTCGTTCATCTTCCACCTGCATCAGGATCTCTTTCAGTTTTTTCTCTGTGCGGCGGGCTGCCTTGGTTGTTGCTTGCTTCTCCCTAAAGAGTAAAGATGCAACAGGCAAAACAGATCAGGAAACACCATCTTTCTTAGCTTTAGTGGTATACCAGTTGCATTGGAACAATTTGTCTGGCTTGTGACAGACTTGTATCTAAACTTAATTACATTAGGATTTCCTGACATAACAAGCAGCAATTTGCTGTTTTGATTTAATACCAGCCGGATTGTCTCCTCAAAAAAAATAATAACCGGTCTTTTCATGTGTACAATCTGTAGGGATGTGCAGCCCGTAGAAAAATACTGCAGTGTACACACAGGGAGGCAAAAGGCTTAATCCCATAATGGTTTAAATACACAAACTGTTAGATCCGAGCTGAAATGGGTTTTGGGCATCCATGCAACTGCCAAAATTGAGCTATTCCCTTAAGCTACTAACCAGCTATTATTCATATTTATAGTGTATTTTTCAGGAATACAGTGTTCAATTTGTAGGTAAGAGGAACAATACAGGGAATAACAGGAGCACCTCCCTGAAAACTGAGTTCTATTGGGCCTCAACTTCCTCATTATTTAACGGTGCTCCGGCAGTGTAGCCTGGAAGTTGTGCGTCGGGACCCGGTGGATGTCTTAAGGCATGACACAGCATTCAAACTTCCAACTCAGGAATTTTAACTGTGCAACTGAATACGCTACCCTGAAGGGCTCCTGTTTAAGTTGGTGTGACAGCACTAACTTCACCGAGATGCCACGGTGATAGGCAAGCACTTATGTGGATTTCTTTACACACTTTCATTCTTGGTCTAACTGCACTGAAGAGAGGCAGCAGACATTTCGGAGAGATTCTTTAGGTGGGTGGATTTTTTTATATATGTTTAAAGGACATTGAAAGTATACAATATGCAGAAAGTGTAATCATTTTGTGTTTTAGTTAAAGCTCAGGATATCAAAATAAAAAATAAAACCCGGTATATTTATTGAGCTCTAATTGAGATCTGTATTGCACTTGAGTTAAAACAAAAATTGCTGGAAAAACTCAGCAGGTCTGACAGCATCTGTGGAGAGAAAGACAGAGTTAACGTTTCGAGTCCAGATGACTCTTCTTCAGAGAACTTCTTCTGAAGAGTCATCTGGACTTGAAAAGTTAACTCTTCCTCTCCACAGATGCTGTCAGACCTGCTGAGTTTTTCCAGCAATTTTTGTTTTTGTTTCAGATTTCCAGCATCCGCAGTATTTTGCTTTTATCCTGTTGCACTTGAATTATATTGATGATCCCTCACCACGAAAACCTTAATACTTTTCTTGCCAATCTAAAGGAAATCTGGATTATCTCAAAGCTGCAGTATCAACGTTTTGGACTTATTATTTCTAGTGCGTTGTGCTACAAAAGAAAACTAAATGCAGTGTAACACCTGCAAGTAAAAATGACTGAAAAAGGGAAAAGGAGAATCTTGCTGAATGCTCTTACTTTACTTCTGCCTCCAGTTGCTCTTCTAACTGGCCGATCTTTGACTCCAGAGAGGTTATTGTTGACTTGAACTTGGATTTGACTGTCCCTTCCATTTCCTGCAGTTTGGCCTTTAACTCTTTGTTCTGCCTCTCGAGCTGTTGCCGAGCGCTGTCGTTCTTCTGATTTGCACTGCGTTCAGTGGCCAGTTCGTTCGACAGCTGTTCAGACTAACAATCAGGAAGAAAATGTCAAAATTCACAAACATCACGGCACCAGGAAGGCCCTCTCACCCTGTACAGAAATATTTGACTTTTCCTTTTTTTTTAAAAAAAAATATCATTTTACAACTGTGTCAGTGACTTTTATGAAGTTTCTAGGATTGTTGGACTGTCCCAACTTTGGTCCATGTGCGGTGTGGCAGTGTGGGTTTGGCACATGGAGAGAGGGAACAGACTTGTAAAGGACATTATGGAGGGATGGTTTTGAGGAAGATGAACGAAGAGAATATCGACGCTGGGTAGCTTGGAAAATTGAAGGAAGCTGTGGGCAAACGTCAGGCCAGAATTTTTCCGTCAGCGAGTTGGGGGCGGGCCCCGCTCGCCCACGCAAAAATGACTTTGGGGGGAACCCCCGACCTCACCGCGCCCCATTTAAATCTTCAGGAAGGCTGGGGGGCACAGCGAAATCAGCTGCGGGCCCGCCGACCTGTCAGTGGCCGATTGAGGCCATTGACAGGCTCATTAAGGCAATTAAAGGACCTGCCCGTCCAACCTTAAGGCTGTCGGGCAGGCCAGGAGCCCCAGGGGGCTTCTGATAATACGTCAAACCTCATCCACTGGCGGGATGAGGTTTCACATCTGTTTTTAAAAAGTTTAATGAAGTTTTAGTGATATTTATTAACACGTCCCATCTCGTGTGACATTGTCACATGAGGTGGGGGGGGGGCATTTTAATAATTTTTTTTATTATTCGATTTTTGATGTTTATAAAGCTTTCACCGATCTCCCTGAGACAGCACATAGCCTCAGGGAGGCGTGAAAGAGCGCACTTTGACAGGTGGGGAATCCCCCCCTCCCCGCCAACCCACACAGGGAGTGCATAGCGTTTCCCGTCGGGTGGGCCTTAATTGGCCCGCCCATTCAAAATGGCGGCAGGGCCCATTTCGGTGGCGGCGATCGGCTGCCCGCCCGTCACCGAGCTGGTGGGGCCCGCCTGCCCCTCTAGGGCCAAATTGTGCCCTAAGACTGACACGTGAGACTTACAGGGAGCACTCTGAGCCAAGGGCCTGCGTTCAGGCAAACCACACATGATGATGATGATGATGATGTGTTTCCTGAATGACGTTCGTGTTATTTTAAAAAGCAAATTTAGCAAAAAAAAACGCACTCAAGTTTCACATCCAAAATTCAATCTATAGAACATTTTCTCCATGAATCCGACTGAAAAAGGATCGCCTCAACAGCGTGTCGCGAGTGATATATCTTGCTAGGTTTTACCAATATCTTTGGTGTTCGAATGATCTAAGTGGACAAACTGCTTTATCTTCGCCAAATCTTTTATTTTCATGCCACTCTGAGGAACTGCTCGCCGGCATGCATCCTTTTGTTGCTTTGTAAGTCCTTGGAGGGATCACATGTTACCGGAAACAGTGAAGAAAGGGTGTTTTTATTTGCGGGTTGAGAAGTGGAATTATTGTGCTGGTCAACAAGTTCTGTTCTATCTGAAGGACTGAGCATCTTTGCTGAAGCAATTGTTTTCTGCTTTGAGGCAGTGTGGTGGATTTGTGCTGTCTGCCACCTGCTGGTCTATAATGAGAAACCCCTGGATGCTGATGTTGAGTGTGCGCGGGGACCCACGGACATTTCAACTGACAAATTTGATGTGGGTGAAGATTTCACTAAATGAAGCGTGGGCCAGGTGGTTGGGGTCCCCAGGGATCACGTCAGGGTCCCAAAGGCTTTGGGGTGTAGGTAACCTCTGGGGCATATCTGGAACTTGCAGGTACACTTTCCCATTCCTCTCTCTCTCTCTCTCTCTCTCTCTATAAAAACTTTGGGTAGCCATACTCGGGACCGAAGACAGCCGGCAACAGATTTTCTTACATGCTGACTGGCGAATCAAAACCTGTGTTTTGCCTCTGTACTGTTCCGATGTAAAAATAAAGATTTGCTTTTACTTAGCACCTTTCACAACCACTGGATTGTCTTTACAGCCAATGAAGTACTTTTGAAATGTAGTCACTGTTGTAGTGTAGGAATCACAGCAGCCAATTTGCACCCAGCAAGCTCCCACGAACAGCACTGTGATCATGACCAGATATTCTGTTTTTGTGATGTTGATTGGGGGATAAATATGGGCCAGGCCAAGGGGGATAACTCCACTGCTCTTCTTCAAATATTGTGCAGTGGAGTCCTTTACGTCCACCTGAGAGAGCAGGTGGGGCTTCAGTTTAATGTTTCATCCAAAAGATGGCACCTGTGACAGTGCAGCACGCCCTCAGTACCGCACTGGAGTGGGTGAGTCTCAGACATGCATGTTCTGTGAATCACAGTGAAATGTCATCCATTACTGGATGATTAACGAAATATTTGGGGGAGCAAAAAATAGAAAATATTGTGAATGTGCTTCATGATTTTAAACTGTGCCATAAATATTTCATTTTCTTGTTTCATGTAAAATTTACCATTAGATCAAGCAAGACAGCATGTGTAGTATATTAAGAATGTGGACGACTATTAATGTTGTGCAGGTGGGTAGCTGTTGATTTAAAATATGGGTGAGTTGGAGAGCTATATATTCTCTTGTGACTTCCTTCACATGCCAGATGGTACACTTTGTTACAAGTTTACAATGATCTTAAAACAATCTTTCAATAGACAGAATTGACTCCCAGAATCCAGATGCACTCTCCTTTCGAAGAGAAATCCTCACTAAGCAGCAATTGCACTCTGGTTTACCTGAAGAGTGCAGCTTCGCAGCAGAATAATACATGGCATTACGTGGTACAACCTTCCCTTCCTTATAACACTGTGACCTGTCTGGATTGCTGTGAGCATCACAATGGTATGTTTTCCCATATGTAAATATCACCACCCTGTCAAGGAAATGTTTGCGGTAGTCATCTCATTTCGATGCAAATAGTTGCCAGAAATTTCTGGGGGATGTCCACAATATTTAGTTTGCGACTGCTGGATTACCATGTCATAAATTAATAACCAGTAACGGGGGACTCATCTTGAAACCTTTTTAATCACCCGAATTATCTACAGTCCAATTATCTGGTTTATGGAAGTCATGGCTAGCAGACATAAGGCCCAATGAGGTAAAGTGGTTTCGAGCTTCTCCGCTGTCTTACCTGCTGTATAACTTTCCTCAGACGGTCATTCAGCCCTTCCATGTTGCCCTGTTCCTCTTCCAGCTCTTCCTCCATTTGTGATATCCTGGTCTCTAGGCGGCGCTTCTCGTCCAAAAGTGCGGACCTGTTAAAAAAAAAAAAATTTTTTAAAGTGCAAAGATGCACAAAAGTGTAAAATTTAAAAGATGCAGCTGGATCAGCTTCTGCCTGATCTCACAGCCCACAAATGGAACTCTCGAGGTTTCAGCAAACATGCTGCAGGCGCTACAACCTTTCCAATGCCTCCAACTTTAACCTTTCATTAAAACTGGGGAAGCTGTTTCTCTCCCCGGTTATGACTGACAATGACAGATTGGAATCCCAAACAATTGATATTGCTTACACCCAAATCGCGCATCAGAAGTGGTTTCTGGAGTGATGTAACAGGAACATATTTGGACCCTGCTTGAAGTTCGTTTTTTATTTAATAAGTGTAACATGCTCGGGGCCTGGTTGAAAACAAATCTAAAACGTGATTTCCCATTCCATGGTTACGGTGACCAAGCTGTCAGAGCGAATCAATCCTTTGAATGTGGCGCGAGAGTTCATTGGTCATTACAGAATTGGAAAAAAATAACTTGACTTTAGTAAGAATAGAAAGAAGCGGAGATCTTTCTGTGACCTACTTTCCTGATACATGTCCTGCCAACTCTTCCGCCAACTCGTCCTTCTCCTGCTCAGCGTGACGACGGGAACGTTCTGCAGCTGCCAAGTCCTTCGAGGACGAGGGTGAGAAAACTCGTTTAGATAAAGCAAATATGACACACTGGAGATGTTATATTCTACAAGAACCCAAATGCTGCTCTGGGCAAAGCGCCTCCCACCGGACAGGCACGAACCTCATCTTAGGCTCTGAATGCGCATCCGCCCTCACGCCTTCCCCTCCCTCCCAGAACCATGATAGGGTCCCCCTTGTCCTCACTTATTACCCCACCAGCCTCCGCATTCAAAGGATCATCCTCCGCCATTTCCGCCAACTCCAGCATGATGCCACCACCAAACACATCTTCCCTTCACCTCTCCCGGCGGCATTCCGTAGGGATCGTTCCCTCCAGGACACCCTGGTCCCCTCCTCCATCACCCCCTACACCTCAACCCCCTCCCACGGCACCTTCCCATGCAACTGCAGAAGGTGCAACACCTGCCCCTTTACTTCCCCCCTCCTCACCGTCCAAGGGCCCAAACGCTCCTTTCAAGTGAGGCAGCATTTCACTTGCACTTCCATCAATTTAGTCTACTACATTTGCCGCTCCCAATGCGGTTTCCTCTACATTGGAGAGACCAAACGTAAACTGGGCGACCGCTTTGCAGAACACCTTCGGTCTGTCCACAAGCATTACCCAGACCTCCCTGTCGCTAGCCATTTTAACACTCCACCTTGCTCTCATCCCCACATGTCCATCCTTGGCCTGCTGCATTGTTCCAGTGAAGCTCAACGCAAACTGGAGGAACAGCACCTCATCTTCTGACTAGGCACTTTACAGCCATCCGGACTGAATATTGAGTTCAATAATTTTAGATCATGAACTCTCTCCTCCATCCCCATCCCGATTCCCCTTTTTTCCAATAATTCATATCGATTTTTCTTTTCCCACCTATTTCCATTATTTTTCAATGTTTTCCATCCATTGTTTTATCTCCACCTTTTAACCTATTTTGATCCTTTCCCTGCATTGCACCCCCACTCGGGCTATCTGTACCTTGCTCATCCTGCTTTCTACCCTTTATTCGCACATTCCTTTAGATAATATCACCACCTTCAACACCTCTTTGTCCTTTTGTCTGACATCATTTGGTTATCTCCACCTATCACTGGCCCTCTATCCAGCTCTACTTGTCCCACTCCCCCCTTAAACCAGCTTATATTTCACCTCTCTTCTATTCTTCTTTAGTTCTGATGAAGAGTCATACGGACTCGAAACGTTAACTGTGTTCCTCTCCGCAGATGCTGTCAGACCTGCTGAGTTTTTCCAGGTATTTTTATTTTTGTTTTTGTTTTGAATGTTTTGTCCATTTCCTCTCTTGCTTTAAGGATACATTGGAGTGCCTCGTTAACAGCAAATAAATGCCATGCATGGCTTTAAGAAGTTCTGAAATCTGATTAAATGCTATACCTCTATATATTGAACACCCCTGTGAAGGGTGAAATATTGCAGCACTGGGAGGAAAGAGCAGGGGTTTGGGATGAATTGAACAGTTGTTTCAAAGAGTCGACATTAGCATGGTGGTCGAATGGCCTCCCT
Source organism: Carcharodon carcharias (assembly GCF_017639515.1). Taxonomy (NCBI): domain Eukaryota; kingdom Metazoa; phylum Chordata; class Chondrichthyes; order Lamniformes; family Lamnidae; genus Carcharodon; species Carcharodon carcharias. The sequence continues at coordinate 6,464,188 of NC_054481.1, read as the reverse complement.
CTGTTCTGATTCTGTACCTTGACAATTTGGATTTGTACCTTCATTTAGGTTAAAGGAAGTGATGTTTATGAATATTTGTTATCACTCATCATCTTGATTCTACACCAGCAATAAAATTATATGTCTCCACCTTCCTTCCAAGAAACAATCTGGTGGTGGCGTTAGTAGCTTCTCCTTACGTTACAGGCTGGAGACCCAAATCCCCGTGTGACCTCATTTATGTCCCTATGTTTACCTCCTGGACTTGCAGCAGATCAGCCTCCAGACTCTTGGCTTTCTTCTCATTCTCTTTAGCCTGAGCCAGAACCTCTTCTCTGGCGCTCCGAGCATCCTCGAGTTCACGCTGGTAATCCTTCATCTGAGCCTGTGGTTCAACAAAGCAGAAAGTTTTGTCTGCTGAGATTTAATCCTAACCTCTTTCACACCCAAAAAAACCGACTGTTTGCCCAATCACACAAACCAATGAGCTGTCTTAAAACAGACGAACGTAGACAATTTTTCTTTAGGATATGGAAAATATATTATCTTCTTTTCGTGTTTAATCTAGGGCTTCTGATAGTGTTTAATCTGGGGCTTTGTGTTGCTACATAACATGATTAACAATTTCACTGCTTAATCTTTAATTATACCAATCAGTTTGGAAATGATTCTGGTTGATCAGACTTCACCCACCTGAAGTTTTTTGAGTTGTTTTATGGCATCTTCACGGCCCTTGATGGCAACTTCAACCTGGCCTTCCAGGTCACTTACATCAATCTCCAATTTCTTCTTGGCAGCAGCTGCCACTGTGCGCTGTTTACGTTCGTCTTCCAGTTCACTTTCCAGCTCATGGACCTTAGCGGAAACAAAGTTTGATGTGGTGAGTTTAATGTTTGTCACTGACGCCATGCATTTGTTATGTTATCCCTACAATCCTAGTCATTTGATTGGCCCCGTGCACTGTATTAACCAGTTGCACAGTAAAGCCACTGGATTAACTATGAGGTAGGAGCTATAACGTTACTGATCTGAAGTGGAAGGGGTAACAGTTGATCTGTTTGAAAGAACACGCCTATCTCTATTTAGTCCCATTTTATTGTAGCTAAATTCCATCAGTCCATGTTTAAAAAAAGCAACATGAAGTATTCAGATGCATTCTAAATAAATGCCAAACAGCTATACAGCCCCCGAGCAGCCAGTATCTCTTCTCTTCTCCTCTGCTTATCTTCCCACCCCATTATATGTTCATTAATTATAGTTCTCTCTCCTTCATTCCCTTTCTCTCCGTTTCACATTTTTCTCACTTCTTCTCTCTTAACTTACCACCAGGTCAAAGTGCCTCGCTATCCAAATCTCAGCGTCGGTGCTGCATGTGGGTTTTATTTTAGTTTGATTTTATGTTAAAATAGCTGCTGGGAGTCTCAGTTGTTTTGCACAATAATCGTTCATGTTGCTCAGATTATCTCAGTTATTATTTAAAACAATGAAATACTCTGATACTGTTTCAAAGCTGATGGAAAGTGTCTGCATAAACCCAGAGATAAAAACAAAAAACTGCGGATGCTGGAAATCCAAAACAAAAACAGAATTACCTGGACAAACTCAGCAGGTCTGGCAGCATCGGCAGAGAAGAAAAGAGTTGACGTTTCGAGTCCTCATGACCCTTGTTGAAGGGTCATGAGGACTCGAAACGTCAACTCTTTTCTTCTGCGTAAACCCTGTTGATCAGGAAGGCACCTGCCAATAACTGAGTGAACAGCTGATTTTCTGTTAAAGAGAGCAATGCCTGTACCCATGGACCTACTACCTTGAGGCCAAAGCAGACAATGTATCAGGACAGAAACATGCGTGTTGAATGTACTGTGCTCATGAATTCTACTTTGCTCGGTCACTGTACCTGCTTAACAAGCTGCCTCCGCTTTTCTTCATTTTGCTCTTCACGGGCCTGTAGTTCACGCTCAAATTGGGCCTTCAGGGCTTGCAAATTCACTTCCAATCTCAACTTGGCATCCTCCGTTGCCTGGAGCTCGTCTTCGAGCTCCTCCAACTGGGTCTTCATCTCCTCTACTTGCTGATCCAAAGCACGTTTGGACTTCTCCAGGTCATGCACCTTTCAGTTCAAAGACAGGAGGCGTGGTTACGAATTATTTGAACGAACAGTGTCCAGAGAAAGAGGAAAAAAACCGTGAATGAGCCCTTTTTGTCTTTCGTTAAGACAGGTAAAGTTTTCTAAAGTAGCAGCACTGTGCGTTCAGTTTATTGAATGTTGAAAATCACAACCTTGCACACAACTTGGATCTCTAAACCGTTTTTTAAAAAAAATGTAATCCGAATGGAGAAAGAGTGCGTGTGCCTTTTAAGATTTATTTTGGGTGGAAGTTCCCAAGTCTTTATTTTGCCACTTCCCTCTATCATGGGCCAGATCACTGCCTCCTGTTGCCATGGAGCAATGCTCAGGCCAAGACCTGCTTCATGACTTCATGGTCAAGATCAGAGTGGGACTGCGGCTGCCAATTTGTCCTTCTCCAGTGAAGCAGCCCTTTTCCATGTCTAGCCTTCTCTGACAATGGGTAAATGTTATTAGGACAAGCAGAAGCAACGTCTGTCAAAACAGAGATTTAAGCTTTTAGCCGCTGGCTCAAAACTCTCTCCACACATCAAAGATCCATTTAGTTATTACCTCTAAATCTAACAAAAGCCTTGGTTTACTTGTACAATGGAAGCAACACCTCTGCCTACATTAAGTCAATATTACAATCACCTAAAAAAAAAAGCTGAATGGTTAGTTAAACAGGGTCTCGATTTCAATGGCCTCCCTCTTTCCCATTGGTTTCAGCCCATGTTGGATTCCGCGTTGCACTTTGGCGTATCTACTTACATTCTTTCCAACATCATCCTTAGAGCTCACAATATCTTCCATCTCCGCTCGCAGTTGCTTGTTGACCCGCTCCAGGTCCTCTTTACATTGCAAAGCCTCATCTAAAGCCCGTGTCAACGCCAGGGCCTTTGTCTCCTTTTCACGAGCTTCAGCCTCTGCCCTGTCCCTTTCATCTGCATATTTAGCAGAGATATTCTTCTCTTCTGCCAACATCTGAAAGAATGAAGATAACACGTCTTGACTGGGAATTATTATCAAGTCGGATCATATCAATCTTAAGGGTTAACTAAACAGCTTTGACTTTGCAGTATTTTATGTGAAGAATCGTGAATTTTAAATCAAAATTTAATCCTGAAAAACATCAAAGGTGAATTATAGGTATTCTGCAATTATTAGGATAATAGAAAAATCTGCTTTGCCTAAATTTTGACCCAGCCTCACTGCATCTATCACAGGTTCACAGAATGGTTCCAGCACAGATGAAGGCCATTTTGCCCTTCATGTCTGTGCTGGCCCTCTGAAGGAGGAACTCACATAGTGCCATTCCCCTGCCTTCTCTCCATAGCCCTGCACATTCTTCCTTGTCAGATAATAATCCAATTCCCTTTTTGAATGCCTCCACTGACCCTACCTCCACCATACTCTCAGGCTGTGCATTCCAGATCCTAATCACTTGCTGCATGGAGGTTTCCCTTCATGTCGATATTTTAATTCAATATTTTTCTTGAATTGAATCTTATATTTATTGAACTGAATTTTATTTTTCTTGAATTGAATTTCATTTTTATTGAACTGAATTTTATTTTTCTTGAATTGAATCTTATTTTTATTGAACTGAATTTTATTTTTCTTGAATTGAACTTTATTTTTATTGAACTGAATTTTATTTTTCTTGAATTGAACCTTATTTTTATTGAACTGAATTTTATTTTTCTTGAATTGAACCTTATTTTTATTGAACTGAATTTTATTTTTCTTGTATTGAACTGAATTTTATTTTTCTTGAATTGAACTGAATTTTATTTTTCTTGAATTGAATCTTATTTTTCTTGAACTGAATTTTATTTTTCTTGAACTGAATCTTATTTTTCTTGAATTTTATTGCTGTTTTATTCAATAAGGCTGTCATATTGGAAATATTTATGAATTTGTAAAACCTCTTTTGAAAAAAAATCTCCATATCTTGAATGGTCAAATACAAGTGGTTTGTTCTGCAGAAATATTTTACCTGATCAAATTTCTTTTGTTTCTTCTCTAAATTGGAAACAAGTTGTCGCTGATTATCTAGGTCCACTAGGAGGTCATCAAGCTCCTGTTGCAGCCTGTTCTTTGTCTTCTCCAACTTGTCATACGCTGCTGCCTTTTCCTCAAAGTTCTGGGTAATTGCTTCAATTTCCCTCTGAAGTTTCTTCTTTCCTTCTTCAAGACCCTCCAGTGCAGAAGCATCATCATGTAATTTCTTCTTGGCATCGGTCAACTATGAAGAAATCAATGCTTTAGTGATAAAGTACAAGTTTGCATTTATGAAGCACTTTTATTAGGTACTTGGAGAGTTCTGAAGAGGTTCAGAACCAATGCATTGTTCCTGAAGTGCAGCCCACTCTGTTACTATGTAAGTAAGTTTGGTAGCCAATTTATACACAGCAAGATCGCACAAACAGTATCAGGGCAGTTAACCTTTAGCAGGTGTTGTGAGTGGAGGGAATGTTAATATCTGTGCAGTTTGAGAATCTGGAGAGTTGTTCTGTGTGTATGTTCAAATTAATCTCAAACATCAATACCTGCCATTTGCAAGTGTCATTGCGTTATTGTGCCAATAAAATTTGTATAATTTTAATCAAAGCAACTTAATATGTCCAATGGTGGCAGATAAATAACTATTTGAGATTAGAAACCTATAAAGGAACTAGGAAATTTTATGCGATCGTGTGATTTAAACTTCAGATAATGTATAGAATTCTCTGGGTTAAAAGGTGAACTGGGCAGGTCTAAATGGAGTTGAATTAGCTCCGTTCACCTGCATTGTCAAAGTGGATATCTGACGTTCCAGGTTCCTCTTAGCTTCTCCCTCTTCATCCAGCTGTTCTTGAAGGTTGTTTCTATCATCATCTAATTGACGCAGACGGGTGGACAAGTTCAGTTTTTGACGAGTCTCTTCCTGGAGTAGTTCCTGTAGAAAAACAGAACCAATTATAAATATATATATATATATATATATATGGAATCATAAATATAAACTAACCGGTCAATAAAGTAAACTCTATTTTTTTCACAAAAACATTACTGAACATATTGAAGTAAATGTACAAAAACTTTCAAAGCTCCAAGTATTTTCTTTTGAGCTTATAAACTTAAAATATTATAACCAAGGAGGTTTGAACTTTTTTAATGATTAAAACGTTTATGTAGACTGAAAGAAGAAAAGTTTTTATAATCGCTTTCTCAGTAATTTGTCTTTGTGTTACAATTTTAAAAGGGATGATGAAAAAATATAATTGATCTACATTTCTCTACACTATAATCTATATATTTTTTGTAATCTTGTAATGAGTTGTATATTGTCAAGAACGCCCACACTCACCTGTGTGTCCTGAAGCTGTGAACCAAGACTCGACACATCCTTTGCAAGTTTAATTGACTTGCCCTCGGCTTCATTAAGTATGGAGGTAACATTGTCCAGCTCATTCTTTTGGGGGAAAAAAATCAAGTCAAAGTATGTAATTAGCGGCAACATTTATTTTCTACTCTTGTTCCAATTTGTGCCCCTCTTTTTCATGAAGGAATTATCACACGGTTGTATTAGAACTGGTGGCCTGCAAATGCCTCACTCAGGCGTCCGTTCGGCATGTGTGAAACCAGACAGGTGGCGTTGACAAAGCATTCAGAGTGGGAAGGGCAAAGAGGCCAAAGCTACTCCTGTGCTCAGGACAATGGATAGAGACCAAGAGCAGGAATGTGCCGGCTTTCCTGGCTTAGGGGCGCCACAGCCGATTGCAAACCTCTGACTGCCACCCCTAGCTGCAATCAACTAAGTTATAACACGTGAGGATTGAGTGAACCTTGGGCAGGATGTTATGGTTATTGCTCCCCTGGAAGCAAAGTCGGCGGGCAGCCAACCTGCTCCATACCATCCCACCCCCGCAGCCATAACGCGCAGCAGGCGGGCTGAATGGGGGCAACGTGGGACTTCCGCCCTTCACTGGGGAGCAAACCCCGGCCTCTGGGTTGGGGGGGGGGGGGGGGGGGGGGGGGCACTGCCTGCCAATCCGATTGGTCGGCAGCTCCACCCATCGCAGCAGCACCAGCGGTCCATTAGTGGCCGCTGCCGGCACTGCAGCCGGGGAAGGAGCAGGATCCAGGTTAGTCCAGGGTAAAAGCAAAATACCGCGGATGCTGGAAACCTGAAATAAAAACAGAAAATGCTGGAAAAACTCCGCAGGTCTGACAGCATCAGTGGAGAGAGAGAGAAACTTGTTTCTCTCCGCAGATGGTGTCAGACCTGCTGAAACTTTCCAGCGTTTTCTGTTTTTATTTTAGGTAAGTCCAGAGTCTTGGTTAGGGAAGGGTTGGGGGGGTCCGGGTGGTGGGGTTAAGGCAGCAGGTGGGTAGGAAGAAGGGAGAGGTTTCAATCTTGGGGAGGAGGGGGGGCGTGCCCCTGATTCGCAAGAGCCAGCTCCAGAAGAAAGTTCTGCCCCCCCCCCCACCCCCACTTTCCTTCCTGCCCTTTGAAAAATGTTCCAAAAAATCTGCCTCCCACTGTCACCTGACTGCCCGAGCCAATCATTTCCTGGCATGGGCAGTGGAATTTCGGGGTCAATTGGCATGTTAACGAGCCTGATCGACCCTTGATTATTTAAATATGGCGGGCGGGCTGCCAATTTCGGTGCCCAACAACACCCCCCCCCCCCCGCCCCTGTATTATGGGGGTGACCTTGGGGGTAGGCAGGAAAGTGGGGGGTGGTTTGGTTGCGGGGGGCATCTGCTCTATTTTACGTACTCCCTCACCGGAAATACGTCCCCGCAGGGGGGAGTAAAATGCAACCCTTTGTCTCTGTGCTTGGTCCCATATGGAGCAGACTATTGATGGAAAAGATTACGGCTTTCATTGTTCTACATATGCTCTGTGAGATAAAAGAATTCTCGTAGGCAACAGTTAACATTTCTGACTTCACAAACAGAATACTAGGTCAGGCGATTTGATAGGGGCCAAAAACCGTGGAATAAATGATGTTAAAATATTCCATTTACGATCGCGAATAGTTTATCGAGTGCACAAGAACTTCCAGTCCCCTGCAAGAAAGTTCGCACTGACCTGCAACTTGTGCACTTTGTCGTTGAGTTCAGCCCG